>NW_015373993.1:1473728-1825300 GCF_001272555.1 Dufourea novaeangliae | reverse complement strand
CGTCGATGCTGGATGGAAAGAGAGGAGAAAAAAAAAGGAAAAGTCGATGGCTGAAGAACCACGATAGGAAGAGGAGAAAGGATAAAGTGGTTGGAACGAAGGAGTGACGAGATTCGACGAAGGATAGTCGGCCGTTCGTTTCGCAGACCGGTCACGTAGCCCACAGGGCTTATTTATTATCCAGTTATAAAAAAATTTGCATCGAAAAATCGGGGGTGGGTATGTCTGACTTATCACGGCGTGTTGCTACTTCGTCAGGAACTTTATTCTTTCTCGATGCTCGCGTAACACACGGGGCCCCGCCCCATCGATTCTGTATTCAATTTTCGATTGAAAACGCAATAAATCCGCGATGAACAGGGCGACCGTAAAATTATAGTTACGGGGCTCGATCCGAGCGTATAAATTCCGGGCACGATTCCGTCCGCGTCGACGATTCACCGCGAAGACATGGGGGGGGGGGGGGGGGATGGGTTACCGTGATTCTTTGGCGTTCCTCCGTACGATTTTCCGCTAGAGAGAAAACACACGAACCGTTTACCTTCTCGAATCTTCATTCCGTAATTTTCATGAGTTTTCAAGAATAATATTTATTTCCACGGGATAAAACCTATTAATCTACAATAAGATTACATTATATAGGTGACGTGTCTGCAAATATACATTATGTTACGATTTAATTGGAATATTTAGCTTAAAGTTTGGTGCGTACTATTTCCCGATAGATTTTAATCTTGAATAAGTCGCTTGCGTAACGTCACGAAATTCATCGTACAATTTGCCGATAAAGAGGAACATTAAGGACAGAAGGTAAGATAACGCGTGCTCCACTTATCAAGCATTTTCGGCTTTTAACGTACTTCGCAGTCGGGGGTGGCTTTACACACGGCAACGAAACCGATAAGAGGCGAGCGTATCGATGGGAGGAACGGTCGGGAAGGGTTACACACGCTCTCGCGAATTCCGTTTCATCTGGCTAATGCACTTTGCTCGAAGTTCGGCGGATGAAGTTACCGCGGCAAGGTACGATCGAAGTAGTTGTATCGCGGCCATGGGCGCGCCGCCCCGCCGACGTCGCGTATCTACACATTAATACGTGACGCGGCGGGAAAGTTTATGCATTTTCCAGGCCTCGTACGCGTCCTGAATCCAGCCCCGGGAAAAATGAGTTGATAAAGAACGCCATCGAGTTTC
The DNA here is from genome assembly GCF_001272555.1 of Dufourea novaeangliae. Classification (NCBI taxonomy): domain Eukaryota; kingdom Metazoa; phylum Arthropoda; class Insecta; order Hymenoptera; family Halictidae; genus Dufourea; species Dufourea novaeangliae. The sequence goes on along the minus strand of NW_015373993.1, from coordinate 1,824,106 downwards.
ATCGTGCCGGGGCGTTTCTGGCGTAAACACCGGAAACTTTATGCGGACAATGAAATATCGGGTTGACACCGGCGGATACGCGCTGGCGCTATCTATAAATTCTTGTTATTACTTACGGTACATTAATAATATTTCATGGGAACCGTCTTGGTTGAACGATAGGGAACCGTTCTGTTAATCTGTAACATACAGGTTCTCCTATGAATCTGTACTTAATAACAGAAAATGTAAAAAATAATATAGCGTAACGTTCCCACGTGTAATCTATAGTATCTTTACCAAAAAAACGTAACACCTCTCGTCGAATATACGCAAGCTGTTACCAGTACCGTAGAATTCCCGTCGATAAATAATTTCTAAACAATTATTTAGCACCGCCATCTCCGCGAAGCCCATAAAGCGTAAGACGATAAGCAGCTAAAGCCTTAGCGCGCGCGTCGCTTCCGTAGCGTTACGGAAGATCGATGCCGGGCGTCGATTCATAAGCGGTGTTATGGTAATTAACATACACACGACACGCCGGTGCTCTGGCAGGGATACAGACATCGAACGTGGTAATTAATTTTCGTGGCCTGTTATCGGTAAATTTCACGCGCGCTACTCCCCGATCGAGACCCCGAGTTTACTCTACAAATAGTGCTTCGTCGACGAATAAGTTACGCCGTTAACGTTGCAACATTTCCATCCAGTTTCCCTGACAGTTTCATGACACCGGTTCGCCAATGGACGAAGATTCGCCCTTCAATTTCACCACCCCCTCGAAATTCTCCTATGGTTCTACCTACATGATAGTCGCGAGAATGTAATTTCTACACATCGAAACCTCGCGTACAGAGAACGACACCTTGACTCTCGAGGTGTTTCCAGCGGATAGGGCCCGACACTGGTTCTTTCGCCGTGAGTTTCCAACGAGAGATCGATGAAAGCGGTCGCCAAGCGATGGCAAATGCTGGGGGGTTAAACCGATTGAGACTAATCAATTGGGCGGAAGTGGTCCTAATGTAAACCCGACCATTCCCGGCTGGACAAACAGGAGATGTTTCGAGTGTCCGGCCGCCGAGTACCTGTCATTTGTCCTCCGTTCGATCGATGACCCCGTATTGGCTACAGGCGAAAAATTTCTTGGGAACTGTCCCGACAACCGAGATCACTACTCGACAAAATTGAACAAGGATCGCTTAACAATTGCACTGTAGGTTGGTTAATAAAACGCGCGAGTTCGTTCGAATGAAATTCGAACAACCGAAATAGTCTTTGCCTCTTTACCCCACGTTCGCCACGCCACACTTCGTGGTTCCTTCACGCGAACGATAGTCGGAGCTAAAAACTCGACGAGAAGTTTTAATAGCCGACACAAGTTTCCTACCCGCGAAACCATCCGTCCGTGAGCCAATTCAATTTTCCTGTCCATTTTCGAGCGAACAAAACGAGCGTTTCAAAAGAAACCACCTTCTTTCACGACCGAGTAAATTTTCTGTTGTAGCTCAATAATTTTCAACTATTTTAAGAGGGAATATGTTAGGAAAATTGATTTTTCACGCATTCCCCGTTAAAAATAAAATAAAAAATAAATAACTATGATCTTTAAAAAAAAAAATAGAAATAATTCGAGGTGCGATGTGTCTCTATCGCGATGCAATTGTTACGATGTTCGTCTCTCATCGTTCCCCACGTTCGTCGCTTTATTACTTCGTACCCCGTTCCTCGCGTCTCGGGAGATTTAAAACGTTCTTTCTCTCTCTCCGAGGATTCGCGTGCACGCCGTTCGAAAATATAAACGCGACTCCCGACAAGCGTGTGTGACTATGTATTCTTGGCAGATTTCCGCTCCCGTCGTCGTTTTTCCCGCGCACGCGACTGTATTAACAAAACGCACACGGTACTGGGTCAATTACACGGAGCACGTCTCGCTGAATCTTTTCGGCGGGGGACGGGCAGGAGTTCCGTCGCGGTGAGAAAACGTTGCAATTAAATTGACTCGCTTCGCGGTACCGTGGACGCGCTTTTGAAATATCGCGGGAGTGGTATCCAGTCCGGCCATTGGTCGTTAAAGCATACGTGAAATCGCGTCTTGTGTTCTTGGTATCCTCTTGCGAATAATCGTTCAGACTAGAGTTTCCTACAACATGCACAGAATCTCACGAAGAATACCGATTAATCCACTCACTGCATATTTTTTATATATTGTACAAACATTTTTTTTTCTTTATAGTATATTGTGTAAACGCTTTTTTTTCATAAAATCAAGAACCAATAATCATTTTAAGATTATTGAAAACGTTTAAAAAATTTGCTTTCATTTTTTTCACATCGATGAATTACTGTATTGTCGCTACACTGATAAAATAGATGTCTACTGTAGTAGACAAATGAAGTTAGCAAGTTATAAGGGTAAGTATAAGGTAAAGTATATGGGTGCTGAAGAAACTATTCCAGTCGTTCAACTAATAAACGAAATTCTTGAGATATTTAATGATTCAGGCAGAGTGTATTACCTATTTCCAGTGATTGATGTACGGTTAAAGCGAAGCACATTGGAATATTGCACTCATGAACAGGACTTTGATCGATCCCCTCACCAAGTGGATTATGTTTCGAAATTACGATAGACTTTTCGTTTCGTCGCTTGCCCGTCAATCATCTCCTGTTTCTGTTTTGTTCCCAAAAGCATTCTTTTCACGGAAGTCTCGGATAGATCGCGACGAGCAACCAAAAGGTGGAAGAGGGTAAACAGACATTGTCATCCCGAACGCGTGAAAATAATCTCGTTCCAGCGGTCGACGAGCCAGGATTCCAGTAGCATTCTTTCCCTCTTCGGCTGACGTTTACCTCGCAAACGAATATTTTTAGCTAGCAGAAGAGAAGACGCCGACGTGACGGGCTAGTCTGCCCGACATTCTGTCGGTTAATAACCCCTTCTTCAGCCTCTTTCCTTGCCTCTTTTCACGTTCTCTCGCGCTGCGTGCACTCGACCCGACGTTCGCCCGCGATTTTCTCGTTCGGAGAGTGAAAAACCGCGGGACACAGGAGCTGGTTACTATGGTTCTATCCTTTTACGATGGGACCAGCTGTCCCCCCAATGGTTTCGAATCCTAGAACCCAGAATATGGACTGGAGCTCGATGATCCGCGAGTGTTCCATGTCAGCGTTTTGCGAATCGCGAATGGAGAGAGGACCTCGTGAAGCCAGACTGGGGTGTGGTCTTTCGATAGTTTGCGCACGGTAAGGCAAAGAAATCGAGATAACTCGAAAGGAAATAAAGAAACGAAGGACAGTCGGAAGAGATTCGACGAGACGGTTCCATTTTAGCGACTCCTTGAAATGGAAATTCCGCGATTTTTATCGCCGGTCCAGATGCTGCATTGAAAATCTCTAATTCCGTTCGGCAAACAGAGAACGTTGATACTAGCGATAAAATTCCGTAACTCTGCGAACGAGAGAACCGGAGAAAATGAACGGGCACTAAGCCGTCGGTTAATTCAGATCTACCGAATGCGAGAATGCGACTCGAGCACGATCCTCAAAAGAAACGGCTTTCCGAGCTCGCGAAAATTCGGGGGACAGTATTGAAAGACGTTCGCCGCGAGGAGTTTCTTTAAAAGGGGGATAAAACGAAAGTATTAGCAGCGGAAAGAGGGACACCCGGTTCCTTTCCTCGTCCATCTAATCACGTTAATGGAATCTTAATGCCGCGACTCCTCGTCCATCGGAGCGTGGAAAAACTTCCGGAAAGGTGGCCAAACAAAAGGTCTCCGTCGTCTCGTCGGAAAATTACGGGACAATGGGAGAACAGAGGAGGCCAGGTTATAAAATGGTAAAACGAATCGGACCAGATTCTCTCTTTTTCCATCGATGTTACGAGCGGATCTGAAATTCACCAGAATTTCATGCACTCCCAACAAATTGTACCGAGCGAAACGTAAAAGCGTAGCATTCAAAATTCATACCAGTCAGATCGTTCGTTATGACAGTAGGAAATTCTATACAAAAAAATGTTCTATAAATTAATCCAAAGCGCGAACATGCAAGAGTGCTTCCGATCTGCCGATTACAGTAAATTCTCCGTGAGAGTTCGACACTCGGGACTGCTTGAAAACTTTTACGACGCACCGCGAATCGTTTCAACACCTCACAGATCTATTCTTCACCCTAAGCTCGAGCATCGTCAATAAATTATGCGTTTGGCAGGTTGCACCCGCCACCCTTCCCCATTTAAGGGGATAAAGTAGAAACTTCCTATCCAACTCCCATGGAATCTTTACTGTATTACATTGTGACTTGTGCTCGAGGACCAAAAATTATAGAAAGTCGTACGATCGAATCCTGAGATAAATCTCCTGATTAACTAAACTGAATTCCTGCACTTTTCACGACCGTCTCAAAGTTACAGGAAGCTTCTTCCCCTGTCGTCTCCTCGACTTCGCGACAGATCCCACGGGTAAGGAAGTTCCGTGGAGACGAGAACTTAGGTGGAATCGGGGACGGAAAATGGGTTAACTGGACGGGGCAGCGTTTTCGATGACAAAAGTTGTTTGCCAGTCCAGAGTCTTAGCGTCCCCCTGTTTTGTCGACGCTGGAACAATGGAACACCCGCCCCCCGCGGGCAACCGTCTCATGCATAATGTATTCGTTCGCCGGGCGCGTCGGCGTGCACGATAAAGCCGGTATCATTGTTTACGAATCATTGAATCGGCTGAATGAAATTACAACGGCGATACGACCGGCTGCCGCCGCACCGTGGAAACTTTCGATCCGCGGAAACCGGCGGAAAACGCGTTTACTTGCAGCAGAATACGGGGGAGTGTTTAACGGATTTCCTCGAACGTACGCGAAAATCGTTTCCTTAATACCACGTCCTTTGTAATCTTTGAGAGAAAATTTCTTCACTTTCGTTCTGTCACGACGATATTCGATTGGATGATTCTTCGAATCAATCGATCGATTCGACTGAAGTTTCGACGAATTGTGGCGTAAGTGGCCAAGTACAGTGTTCTGTCGATTATTGTCAAGAACTCTGGTCCACGTCGCGACAAGCATCGAACAGGAGAAATGTCTTAGACCCTCCTAAATTTGCTTTTTGATTCCATGGGACTCCTCCTCCCATCACAGACAAAAATTGTGTAGAACCAGTCAGACAGTAATCGATGGAATATTGTAGTCGGCCGTAGGGCGTACGCTACCCTTGACGCTAGGACGAGTTTCGGAGTTAATCGAGAAACGATTGTCATACATTACTTTTAAAATTCGCTTTGTACATGATTAGTGTGTAAGTGTAAATAAATTATAGTTACAGTTATATTAATGTCTCAAAATCATTTTCTTCCAAGTCCTGTTTCAACGAATACTAATTCCAGAATAATACTCCTCGGGTTTCCCGGTCTCCGACGAGAAAACGAGATTTTTCAGATCCGTAATCCAGTTCTTCCGGTGGCGAGCCGCACAGATTCCTCGGATCCTCGGAATCGAAAACTTTCCAGCCACCTTCTCGGAATGCCCGGGGAACCAGGTTCGACTACTTTCGAAGCTGCTATCTGTGGACTCTCGACGATCCGCGGGGAGAATACCAAATACATTCGAGCGTCGCTGACCAACGTGCCCGCAACTCCCCGTAGCATCCCAAGATAGATATCGTGATGTTTTCGCCCGGCTTTTCCGTTCCCGTACGATGATCACCGTTAACGAGAGTTTCAATTTGTTATGGAAGCTTAATGAATAATACGGATGACCGGCCCGTTTAGATCGGACGCGAGTGGAAAAGCCTTTAAGCAGCTTTCTCGACGTGAACGCGAAATAATGAACCCCTCCTCCCTGCACGCCCGGAAGTTGTGTGTTTAACGACGATAGAACACTTGCTTTTGCGATGTTATCCGTCCACGGGAGTCTGTAACTCACATACCACAGCAATTATTCCACGAGAATCGTAGGCAATAATGCTCGCCCAAATCGTCTTTTCATTTAATTATCCGTATTCCGTTTCCGGTTTTCGACGTGCTACGAAGAGTTAGAACGGAATTTAATACAGCACCCCGAGAGAAAGGAGAAGAGACCGATCGACCATACAGAAAGTTCTGGTCCTCGAAGTTAAGCGCTGCAAGGATTGCCCCGCGAAATCCAGGATCATCCATTTGTCACCGCGTTCTCCACCAAAGTTCCATTGTTCTTCACCGTTCTCGACCCCCGCCCCGTAACATCGAAATCCTTCCCTTGATTTCTTGCACACCTGTGATCTCCTCAGCGCGTCGTGTCCACTTTTAACGTCAACGGCGACGATAAACGGAATCCAAAGCGTGCAGCATTTCACGAAAAGGTCCGTCGACAGAAGCGGCGGGCGAGCACGCGTCTTTAGAAAGCGGAGAAATTCGAATCGAAGCTCACACACGAAGGCGGGGCCGGCTACTCGACGCGCTCAGCTAACTTTTAATTAATTGTAATTACACGGGCCGGTCGTTGTCCCGTGATTTACTCGTAGAGGCCCCCCGACCGACTTGGAAACATTTCGTGAAATTTCTCGTATTCGGTAAAGCGATTAATTCGCAGCCGGTGAAATTTATAACGAGCCCTTTGTCTTGGACACGTGGTACTTCCCTTGACGGAATAGCGACTAATTTGCGCCATCCTAACGTTTGTCCCAGCCTACCCCGAACCTTGTTGATCTCTGTTTAATAAGGCTACGTGCAACCCGATAAATTTACTAAAGGTACGCCTGTGCACGCGCCGTCTGTAGATTCTCGTTTTCATGGACGAGCATGATTTTACCCAAACGAACGGAAACAAGTAACGGGGTAAGAGGGAAGAAAGGAAATTGAATTTTCTGTTCTGCGGTTCTGAATTTGTGCAAGGTACCTGTTCAGGTTAATTGTACAATAATCTATAGTAGTGTGACCTTCCTTTGACCTTCCGTTGAAGCTCTGTATGCTTTCCGGAAAAGTCGGAGACTCGTCCGCCAAGCGAATAATTCCAATTACGATGATGGGAGACACGAAGAATTACACAGAGTACGCTGGTCACGCGTAAAGTTAAAATTGAAAGTAAACTGCTGACGGTAGAGACGTTTCGTTCGTCTTCCAAGATTCCTCGACGAACGAACTTTTTCGTCGTTCCCCCGCCGCCCCTCCCTGAAACGTTTCACCTGTTCCGGCGAGCGTGTACTGGTTTTACCGGAAGACGGAAAAGAAACTTCTGATACCGTCGACCGAATCCCTCCGCTCTCGGACAAAACGATAAATCACCCCGAAAGTTTTCTTGCCTTAGTCCCCCGCGCGCGCACCACGATTTCTTTCGATTAATCAAAGACGCGCATCAAACGGATGGATTGCCATTAATTTCGCCCCACCCATGCCCTACCCCCGCTTCGACGAAGCCGTTATTAATCTTCGTTTTAAGCGAAAGAGAACTTCCGAGTCGAGCGAAAAGAAATCTCCCGTACGATTTCAAATATCGTCCGACGATTTTTTATTCGGAGCATCGAGAAACAGAGAAATCATCCAAGCTGTAGCTAATACAATTAAAAGTTCGACAGATTTTTCTAAGGATATCTGGCGTGTCACAGGCTTGAAAGCAGGAAATGGAAGTCCAAGGAATATAAAATATCTTAACTAGAATCTGGAGTAGTTAGAATTCAGTAGAATGTCAAAGTCGCTAATACAGTAGCTGCTTGTCTGAAATATTCCAACTTCTACCCTCCCATATAAACGAGCACCATATCAAACTCCACGAGTCGTCCATCTGGCCTTCTGACTTCTTAACACGTTCAAAGTTCCGGCCACCTTCAGGATCACGGAAAATACTCTCCGAGTCCCATCCATTCTCGTGGCCGGAGTAGGACAAGCAAGAAGGAACAACTCCGAATATTTCCAGGACTGGTAACGGGTCTCGACGGGCGCTTGTTTTACAAAAGAGAAATATGCCCGTGTGTTTTTACAGCCCGGCAAGAATTGAAAGCGTTACCGTTCTCGCGATAAAAGCGGCGCACAAAGCGAGAGAGATACCTCTCGTCGCGCGTATCTGTGAGGAAGAATGCTGGTACAAAAGGCGTCGTAAAGGGATGCAGGTATATACACGGTGTTCAAAAAAGACCATTCAATATTTATATGGTATATAGAACACACTGTACTTGAGTAAGAAAGCCTTGGCAAACATAGGTCGAAAGGTCAAACTTCGAATTTTCTGAATTTTTCATTTCGGATTAATCGTTACGAAGTTACAGTGATCACGGCAGACCACTTTTTGTGAAGAGACATCCGGCAGATCGCTCACACATTTATTTACTAATAAATATTTTTAAATAAAAAAATTACCTTATAATCTAGAAACTGCAATCTTTGAAACACAAACACATTTTTTGAATAAAGTCTTATAGTTTTTGAGAAAAAAATTCCCACAAAAACACTTTTCTTCATCCTACTGACTGAGCATGACCCCTTAAAACTCTCCGGATACCGGCCTCGAGAAATTCTCCACGGAGTTTGGATAGCACTTCCGTGTCACCGTCTTCGTAATTTGCACTTATAATTGCCGCGAGGGTTGCCGTCCGGTTGGCGGATACTCTCCGGCTTGGTGGTAACACGGCGGCCGGCCGTCTTGTTAAAAGTCGCTCAATGCCATTATTCTCGTCTCGTAACACCGGTTGTACCTCTAACCAATCTGTTTACTTTACTGTGTCACCTCAGAGTGGACCTGCCACAAACTGCACCTTAGGTTTCTTAATCGCTCTACAGACATACAAACAGATAACCACTATCCGTCGCATAACAATACGAGGATCTTTCTTCTCTAATTTAGAACGGTAATGCGCTCGTTTTCGCAGAGGCAGCTATCTCAATCCGCCTTCTATTCCAAGTTGGTGCACGATCTATTCCCAGCAAGGTCGCGTCTCCTATTTCAAATGGCATCCCAACTTCCTCTAGGCTGGTGTCTCTGAAAGGCCAGAGGCAAAGCGACCTAAAAGCATCGCACACCACGTATCCAGAAGAGATTCGTATCGCGTGAAAGCGTGACCATCGTTGAACAGCCGTCATTCAAAGTCAACCAGCTCCCTGCGCGTGTCGGCCAACGAGGATCCGCGTGCGCGCGGGCGTTCGCCATCGAAAGGAAGCCTAATGGCTCGTGAAATTGGCAGTTCCAGGGGGGGTACCGGGTCGCGGCCTTGCAACGATGAGGTGAATGTCGTTTCGGTGTATGTGCGCACGCCCGTGTCGGGAAAGAGCGTGGCCCGCGTCGATTTTCTTAACGCTCCTGCCGCGGTAATTGAATTTTCTCGGCGAGTCGTTCCGGGTAATTAGCAGTTTCCGGGGCGAGAAGAAACGCGAAAGAGGTCGATACCTGGGGGAGATTCGACGAAGGAGCGACTGGAGAAATATCGTTGGAAAAATCTTCGTATGAAGTAGAGGCCGGCCTTCTTTATCGTCGCGTTGAGCCTATGTACTAGCTCGTTTGCACTTTCTCGAATGTTTCAACCCTTTCGAATGCTTATATCGAGTATACTTGTCAGGAAAAGATAGTATGCTTTTTAGTGAAATGAAACGCTTGAAGGGTTAACACGTTGTTTGCCAATTACGAGATACTTTCGATTATTTAAATACCGTTACAAAATTTTTCCATGAAATTACTATATCATAATATAATTTAAAACGAGATGAACAGCGTCTACTAACTGAACGAATATACTTTCGAAGATTTATGACTTTAAAAAACGAAATAAAACGTGTCTGGCTACGTACGGCATTTTTCACTGTGCCAGACAACGTGTTAATAAACTCGTACGAAAACAATCGAAACAAGTACCGTAAGGGTAATCGAGTCCGTGGAGAAAGCAGAAACGCGAGACGACCACCGCGAGAAACTTGTCGGTCGATGGATGGATGCAAAGTTTCCGGCTCGCAGGATCCTGTTTCGACGTCGAAGAATCGAAAACAGATCGGCAGACGAAGTTTCCACCTCCCCGAACCGAGAAATCTAGCTGCTTTTCCTTCGTACGCGCGCAGTCTGCGAGAAGCTACTCGCTCCGGTTGATTCCAGTATTTTCGCGGAATTCACGAAAAACAATTCCAATTGCAAATTACGGCGTGGTCGGCGAATTTTGATGCGATCGTTTCGTTTCTCCATCGAACGGAGACGAAGGATGCGGGCAGGCGCTAGAAGAACGCAAACGATGAGAAAATACGGGAGCGAATAAAGAAAATTGCCAGTCGGAACAGCGTGAAAAGCGAGGCCACCAGAGAGGATGGAAGTCGGAGCAATCGAACCCCAGTCGGTTGCGTCACGCGTCGTTGGATGCATTCGAATGCACTTGCATCATGGGACGGACGTTGGATTCTCGATTGATAAGCGAATCGTCCGGGAATCGTAATTCCCGCGGCGAAGATCTGCAAAATTGATTTCCACTCGGTACGTATTTCAAGTATATACCTGAAACACCCATTGTTCGAATAATATTACCACGTTCAATGGTACTATAAACGACGCGTATTATTGCATCGCGAACGTTTCGTTTCAGTGAAATGAAAATACACGTCCATTAGCTATGAATCCATGTTTGTTTCCCGCGCAAGCTACAACTGCAATACCCGATTTCCATGATAATTTAACAGAGAAGATAATGGGGGTTCGACGTAAAACAGATCGACCGTATTACTAGCTCTTGTTTATTATAAGTAGAAACAGCGAGTCAATAGTCAGACACGCGAATCGCTATATTCGAACTCGATTTTCCCAAAGGAAAAAAGTATTAGATGAACGACACTGTAACGTACAATTTCGCTTTAATTTCGTGCGGAAGATTAGTTGACGCCTGATTGTATCCATCGTTCCAACCATACCCTGTACGACGCAGCCATGTATCGCTAAATTATGATTTATTCTCGCACATACGGCCATTCACCCTAGCATACCTCGAATATTTACTACACCATTTTAGTGAAAAGGAATTCCTTTTAAAAAAAAAAGATGGGAGTGGAGAATATAATGACATACGAGGGGTAGACGCCGCAGAATAAAAAACAAAGAAGATCGCGGAGGGTCGACAAGGGCGGAAGGGCGGCCGAAATTTTCCGCGTGAATTTCACCCCAAGAATTTTCAACCCTGGGATCCCTTTCTCTTCATTTGCACTTTCATCCCCCGCGTGGAATCGGGCAGCGGTGGCCGTTGGAAAGTGAAAATTACGAGGCTCGACGGTCGCCGCAGAACCTGGGTCTCTTTCTCTCTCCCTCACTCTGTCGAGGGGGTTAGCTTTTGTCTCCTAACGATGAAAATCGGTTTTAATGGAAGCGTAATCGCGAAACGTGTAACTCGCCGGCCGCCTGTTCTCTAGCTTTAAATTACGAACCGGGGGAGGCTGTGCTGCGGTTAACCCGGCACATATTGGGGAAACTGATGAAACCTGGTGAACCAACGAGCGGCGGTCTCGGGCGCGGGCTGATTTAAACCGTCCCGATCGGACCTGTGAAAACAATTTTTTAGTAATTAATTCCAGCGGTGCCCGTTCGACGTTTTACGACCCCAGGGTTTAATAAACTAGACTGAATGAAAATACGTACGCAGACTCTCGTTGATAAGTATTAGGACACTGGCCGTATGGACAGTAAATGTTATAAGGCATTACGAAATTGCAGATAATGATCGGTATTACAACAGAGAACGCAAGAGACAAAAATAACGATCACGTTACGCGTCGACTAAAGAATAATTGCAACTTTCGATGAGAGAATCGAAAATCATTAAACAAGAAGTTCACTGTGTTGCTAATTCGGTAACTTTTAATCAGACTCTGAAACATAAATACGTGTTCCTCCTGATCACCGAGGCGTTCAAATCGATTAAAACAGATCCGACTTCGCGATCTCGAGCTGGATCGCGGAACGAGCGAAATTATTCCTCGGTTCCCATATTCGTAAAGTCAAGGTGCATTGTTTGCCACTCTATGGCGCCGTGAACACCATCGATCACCCGAGGAGCATGTATCGCGGCAACGATTACAACGCGTCCAGGAAACAGGCGAAACGAGGGAAGAGGGAAATGCGCGGCAGTGCATAAAATCTGGCTAAATCATAGAGTCCGGTTCTATGACGGATCCTCCGTCAAATCCTGCCGTTCGATGTTCAACCGACCGGCTCGAACTATCCTCGGACCAGAGGACCCTAACTGCCGCCGTTCTGTAGTTAACTCGCCTGGATCTATCGTATCCGAAGCGGCCATTATCATTGACGACTCGCTCCCATTTCATGCGACGAAGATACGAATCTGGGAGAAAATACGATTGGGAATCGTATCGAGAACCAAGTAACAATCCTCCCGTAAAAGTAATCGAGAAGAATGCTTCGCGTGAAGATGATTCTTGCGTCGATTTTTCTTCCTAGATCAGTTCTAGAGATACCAGAGTTTACTCGTGAAAGGACTTCTTACGTTCTTGAATAACGGAATCTCGAATGTTTTCCACCGATTCGCTATTCAATTCAAAGTTTCTTCCGACACGGGAGTGTCTGTTCGAACGCGACGCTTGCATTGAATTTGATTTATCGAATAGATTTTCAATCGGAGACCCGTACATATCACGCGGTTGGTTACCATAAATCATAACTAGAAAACTGAATGGCCACGGAGGGGCACATGGAATTTCATCCGTGGATCTCGCGATCGCTACTCTTCAAAGTCTGTCGCTGGTTCTGTCGAAACGCCTTGAAATATCGAAGAGCAGAACGTGTTGTTTGGCTGTCGATTATCGATATCAGAAATAGTTTCCTCAAACGGCGTGGCGCACTTTCGACAGCCTGTCGGAACGAGCAGAAATAACGTTCGAGAACGGAACTCCATTTTTAGATCGATGTGTCGACTGCCTCGCGGTGATCTATCCTTGTTATTCTCGTGGAACGTACAAAAATTCATAATTTTCATGTGTTTCGTATGTTTTATTCGCGAGAAGACGACTAGAGCGACTTTTCACGCGATATATTCGTCGTGCTGTTTTCTTCCTTTTTTTTCTCTTCTATGGAGGGACGTAAGGTCTCGTGGAAAATACCTTTTTCCCCTCTGGTAGATTCGACGTTAGAGGAGGGGTTGTATGATTAGCCTTTGAGCGTTGCAACGGCAAAGAGTGGCGCTTCCCGATACTGAAACTAATTTTGCAGGCGCTTTTCAACGCTGATTGGATTTCGTATCCTCGATTAGCTCGCGGAGCAAGGATTAAACGGTGCTACGTGGAAATTCGCGGGACGAGATCTCCTTCTATGACCTGCTAGGATCGTAGTGGATTTGGGGAAAATGATCCCCATAAATTCAAGCAAAAAGCCTAACCGTGCGAATGTCACCGTCGAACAGATATCGATGAAAATTCGCGTACAATCGAGACATACGAATAATCGAACTAAACTTTTCGTGAATCTCGCAAAACTCTCACAACCGAGAAAGTTCTACAAGAATTATACACTGCGCGTCAATCTTCTTGCATAACCCACTTCTCGATTCTGTGTACCACGCGATCCATATAAATAACCACATAAGTACATTATTCAACGCTGCAATTAGTTAGAAAACGGCGGAAATTAGACTGAAACGACGGTATCGCATGCTTTTCAGAAATCTCCGGTCCAGTGTGACCACCACTAGTACTTTCGTACTAAACCTTGTACTTTTTTTTAAATTTTTAGCCTTCTAATACGTTCACCAATAGATCTAGTACTTTCTTACTTCGGAATAATAATAACACTAACAACAATAACATGAAAGTTGGACATATAAGTTTAACATTCCGTGAAACCAGAGTAATTTCTCATTTTTTCCAGCCCGATTGCTAACCTTCTCCTCCCTGATCCCATACTAATGGAATTCGACTGGCATCAGCCTACGAAAATACGATATACATATTCTTCGCTATTCAAACACTTTTCACGCGCTATAACATAATTACAACAATGAAAACAACTGAAGGAATTAAATATTTTAATACAAGTAACTACCTTTTGATGCACAGCTTAATTTGGCCATTAAAAAAATAAGTTAGTAATATCGTAAATTGTCCTTTATAGAATGAAATACGAGCAAATAAAAATGTACTACTTTTTTCAGAGTTAGTACCTTTTTCCTGCATAAGCTGATACGAAATACAATTGTTGCTGGGTGATCACACTGCTCCAACCGACTATTGTCGAACACTGTTGCAGACGGGCCTCTGAACGCCGAGGAGCGTGGGTCGTTCGTCGTTGAAACCGTACGCGTTATCGAGGGAATTCCCGGCCGTTCCGCTTATGGGTCATCTCTTATCGATCCACTTTCCTATCCGTTATTACCGGTCCCTATGCACGAAGATTAACGCGTGTCCGCGCGATCGACACGAACTACTCGGTATTATTTCACGAGTCACGGATCGGTGCTTCGTATAATTACCACAGCGTTCTTCCAACCTAAAGCTCGAAGCTCTTCGACGACCCCACCCTGAAATCCCTGCTACGAAGTGGCTCTGGAGGATGCGGTTTCGCGAGTGTATAGCTTCCAACGGTTGACGTTAATTCGCACGGCGTGTTCCGCACGCTTCACCTGCCGTGTTTATCAATAAGCTTATCGAATATACGCCTACATCGATACCCGATTTAGGAACAGGTATATATGTATATACCTACTACGTGGCGTATCAGGTTGATAGCTGGCTTGTTTCAACGAGATACAGCTGGTACACGATACTTGGAGCAAGTTTGTGATAACACGACCGAAGAAGTATCGCGACAGTGAAAATACGAAAATCTGAATAACTGTATTCTTTTTGCTATTAGTTATATTGCGATGTTTATATTTGTTACATGTACAGTCGGTTCGAAATGTAAGTCCACGACCGATATCGTATTTAACCCTGCTGTTCTCACTTATTCTTCACGTTTGCGACCCTTAGAATTATTTCCAATTTTTAAGTGATTTGTTCTTAGGAAATGGAAAGTACTAAAACAAATATTTTTTCAACCCCTTTTCCAGAATTCTCAAGGTCACCTTCAGTTTTTTTTATAGATAAACCTAACAATATTTTACGCAAAACAAAATATTCCTTACGATGTTTGCCACATTCACCTTAATATTCTCTAAAAACTGGGCGTAAAACAATTTAATTTTAATGTTTAATTTTACTTTTATCAAGCAAAATAATTCTCGATCGAACAACTAGCAGTAGAATAATCCAACTTGATCACGTTTCATGGCCCACCCTGTATACACCTTGCACGAGTCGCTCATAAACTCATTTGTACGAGTTAACTTGTTACAGACTTCGCGACGGTACGCGTTCACCGCGAACAGGAGCCGATCCGCGCGTTCGAGTCCTTATCCACGCGCGACGGAAAGTGTGCACCTTGCCAGGTAGTTCGTAACGAACGTTAGACGGTCCCCCGACGGAAGCTCGTTATGTCTGCGCAAGTTCGCGATAGAGAGCACGCGAGATACCCTTTTGCGCGTCTTTGCTCGGACAATGAGCAATTTACGCTGATCCAGGGAAGATTACGCTCCGGTTCTACTCTTCGGGCTTCCGTTTTCATTCGGTTGAAGCGAGCGCGCATGTTCCCCGCTTCAGGGTTTCTTGGTGAAACTCTGATCGAGGGGATAAGGAGACACAGAAGTGCCATTCATGCCGATGAAAATAGTCCGTCGTGCAACAATGAGACCTCGAGAATTCTCGGGGTCTTCGAGCGATTTGTTTTAATGATTCTCTTGTCGTCGGTTCGTGTAACTCGCATTGTACACGGCGTACGTTGGAATTTTGCGGTGTTTCGCGCGGATTCGTAAGACAACGACTCAGGCGTGACGAACGAGACAGCCTAGCAAAGGAAGAATACAGGTAGTAATAAAAATGAATGCATCTGACAAAAATTTCTGACAAATAAGATTTGTTCCAAGAACATCACCAAACATACCAAAAGATCCGACATTCCCCACCCACCGACCCGATACCAATAACCAGGTACCGCATTCGTACGCCAAGAATCGTCTAGACACGCTCACGGTGTCCACGGAAAAGTGAAACTTGCAGGCGAATCCGACGATGTTAATTCACGACGGAATACTGCAGCGAACGCGACAGTGGAGCACGAAGACGAGAAAGTGAATGATTCGCGCGGCGCGATGAAAGCGAGCATCGACGAGGACATCGACAACGAGCACTGGGAGGTGAAGGTGGGGAGGAAGAGCATCGACCACGGAACAAAACGCGACGGAATACGAGGATGGTCTGTGGATAAGGTGTAATCAGCACGAGGCAACACCGTGCAAATGCATAAATCATTCCACACCGGAGGACACATTCTCGCACAGGCGTCAGTCAGACACCGACTTCCCCCGGTTGGTTGCTTTTATCGCGATACTCCGTTGGAATGCGGATCATCCGTTACGTGGCTCTGAGACGTATTCACCTATGTGTGTGTGTATACGGTAATTTCACTGCTCGATTAATCTGCAATCGTCCCGCGACGCATACGAAACGCACCGCTGTGCTGCGACGACCCGTTGCTCGAAAGAGGATGAAATTGCGACCACAGTGAACGTGGGTTGATTACGAAACCTCTGGTCTCGACGGTGCCTAGTGACACCAGGCGATCGTAGATGCTGAGAGAGTTATACGACGCAATGAAAACAGCGATCATCCGTGGCCTTGCTGTTTCGCGAAGCCGGTGTATCCACGCAGTGCGGCCAAGTGAAAGTGGGAGAGTTTCGGTGTACAGAATCAGGTGCGAAATCGCGATCTGTAGGTACTTTGTACACACAGAGAGGCCGTGATTAATTGCACACACACGCGCGGTCTTGTTTAATTTAACGCGTTAGCGGTCGGTAATTCTGGGCCACGGCAATTATGATTCCTTCGGGATCGTTAAGACACGGAGCAACGTTATGGTCGCCAAGTGTTACGCTCGAGTTCGCGAGCGTCTCGCTCGGTTAGAACAAATTACGGGGAAACTTCTCGTTCAAGGAGAAAATTTCTATCGTCGTCGGACTACGAGCATGTTTGTTTGCTGGTATTGGAATTGTTACTGTGAAAACGAAGCTTCGGTCAGAATTTCGTCGTGGTTTGGCACGTAGAATCCACCCTGCAAAAGTGTCCAACACTGTTCTTAACAACATATATCTCTACATTTTATAACAGGTCCAATAAGACGTATTACAGAGACATGAATGTATTACGGAGAATGTAGAGTAGAGCCACCGTTAATACAAAAAACGAAACAATGTACTCGAGTAGGAAGTTTTCATATTCTAATTGCTCCGTTCCCATTGAGCAACCAGCCCAAGCGGTACACTCGTCGCATTATTATGCGCGAGGCGATACATCCTCGCGTGCACCGTCTCGTTTCCCGTTCATAGCGTCCACGGCCTGCTCGAGAATTCGGGCCACCCGTTAGACACAGAGACAGGCACACACGCTCGTTTGTATACAGGGTGTCCCACCTAACGTGAACACCTTTAATACCTGACTTGCTTTTGATTTGCAGAAAAGTTATATTAATAAATGCTCGAAGTGATATCCACCAAGTTCTATACATTAATTCCTCTATCGTACTTATTATATTAGTTAAATCTACTCTCATAAATTTGTAGATTTTTCGTACTCAAGGTCACACGAAGGTCACACTATTATAAGTCATTGGATTGGTCTCGAAAAATATAACCTTGATAAACATTCTTACTTACCATATTATTTATTCGTTCTAATTAAATAACACTTTCCCCACGCATTGTTTTCCTATCTTCAAAAACAAGTGAGATATTGAAGTTGCTCATATTACATGGGACACCCTGTATATACTCGTATACAAACAGAGAGCGTTTCCCAACCGCGGCTTTTCTCACGAAAACTTATGCTAATCGCGCTCCTCTCTCTTTCCACGTTTAATAAAACCCGCGACATTGTCGACGGTGTTTCTTGCGGCCGATTTCCCGGCTCTTTGCTCCGTCAATCGCGGCGCACACAGGTGGCTGGGAGATAATTGCGGTGCCTGTTAATTGGAGCTCGTTCACCTTCGTTCACTTCGGTGACTGGCGACGCGGAGACAGTCGTTCGGAAAATGAAAACCGTCTCTCTCACGCTGCTCGCCCCGGTCATCGCGATCGAGATCGTTTCCCTGCAAATTCCACCCTCTCCGTATCGTTATCAGACTCGACGAAATAGATTGTTCATACTCAAAGATGAAAAATTGTATGGAAAAAGGTAATCGTGCAGTTATGATAGGATCAAATCCACATTCAAATAGAGTAATTTTTTCTCGGTTGTCGAGCATGCAAGTAAACACGACTCTCCACAAAGGGAACAGCAAACTCTCGAGAGTGTAAAGAGCAGGGAATCGGTATCGAGGATTATACGGTCCTCCATTGTAATAAGCAAATCGTGTTGTCGAATCGCTGCATTA
This sequence comes from Dufourea novaeangliae, assembly GCF_001272555.1. Taxonomy (NCBI): domain Eukaryota; kingdom Metazoa; phylum Arthropoda; class Insecta; order Hymenoptera; family Halictidae; genus Dufourea; species Dufourea novaeangliae. The sequence continues at coordinate 1,805,737 of NW_015373993.1, read as the reverse complement.
TTATTATTACCGCAGGCTATTGATTTTCAAGTCTCGGTGGGTAGCGTACCAGCTGAAATTATGCGAAGGATCTCGATAATTTCTAAACAACTACGTGACTTCACGGAATCTCACGGAAATTTGAAAAATAAGAATCGAGAATCGTTCAGTTATTCTAACTATTATATTGAACTTCTCTCTTTTTCAGTGTTCCTCTCGTACTCGCCCGAACGATGGACCGATCTCGAATCTCGTGCAAAGTTGGAAATTAACTGCGAAAATCCATTGGTAACGGCTTATCCCACTTCCCTTCTCCATATTTGCATTCTTCGTTTCCTTTGTAGACGCTGCAGTGGTTCCGAGAATATTCCATCTACAGACTGTCGATTCAAAACCACGTACCAACCGGGGGCCTGGAGTTTCGCCTTGAGAGAGCAGCTTTTCCGAATTAATTATCCCCGCGAATATTTTCCGCGTCGCTGGAAAACAAGGCCAGAAACACCAGATCCTCTCGACAAGTGAACGCCCGTCAATAAACCGCGATATTAATTCAGGGTATCGATGGATCCCCGTTCGAACCGGTAACGCGGCATAATTGCGAGTTACCGGTAACACGATGACGGTAACGAGCGATGCGTGTATCGTGACGATTATATTAAGCGAAAATTCTCTGGTCGCGAACCGTTCGGCCGAATACATCTCGATTACGAACGTGGAAGAGCCTCGTGTTCCCTTCCTCCGTAAATAATTGCGGCTACTACTGGAAAATTGGAATTTTTAACCTCGGAAATATGAGAACGACTGGTCTGTTGATTTCATTTGAACGGCATTTATCGATATTTCTCGTGACCCACGGCGTATATTAATATGCAGGTCGCAAGCAATACTGTATTTCGAAAATAAAATACGAAGTTTTATTTAAAAACGAAGTTTTATTTATTCGACGAGTAAACAGCGAAGATATCGAAACGATTGCACGTGTTGACCGTAGGAAATCGAAGATCGTTCGAAAGTGATTCATCGGCTGACGATAAAACACGTCATCGAAAGAAAACGTGACCGGCAGATCTCACGGAACATACCGGTTGTTACTACGTACGAATTCATTTTCGCGGGGTAACAACGTAATTAAAACCAACGTTAATTGAATGTCGCGACGAGACCGTTGAATGTTTCAGCTGCAAATCGCGTTTATTTTATCGTCGCGTGTGCATTGCATTCCATAACGATGTATTTTTGGCCCGATCGCTGAACCGTTAACAAGCATGTATTACATTTTAATTTTATTCGGCCTCGCTGCAACGTGATTTTCTACCACGTTACACGCTACGAGTTATGTAATTTTTTATGTATCATATGAAACGGTCGTTTCCATGAATCGTAATAACGATCACGAAAAACAGGGGATCACAGTGCCAACGTTAGAGTCAGATCGTCATGTTCACCTGTAACCAGTCAATGAGATTAAATGATCGTTTGCCAAAAGTCTATTTCAAGAAGAAACGTTATTTCATAACAAAAATTGGAATTTCCACGTTCAATCTGTTAAAAGCGGTGAAATACTTTTCTGTTATCTTTTACTCGTTATTCAAAACTCTTTATCCAGCTAATTAATTTCGCCCGTCTCCGATCTGCAGGCGATCTTTCAACATCGAACGCAAACTGCCAGTAAACCAGAGACTTGAACCGACCTAAATGACTCTCGGACCCTCGATCCTGCCTTGCGTGCCGTTCACCAGGTAAAAAGAGGACAGAAAAGGCACGTTCGCATGGATCGTCCTCGTGCGGGTCATCTCGGTTCCGCGAATCGCGGCAAGCAACCGGGCTTCCGCAATTAATTGGCCCGACGTCACCGGAGGGAGGTTTAATTAACGTTGTCCGGTAGGGTATTGCCGTCTTCGAATTCGATATCGATCGTTCATTTGAACAAGCGAATACATACATGTTTGTCGAATCGGGATTCCGTTACGATCAATTTGGCTAATGACGTTTATATTATTACTGGACTGTTACTCGGATATTTATGAAAATATAGACTTTTATTGGGTGCAACGGAAAGTTCTGTTGTTTTTTATTTTGTCAACTTTCGAAGCTTCTCGCTAATAGATGGAAACCGGTACTGAAAAAAAAACTGACGTCAGTTTTGAGGTTAACTGTTCTATTGTATTCAGTAACAGAAATTATTGAGAACACATTACAGTGATTTTTGAGAACAAACGTAAACGTCTGTTGATATTACAAACATACTTGGGGTTCATCAAACAACAGCATTAGACCACATTAAGAAGCCTGGTTTCGGTTCAAAACGATAGAACTGTTTAGTACATCCAATACAAGCTAATTTACAGATAGTGAGGTTAAATAAAAATTTGTTTGCTGTATTTACTATACTACCAAGTTCAAAATAAAATGAAGTCCTCTTTAAACGTTCTCAAACCCTTAAATATACTGAATTCTAGACGATTCCTAATGCTATAAATGCATAAAATCCGCAGTCTAATCATTACTCCGTTTAGTCGACGATATATGTTTGTTCATGGATCCGGATGCACCTGCCACAAACTGCATACACATATATACATACACACTCTCGCGCATCCACGTGATACATCATTACGCGAACGTAATCAAAAACGATATATTGCCGGCTTGCGCCCGCGAAATTGCACTTTTGGAACTTTATTCGCGAGCGGGACGGCCTGGAAAAATATACGAACAGTCGTAAAAAGACGCGAGAGTTATTAACCGTCCGGGAGAAACGATGACATAACTTCTAATTGGTCTATGAAATACCATAGAGCGAAACTATCACAGAGCATTGGACTGTCCGTGGAGAAAGAGGCGAACTCTATTGTCTATGTACTCCGTTAACTTCCATATTTCGATAGACTAATTTACGAACAGAGAAATAAAAAACTTTTTACAACAGGCCAAAGTGGGTCACGATCTGGCGTTGAACTTCATCCGAGTTTCTGTTTACTCGTGGTAAATGTAGGAAAATTTGCAGTCTAATCACGACGCTTTCGATTATATTCTATCGTTGCTAACTCCATCAATTTACATCCATACAGTATCATAATATATCCTATCTCGTCGAAATGGTAAGGAACATTGGATTCTCACCGTTTCTCGAAATACTATCTGAGACTTTAAGCGAAAAGTTCTTTAATCGCCATTCCGTCATAGGGATTTCTTCATAGGAAAACAAAATTTGTTATTTATACCCGGAAACAATTCATTTAAAATTGTTTTAAACCGATCTAACATAGAATTTAGATGTTTTTTTCTTTTTTTTTTTAGCACCTAACATGCTCATATCGTGTCATATACATTGATGGTCCCGTGCCAGAGTGCGTAGTCAAAGTGTTACTACCGTCAACAATTTCGGGAATATTCAAATGGGTCGATTTAAATCGGCCCCCCTGTGTATCGCAAACTCTCCTGTTTCATAGTCAAAACGATTATTTAATTTCAGCGATCCATTCCGCAAACCTCGAGCCTGTTCCGATCGCAAAACGAAAGAAAGTCTTTCAAATCCGGATAACCGTTTCTGCCCCATCATTCTCCAGACTCGCCCATCCAAAGCCTCGAAATCCCGAGCGCATAATATCGAGCGGTACGTGTGCAGCTAAGATCTCGTCAAACAATCTCTCCTCTTCGAAGCTTGCGGAACCGCCCGTTCGCTCTGGATTCACGAAACGTTCCGCCCGCTAAACACCCGTCGCATTTCCCTCGCATTATTCCCGAGCACTTTGCGAGCCATTAGCCGGGCCGCGCTTCAATTCGCGCCTTCGGGGCCGCCTCCGCTCGCAAAATTCAGTTAAACCGCCGACAGTTTCTGGACAATCAGCCTGGACCCGTTCATTCGGAATGCGAACGGGGCCGCTTGCCTCCACACAACCCATCCCACCACCCACTTTTCAGACCGCGTCGGGACACGCGCGTGCACACATTGGGATGGCAGAAAAGGGGAATAGAGGTTGAAAAGAGGACGTGTGCACTGTACGCGCATACACACACACACATGCACACAAGTGTCCGTGAAATCTCGTTTACGAGAAGCTAAAGGGAGGACTCCTCTCCGCGACATCCGAGGAGGAGAGGGCGATAGAGCCGGCCAAAAGCAATTTCGCTTAAACCCCACTCGTCGTTCGTCTCTCTCGCTCTCACCCCACACGTTCCAACAGCCCCGTCACCCGTGGTCCTTTCGCTCCTCTTTTCCCTGCCCAACCCTCCATCCTCATGGTTCCGTGTCCTCTGACCGAGCTGCTTTCGGTTCTCCTGGGTCCGGATAACGTCGACGGTGCTCCGCCCGTGGAGAAGAGAATGCAACGACGGGACCGATAAGGAGATTGAATTCTATGCCCGCGTAATGATCGCAATAACGGGAAACAGTCCAAAGGGGTATGGGGTGAGATAAGGCCGTTGGTAAACGACCGTGGAAATTTCGTGGGCGAAATAGCGCGTACCAGGTGTTAGAGGCTGACGACGGGACAAAGTGAAACGAATGGAAATCGAAACGTTGCAGAAGGATTGAGGATGGCGACTTTTTGACTTGTTACGGGGAGAATACGAGCGAACGTTAGAGTCTCCAAAGCACACACGTTCGGAGATCGGTATATTAAATCGCGATACCACAGATGTAGAGGTGGTAGTGGGAGAAAAAGACGCACTGATAACGCGAGTCACGTTCGTAATAGAGGCTCGAGTATCAACGATAATACTATCAACATATATGGGTAGGAAAGCCGACTAACAACGTGTTGACTACCACAGTGGAAAAAGCCGTGCGTAGCCAGACTCGTTTTACTTCGTTTTTATGTCATAAATCGTCGAAAATGTACAAGCGTTTAGTTTAAAAACAGTCTTGTTTTAAATTATACTGCGATATTAATTTTACGAAAAATTATGTAACGCTGTTTAAATAATCCAGCCCTCTTTAAAGTATACTGCGATATTAATTTTACGGAAAAATTTTGCAACGATATTTAAATAATACAGCACTCTGTGCAATGTAGACATAGTAATTTTTGCATTTTAACACTCTGACCGCCACGCCACCAAATATATCTCGCCCATATTTTGGTGGCGTGGCAGTCAAAGTGTTGAAGTGTGTTTAAAAAAAGAAAGCGGGACATGTTCGACTGACAAATATTAACTTATATATCGATGTCATGTCCCGCGATATTACGCGGATAAAAAAAAATCCGAAGAGTCGTATGATTGATACTTTACAAACGGCCCAGTTCCACTTCCGCCGGTAATTACGCCCCGGTAATTCGTGCTCGCCCGAACGGAGAATTAAACGAATACAGTCAACTGGATTTCGATCAAGTTCCCCAGCTCGCTGTATTATTTTCGCCGTCGTTCTATACGTTTTTAATCCCCCCCCCCCGTCCACCCAATGTGTCCGCCTCATTCTCAGGCTCATTACCGAATATCGCGCGCGAGACACACAGTTTAATGTGAATTTTCCGTCGCGCTGGTGCAACACCGATTTTCACGCTCCAAACGCCAAGCATTTCAGTGCGGGCCGATTCGTTGAAATTGATCCTGAATAGTATTTCAACGGGATTTATTATCGGGCAGAAATAAACGAGTAAGAGCAATCCCCCGGTGAATTAAGCGGGGAAAATTAGCCACGATGAATAACCGCGAGGAACCAACCGTGGTCGACGCGACAGTTTCTCGAAAGCAGCTTCTGAACACGATATCTGGCCATTGACCGTTCGACGCGATTAATAACCGCTAAACTCCGGCTATTAACCGCGCCGTTTCGAGAACACGCGGTGTTTGCGATGCAATTGCAATTACCTACCACGTGAGGGCACGAGTGATTTCGTTCGTTATCCGTATTAGTTATGTGCGTTATTGCTGTGATATTGGGGCGTAATTCGTTCCGTATTGTAGAGCAAGTTTAAGTTCAGCCTCAAAAGTGGAAGTTGTTCGGCTAACGGGACGACGAAAAATTTTTTCCGACAATCAACTGCCATCGCGACGCCGCCCGCACGAAGAGGTTTAAGAAGCAATTAGCAGTGATAACGCTGTAATAAACGGAGGGGTCCCGAGAGCGCTACATACGAATGACGTGGAATTAATTAAAATGTATGCTGGGCCACCGACGCTAATGGAACAATAAAGACCGCTCCCTTAACGATCATCCCCTGTTACCGCGCGTAGCTAGAACCGTCAAATGAATCAGTTAGACGTTTACCACGGTTGCTCTCTCTCTCTCTCTCTCACCCGTTTACGCGGAAAATTTATTTAACCGTTTAACTACATTATTCGACGACGTGTTCACTCCCCTCTCCCTGTTTCTCCTACCAGGTTGGAATTCCCGTCCGGTAATTTAACGCCATTGATTATGCGAATACGCGAGGAGCCGGGGAAATCGTGCGAGCTTCGTCGAAGCCTGAAATCCGACCATATTAATTTCACGTGTTCTAATAAAAATAATAATATATTCTTCTATTGTGAAGTCTTTAATATCGTTTAAACACTCCTCGAGAGACACAGGTTTCTTCGATCGTGGAACACGAATCGTTTCAAAATTCGTGTTCCACGATCGAAGAAACCTGTTCAATTTCACGGGTCTCGGTGACATTCCACCGTTACCTCTGCTTATCAGTCACGGGGAGAGGAGTGGCGAGAGTTCTGGTAACATCAAACGGCCCTTGGTTTGCCGCTTCTCCGCGTCTTTTACACCGTGCACGGCCTCTGATGATTCGTCTTTGACGAATCACCCTCCGTCAGCTCGTAACGCTCCGATGTGACCTACTGCCTTTGGAACCGCGCTACGTACGTACGTGCAACCCCTCGTCGACACAGGGAAGCTGGGGGAAGCAGGGAAGAGGCTAACCTCAAAAGAGGTGCTTCAGGGGACTGCCTTTCCGTAGCCATTCCTACAATTCGTTTCCAGACACCTGCCTCTCCGTTGCCTTTCCCTTCCCCTAGATTCTACCTCCTCGTCCCTCTTGCATCCGGTCTCATCCCGCGTCCCTGTGTTCCACCCTTGACTTTCTCTTCACGACCGTCGCCCTTCCGGTCTGACTCTCCATCTTGATGTCGAGTTTCGACAATTTTTTAGCAAACCCTCATTGTCTGAATTCCACGGAACTTTCTACTTCTCCTTTCTTATTTTACAGTATATATAATGTTTCTTGCACTCTCCCGCTGACGGACTTTTATTTATAACAGTGACTTTGCGAAACACATCGTGTTGAAATAGTTGGTGTGTACAATATCGTTCGGAGCAGCAGAGAAGAAGAATTAATGTGTTCGTTTACGTTGGGACAGAGGATTTAACAATTCGAGCTACGAGGGAACAGGAATTATTCTCCGGATCCGATTAATGTGACGGTTATTCGGTCAACCTAAATCGCATAACCCAGTCGTCGGGAGACACGTGTCGCCAACAAGCTGTCCAACGTTTTTGCCAACCCCCGTCGGGATTTTCGAGAATATTTTTTTTTTCGGTCGCAGTTTTCACGACAGTTCGCGCACCGCGTTAAAACCACCCCTTTTTCTGCCCGTCAGTCGTCCCGAGGGGAAAATGGGAAGCTACGGGAGCAGTTGAATTCGTTTCTCCAGTATTCGTGTAATTCTCCGCGGCAGAATGTTGATTCGAGCTCGCGGTAAAAAACTGTCAGCCCTCGGGGGAACCGGCGTAAACTCGTGCGGTTACAATTTTAACGAACACGTCGGGGAAAAGCTGCTCCCACACCCCCGCGAGCCCGACCTCGGGCGGGAAGTTCTCGAATTAAAAGACCCGTTCCCTCCGAATGAAATTCGCCGCTAGGATCTCTTATCCAACGCGACCGTTCAAGAAATAGATACTGAAATAAGGATAAAACTGAGGCACTCCCACCATCCTCCTAAAGAAATCCCTCGAAAGGCTAAAGTGCCTCTAAAAAGCTAATGATCGTGAACCGTCGTGTTTAAACTCCTCTCTCTGAAATTCCACTCTCGAATTCTTCTCGCCAATAAAACATTCAGGGCTCACCTCTTTCGTTGACGTCTACCCCAGACGTTCTTCCTCTCGATGAGCTTCTTCTTTGCTCAACGCACCCGCGCGACTAGAATGCAGGAATGATTTTATAACTTCCTCATTCGTGATTCGCGAAACTGACGATACAACACTCGTAATTAACCAGGAAGAATATCGTGATATCGTGGACCTCGGTTATGCGATCGAACATCAAATATCCGAATTACCGTTCGATCCGCTGGTCTGATGGTCCCCGACGATACAGGAAGTGGTACCCGATGGTAACATTTTGTTTCGATTGCAGTTCGAATCGCGCTCGCGTAACGACAGCAATCGGCCATGGCGAAACGGTAGGGCGTGAACATCACCTGAAACGAATCAGCGTTCCCGTGTCTATCAGACGAACAATTAACCGATAACGTCTTTCGATCGACGCCCATTGTTCGGTGAGGATCGAGCGATGGTAAGCTTAACGAGGCACTTCGATCGGCGGAACAGAAACAGAACAATAAAAAGAAATGTAACCCGAATGAATCTTGGATACGCGAGTCTAACAGGTAATTGGAACGCTACACGCGACACGACGGTAGAAATTCTTCGAGGCTAATTAGAATAATCACCAGACACCAGCGTTCCACGCGATGAAAATGAAGTCGCAACGGAACAATGCAACATGCTGCGAACACCCGTGGGCGATCTCGTCGTTCACGAAGCTGCTGGAACTCCGCGTTACGAGCTCCGTTTTGCTAATAGTTCCATTCGAATTACACAATATTTAATGCCTCCGGATCGTTCCTGAACTAAGTTCTCCGTTCTGAACGTTATCGCGCGGGAACACTGGCCGCTGGTTACCGTTGCAAGCAGATAAACCGAAAATCGCCCCACCTTCCTCAGGTACAGGGTTCCAATTAGTATTATCCGTCTCCCGTAAACAGTGAAACCACCGTCGAAATACGACATCCCGTGTTTCCGACTTCTAGCGAAAAATCTTCGAAAGAATTCTAGGAAGAAGACAATAGACGTTCATCCTGCGCACGCTTGTTCTCTTCCGTTTTATTTTTCGTCCTCGACCCTCCCAAGCTATAGAAGCCGGACGAGCACCGCGACGATTCCACCCTTTTCATTTCCACCAGGCTGTACATAACGACGCGCGCCTGCACAACAACATTTCAGGCGAAATATCATGTTATTATGCATCCTCCGTCGCGTATCTCGCGGTACTCGGGTTCTGCTCGCCTTGGAATTCTCGGTTTTAGTCAAACGGAATCTGACGGAGAGGATTTGCTTTCACGTTGACATTTTTCAATTCGATAGTACGGTGGTGCCCGTTTAGTGTTTCGCGTTTCTTGCCCAGTTAGTATAGTCGTAGGACATCCCCATTACTTTCATCGACTGTAGATCCTCGCGACATCAATATCGGTCGCAATACCAAATATACTAAATCATCGATATGTGTTCGAAAACTCGGCACGGAACATTAAATTTTTCATAAACTAATAGCCATATACGGCTGAAACAGACATCATTAACTTCATAATTCGAAGTTCTATACGCTAAACCTCATCAAAAAGTCAGTATTACTCCTGGGGACCTATCATGTCAGTGGTCCCTTCGAACGCTAATCGATTATTTACCGTAAGCTTTCTTCCTATCCCACTCTATCTTCCGACCCATTCAGAGACGATGGAACTGGAGAAAGAAGATTGATCCCAAATTCCTAGAACTCCACCTTCCTCGACAATGTTCCCGATAAGATCCTAGACCCCCGATCATTCGAGTGCAGTCAGACTGTAGTTGTAATCCTGAACCTCACCAGGGTATCTATTCATCGTTGCAAGATGAGGCACATCCGTCAATGAACTGCAGGAATAAACGAGGCTGGTGCAACCGTGGGGGATGGGTTCGTGAAGTTCGGTTTCGAGAGACGGACAGAACCGTGCTTAGTCAAGCCCAGGAGAGACAGCACGAGACGTAGGTCCGCGGCGATTCTGACGTGGGGATCGATTGTCGGGGCCTGGTTACAGAACTTGGAAGACTAACGAGAAACCCACCTGACCGGAAGACTAATGGACCGACGGGGCGGGTAAGTCGGTGCTCAGCAGCGGTGTAGATTCCAACAAATCGACCATTCCCGATATCTACTTACCGAACATCCGAGTCCGCGCATCTGGGGAGACGTGCAGGTCTACGAATGGCACGCGATTCGTCGGGATTCACCGGGACTGCGAGAATTTTTCACCCAGGCCAGGATTAATAACGTCTCAGATTACACCGCGGTTGACGGCCAGCTCTCTGCGGGAGGACCTAGACACCCCACCTTCCTGCTGTTCCTCTGTATTTTAATGCGCCCGGTAATTTAATTTCCCCGAGCTGGTGGTTCAAAGCCCGGTGACTTTGAAATAAGGGAGCTCGAGTGACGGGAAATCGATGGTTCGAACCGCGGCATAATTGATACGACGCACAGGTAGACCGAAGGGAAGGGAGTCAGTTTCTTCTTCTCATTGGGAGATTACAGAGATGGGCTCGTCCGATCCGATTCAGACCGTTTTCATTCAAATCGAGCTCATGTGGAGGGGAACAGGCCGATCTGCTCGCGACGTTATCTCGATCGGGAAAAAGTTTCGGAAGCTCCCTGGAAGAGATTATTTTCTTCGGGCTGACTTTAGCCAGGCTCGAGGGTTAGCCTCCATTGGTAAAGAAATTAAGATCTTTGAAGTTTTGTGCGGGTAAACGGCGAAGTTGCGTACTCTTCGCATCTATAGTTAATACAGCTAATGGCAAGGTGGAATTTATCCCGAGTCCGTTCTAAGAAATATTGAATGAATTTTCCTTCGAAACAGACCGTAAACCTAAGAGAATAATCTCAATTTTGCGACGAACCAGCGCGATAATTATTGAGGCTATATAACTCCAGGATTTAATTACACCAGATAATTCGATCTTCCTCTTCGATATACAGAAGAGTGGAACAACGATTAGATCCGTGTTCCGGAAGCAACGACATGGGACCCGGCAGTGACATTAATCAGAAACAATTCGTTTAGAGCCCCGATAAAGTCGAACCACCCCCCGGTGTTCTAATCAAGCCCGGAACAAGCCAGCAGCCTTTGCTCGCTACGTTCCTCCGGCGGCGACCCCTGGCGCTAACGAGTTTATCGGGAAACACGTAAGGCGGTCGATCTAATTAATTAAGCGGAACAATTTTCCACGGATATAAGGAGGGGGACAAGGACCACAATGTGTATATACACACGCGTCCAGACGATGTCACTTGGCCTCTTAGGAAAGCTAGCGAGCAGGGCCTATACCATGTACACACGCGCCTGCCACAGGTCGATAAATTATTCAGGAGCAGGATGAGCCGCCGACAGGCGTCGTAAGCTAATTAACCTCGTTATCGCATGTGCACAACGGACTGAGGAGTCCGTTGATCGGACGTGCCCTTCTGTATCCTCCGATTTGATCGTCCGCTCGGCGGACCTCCTCTCTGATCTTGGTCGAGACTATTTGGCGCTGGGAGAAATCTCTGATATGTATACAGGGTGTTAAAGAAACAATTTAATATTCTATGATATATAGGGTACACTGTACTGAATAAAAAAGTCTTAGGTCACCTTCAATTTTCTTTCAAACATTCAATTAAAAAAAAGGTAACACATGTTATGTTGTGAGATTTACCGAATTCGTCTTGAAATCATCTAACAGATAGGCATAAAAAAATTAAAAGTGTATTTGCAAAAAATTACAAACCATGCTATACCCGATAAAAACATTTTCGAACGGACTGCTGATAACGGAGTAATCTCTACTGATCACGATTCGTGGTTCACCCTGTAAACATTTTTGTATGTTAGCATCATGCTTGACTTCTATAGTTGTTTATCATCTATTTACACAGTTACAAAGTATCGTGCTAGAAATGTCAGTGTATTACTCTAATAAAAAAAATAAATAAGAATTCATTTTCTATAGAAATGTAAAGAGAATATATGGAACACCTGTAAATATCGAAAAGCCAGTAGTAAGTCATACATTTACCAAGCCTCTTTTACTCGGTACAGTGAATCCTAAGTGCTATATAAATATTGAATGGTTTTGTTAACACCCTGTATAATGTATACGTATATACATATATGTCCGTATTATCCTGCATTTGATCAAAGAAAAACGTCATCATCCTCGAAGAAGCCCATGTTCTCCTTGGACAGTTCTACTGTGAATGGAACAGGTTCCCTTCGTTTGAACAAGGATATTGTCTGATCGGTACGCGTGCGCACGTGAGTCTCTAATTAAATTCGTTACCGAATTTACACGCGAGCCGACGTGACCGTTCACCCAAGTTCGACGACCCTGTGGCCAACACGCCGACGGAATATTTCGACGGTAAGTGAACTAATTGTCGGCGATTCGAGGGATATATAGGCGGGGAGGAGGGGTAGGAGGAGGAACGGAACGGGCGTGGAACAGTAATAGGATTCGCAGCTGACGACGTTAATAGAAGGATTTCGAGTGGACCTTCCTCACCGGTGTGGACTAATTAACCTCGTTATTTCGGCCGTTCTGACAAGGACGCCGCCGATGCCTGACGCCGACGCCATCGGCGACGATAACACCGGCGGACAGTGTCGAGCTAATGGAAGACACCTACACCGTTTATAAGCTCGACCGGGCGATAATCGACGTTGAATGAGTCCCAATGACTGACCGTGAGCGTTAATGATCCCCCTGGTATTCGTGACCGCGAGCAAACCATTCTATTCAACAGTGAAATCTGATCGACGAAAGGCAGTTTAATCGCGGTACCGAATTTCGCGTTTCACCCGACCGATTGTTTTCGCGTTCGACGAAAACACGTATACACTGGTATCATTTCACGTAAACCTGAGCTGGAACTTCAACCCTTTCAACCTACAGATAAATCCCCAGGTGTAACGTTGACTCTTCAATGAGCTTCAACACAGTGATAGAGCTTGGAATTCTGAAGCTAATGATATTTGCTTTAGCCGCATATGGTCATTATGAAATATTTAATGTTCACTGCCGAGGAGCGTTCGAACACTTATAAATGATTTACTGTACTGTAAACCTCGAGGACCACCAACCCAAGCTCGCAGAGGAAAACGAAACTGTACAGAAAAAGGGAAAAATCGACCTGTTTCGAAGTAGGTAACGTCGAGAAATGCTACAAGTTAGTACTGCAAGTTGAGCGTTCAAATCGAAATTAGCCCGGACATTCCAGAGAAAGGGATTTTCAAGCTAACCATTTCCGTTCTGTGAAGAACATTCAAAACTACAGGCCGAGAGCGTGGTGTCGCTCTTCTCCGAGCGAAATAACCCCAAACACTGTTGGTCAGTCTTCACGAACGCTTTCCGCCGGTCATTCCCATGCAGCCCAGTTTCTCGTTAAAACGACACACGTTCCCGTTTTTGCCGTTTGCCAGAGACGACCCGAAATGTGGCTGGCAAACTCGTCCGATCGCGCCCCGGGGCCGAATGAAAATCCTGATCAGAGGATTCATCGGGCAGAGACGAGGTTCCCTTTGGCCAGAAACGGTTCAACCTCTTGGCTTGTCGTGGCTTGGAAATGAATTCCAATGATTAGACCCTGGGGGAGTCCGCGGAAGTTTAAATAGGTCGCTGGCGGAAACTCTTGAATTAGAGGGTATCGCGGTTTAATTTTGCGGAAGAGAAGAAAACCAGTACACGTTTCGTTTTAAATATCGCCCAGTTGAAACTACGCCGCGGGAATAGCAGGCGTGACACAGATTCGAGAATCAGAGGACACACACGCGGATAAAGGGAAATTTACGCGGCACCAACCGTCTGTCACGATTGCGTGCGAAACGAACCGCGCCCAGGGAATAGTAAATCAAACGTGAAATATTCTTCGCCAGCCGCGATCAGACGGTGAAGAAACGATTCTCTCTGAACAGGTGACAACGTCAACGATATTCAACATTGCACTAGCGATAAACAAAGCCCTTAATTCGGTTCAATGATACAATTATAAATCGATAACGTTAACTCAAACGATCACTAACCGGGGGAAAGAGATTACCGACCTGATATTTGAGTTCAACTATTACCAACTAGATCCCAGATTACGGTTCATGTTACTACAATATCGGAGAAACGTCGAAACGGCCCGCGACAATCGTGACTCGGGAAGTAATTAGAAGATAATTGTGACCGACTCGTACTCAACACCGAATACATTGGAAATCCGTTCAATTGGACACGCGCCTTCGGAAGTCAAGCCCTCTACAGTCTGCCTGTGTGCCTCTGTCGTGAACCAGTGCCAACTACGATGTTGTTAGGATAATATCCCTTTGTAACCAGTGAAATTATCCCTGAAAACGGACAAATGAAAACCGACCTTTATCCACTAGAGAACCTTTTGGAATCAAATTCCCATAACACCGATTTCAATTCCATCTCCAATTCCTCTACATTTCAAACTCCTTGTCGTCACACATCACCAATCCAGGGATCATTGAAATAGCGATCTCTTTCCGTCCCACGATTCATTAATCACCGTCCGATTACCGATCACGATCGACCAGGCGAGCCAACTGTACTGGCGTTAATGCACGAGAATCCGCAGTTACACACTCGAATACAGATATCTCTTAACGCGAGTGTGCACGAACAACGGGGCAGCTCGGCTGTGATCGATCCGAGTTCCGATTAATCAAATCGACCGCGTATCAGTCACTCAGTGGATTCGTCGCGCCGGTAATTCGCCCGATAGGACGCTGCGTCGTGTTTTATGCGCCGCGACAGAAACGGAACGCCGCGGCGGATCGTCCGTGTCGGCGAGGAATCGAGGCAACGAGCTGCTGCGAGAGATAGGATTACGTTACGGTTCGTCGGCCCCGACACAGAACCGGGATGCGGAAGCTGCGGAGCAACGTGAACCGCCCCCCCGTCAACGTAATCTATGTTCCCGGCGGTGAACTCGATCGGGACCCGCGGAAAATCGAGGAGGACCCTGGCGATCCTACACGATTATCCGTTGTCCGTGACGCGCGCGGAAAAGATCGATTGTTCATCCTCGGGAATAAATTGCGCGACTGAAACTGGCAGAGGCCCTTGATTTTTATTAAGAATCACGGTTATTCAGGGTTCTGGGGGTAAGTAAGAACAATTGTTCTGAAGGCAACGAAACAGAGACTGCTTCCAATCGCTAATTTTCTCTCGTCTGTTCTCACACCAACAATCCTCTACGCCACACCGATAGCGAAATCACCGAACGTGGTCTTTCGCCACCATGCGACGCCAGGTCTGTTTAGTCTCATGCTAAGCATTCTAAAACCCTGTCATAAATTTTCCATGGGTCAATAAGCCAAAAGCCATTCCACCAGGTTTTAGGTAATCTATATTACATAGTACAGATCGATAAGTATCATCGAGAGTTCGGATGCTCCTCGGCACTGAGTATTCAGGCGTCATCCCTATCAAGCTAGTTTCATGGGATCCCCAGTGGTGAGAATGACGTCTAAAAACTCAGTGCCGAGGAGCCTTCGAACAATCATCGACGCTTCACTGTACCTGTCGTGACACTTAAGCTACCTTAAATTCAATCAAAGCCCTATCCTCTCGGTACCGTGCACGAATAATATTAGCCTTCCAGAGTCTTCTGAAAAATGTCCCGCGAACCGTAAAGCCTCTGTGACGATCATCTTCACGATCGAGCGGACGGTACACAACAAACAAGGGTGGCCGACCTTGGGGGCAAAAGAGTTTACGCAAAGCAGCACCCCACGCGCGTTTCAACGAGACGCTCGATGCCGGGCCACGAGAATATGGGTCAAGCGTGGGGCGGACCGACGAGGGCGGCATTAACCTGCCGTCGTCGTGTCGAGGGGCTCGACAAAATACTTTTCTTCGCGTGGACCAGCCGTCGTTTCCGCGAACCTCTTTCCCACCGTTCGTTACTTATCGATCCTCCCTCCCGTCCGGTCCAAATTGAATTAAACCGCTTCTCGAGAGCAAGAAGATGGGAGGAGCGAGCAAAAAAGGAATAAAAAGGAACACGCGGACGTAAAGAGCGTCGGAGCAAGAAACACGAAGGAGGGTTCGGAAAGAGGGTCGGCCGAGTATCGAGAAAGAGATAGGACCGCGAGGAAGCTGAAAGAAACGTAGACGTTGAAAATTGCGACTGATCCTGTAGAAATTCGCCGCGGTTACCCGAGTAGATCCGCTAATGTCATCGACGCCGGAGGCTCCAATTAACCACTTTACCGATTTCCTCGGCCGTGATCGAATTCGGTGGAGCTTCCGCCTCTATCACCTCACCAGGGACGAGTAGAAGTTTACCAAAAGGGAGAGAATTCACCGATTAAGTCATCAACCCTCCCTTTTTCGGTGGAAATATTCATCCCACAAGGTTATCCGTGTATCAAAAGGTTTTCAGGCTACAAGATTTCGTTAACGAGCGCCCCACGACGGATGCTTACCGCGGCTACGAAGCGGAAACGCGCCGAAACGACCACAGGGCCCGTTATCGCCCAGCTCGGGTAATTCCTGTTTTATGTACTACCGTTCCAACGGCTCCGAAATGTTCCTTGGTCATTAGCCCACGGGTCGTCCAGCGTGCAAGAGATGCAAATCTGGCGGCGACGCCCCCGCGTCGAGATATATCCCTCCGCAATAATCGAGTCGGTCGGTGGGCGCCAAGCACGAAGGGTCTCCCCGGTGTTGCGAGCACGGAGAACCTGTCGCGCGGTCCTTTGACTATAATGCCGAGGGACGGCGTTAAACTTTCCACGATGGGACGTCGAGTCAACGTAATAATAAACGAGGCCGCACACGAACGAGGATTGACGGTCAGAGACTGGAGACCAGGGAGATAAAAGTAAATGGGTCTTCGATCTTATAAGAAAAAATTTCCCCGACCAGGCGTGACAATTGACTTTTCAGAGTTGCCGAAGATTAGGCCCCTATGTTGGCTCTGCATAGAACTTCTGTAACGGGTCAGACACCGCATCTTTCATGCAGAAGAAGTCGTAGAACGTCGGAACGCGGTCGTATCGTATAGCATCCTAAAAATCTGTCGATATATTTTTGCAACCGTCTATGCAACTCCCTGTACAACTTGTCATACAACAAATCGCATCGTCCATAGAACTCTTTACCCCGATTAGCTAGTTAAGAGGTCCAGTACGTATCTAGATCCCTCCCAATCTCTGACTAAAAGTGAACTACCAACACCCTTAAACGGATACAGGAAACTGAGCGCAAAGATTGAAAATACCGTTGGTCCAACGAACCGAAACTGAAAGAACGGGCTGAAACTTCCAAGAAAGCACGACTGAAACAATTACAGCCCCGAGTAACTGGTTCCTAAATGCGCTCGAGAGAGCAACGCCTCCCTTCTTTCCATGCTTAAACGGCGCTCGGCGCCTCGTCAGAGGAGGAATCCGAGCGGGGAAACGATTTCAAGGAATGAACAGCCGGAATCTCGAGGCGCCTAATGTTCTGAAGTCAAAACCACAGGCCGATGGGAGGAGAAGGGCCAACGGTAGCAGCAGCACGTAGCGCATCGAGTCCGTGGCACACGTATATACATATATAACTTCGCCACGGTTGTGTACGCCGAGCGAAATTAAAAGCGAGCAGCAGTTCCCTCCTCTGTTTTTACGGTCCGGTGGCTCGCCGCCGTACCTCTAGCCAAGGGGGAACACTCTTTGAAGATACTACCAGAGGCCTTTCACCGAATCAAAAGGATCGGCCAAGTAGCCAACCTCCTCCGACTTTCGTTCTCGTTCCTCTCTCCCCATCTGCCATCCCAACAGTTTCATTTCGCTCCGTCGAACCGTGGAATTCATTTCCAAAGGAACCGTAGGTACTTCCAAGTCTCGCGTCAACTTTCCGCACTGGTCGCCGGAATCGAATCGATCCACGAGAGAACCGAACGATCGTTCCTACGACCGATTTCAGCTCCAGGAGGCAGACAGGGGGACATGAAATCGACCAAGGACCGATCATCCCATCCGATCCACGTGTCCTAACCCATATACAGGGGGCGCGACCGCGAGATAAGTACCTACCGGACGACGAAATAAGTTCGTAACCACGAGTAGTACACTCCACGACCTCAAAGTCGGAAAGTTCGAGGGAATTCGAGAGTCTCTCCTCACCGATGCTCTTTGACTTCTGTGTCGGGCTTCTACTTAGTCCCGCGCACGGGCTATGAGCCGAGGAATTAACCAGCAGCTAGCAAAGCAGGGGCCAGCAGGCAGGAAATAAATCCAAAAGAGATTTCATAATCGTGTCGCGTCACGGTCCTGAACACAGCGTTCGTTCTCGAAGCCACCGAGTCGAGTCCCGTCCGTGAGCTCTCTCTCCTTTGAGAGTATCATCATTAACTAATTATAATCGCGTATAAACTTTGTTCGAAGAAATAACATTTCCACATGACACGGTGTGTAAATCAGTGGGGACGAACGGAGGAAAAACGATGAGTTTTTCTTCGAGCATTTTATCAGAGGCCTGAAAAACCATCACGTTCATTGTTCAATGTCCTCTCGGGGAGAATGTGGATGGGGAAAGATGCAACTGTTCCTTCCGCGACGTGATCGACGCCCAGATCTCAGGATATCCTGAACCACGCGCGCGTTGCCACCAATTCGAAAATGATAATGACGACGGTCAAACCCGGATCCCCGGGCCAACCGCGGTTTGTGGAAAACGGAAGTGGCTGGAACACTGCCAGAGATCGTTCCCAGGATTCACTTCTGTGGGGGGCCAGCCGGAGGAGGATGAGGTTCGTCGAGGAATAGACAAACCAAATTTAGCTTTCTCCCTCAAAATGCAAGAGCCGTCGGAGGCTAGGGCTTGATCGACGCCCGTCCAACCGACGACGGGTACCGATATTCTGCCACCTGCTGACCCCGTCAGCCCTGCCAACTTCATTTTCAGACACGTTGACTCGACAAGACGTCTGCCGGCCGATATTAATCCAGCAGCACGATAGGAATATAGATCGTCGGAGAAAATGCCTGTAAGCTGGTCGCCTCCGTACGCCAGGTTTCTTATCGTGTCACTTGCAATTTCCGAAACGGGCCTCATCTCCAGAAGTTTCTAGAATGGTTGTACTTTGGTCGAACACTTTTGTACCCCTATTTGGAGGAATACTAGAGGCACGTGCCTTCTGATGAATATCAGGGAATTTTTCATTTGATTCTTACAAGCGTGTTGGACCTTTCTTAGAGGCCAGTAAATGTAGGTACAGTAAATCATCGATCAGTGTTCGAAGGCTAAACAGCACTGACATAGAGAGGTCCCCAGGTGTATCGCTGACTTTTTAATGAGATTTATTTGTATTAATGACTATTAAATAAGCCATTAAAAACACTAAAACAACAACAAGAAATCAAGTATATCTAATAGAAATAAAGCTGCTTTTTTCTTCAAATTCAAACCTTCAAACTAAATTTACTTAACACTAGAACTACCAACTATATTATTTTTCGATCGATCGATAAATAAGGTAAACTTTTGAAAATTCACAAATTTATAAATCAACTCATTTCTTTAATGTCGTATTGTAATAAAAATTACAAAAGATCTCAGAAAATGGATTGTTATAACATTTTAGTCATCGTTATAAGAATGTATTGGCAAGTCATTTCGACTTACTTGGTAGTTCTAGTGTTAATTTCAGATCATCGATGGTTCATAACTTTCCGCATAACTTGGCCCCATTCAGCTCCAACACGCCTGTTTTCTCCACGCGAACAAATCATCGCTAATTTCGTCCCTGATGACCGATACCGCGCAAGAATTACACGGAAAACGCATCGCCGACCACGCCCACTCGACGACAAATAAACGTGTCGTACTCTCGGCGTAGGCGAACTTGGCAGCGAAATTGCCCGCGGCAACTCGTGTCGCTAACAGTTCCCGGGGAAGCCTTTTAAAACTTTGTGGTCCCTTCGTCTCTGGTCCAAGTCAACCCTACGGCCTAGCGTGTCATCCAAGATGTAACCACGTAAAATGTGTCAGAGCGACGAGATTGCCAATCATCCAGTGCGATATTCGTCCTGGCTCTCCTTGCTATTCTCCTCGTCTTTTCCTGACAGCAGCTGTCACCGACTAACCGAGAGACCACTGCCTCCCCAAGAACCGCGAAATTACAACGAGTGACGTCCTCTTAAAGAGGAGCCGTGCCAATTTGCGGCGCGGTGATTGTGAGTTCTCGAACGAAGAAACCACCGCAAACGAGTTCGCCCGCCTCTATTATTAGCGTAGCTCCACCAAGTTCATCGAGTCTGGGCCATGCTACAACACTGGAGATGGTCATTAACGACTGGGAGAATTTAGGCAGCGATCGAGGAAAAGTATGGAGAACCGTTTCGACCAACGAACTGGGCTCGGTTTGACGTATAGTCAAAGGACGCGATATTGTGTCCTCGTAAAACTATTAAATTCGAAAGGTACCACCTCGTTTCAGTAGCCAAAACTGTAATTTGAAACGCTCGAGCATCTTCAGAACCGTGCAATGTCAACTCGGAATTACCTACACTTTAATTTTGACCAATACAACAATAACTTTTAATTTTACAAGGACACAATATCGTCGACTATACGTCCTGTTGATAGGAATACTCGATTCAATGGATCTCTTTAGGCATCATATTTCAGCAAGTGAAAATTCCAAATGGGAGTCGTAAAATTACAGAACGCGTCGCATCGAGGTGCTAACAAGACTCCGACACTCCAGTCGAACCTCTGAATCGGACACGGTGTATACACAAGCACATTGATAACAAGCGATATCATGACTCAGGTGTCAAAGAGTCACTGTAATCGGATCCAACGCGGGACAAAGGCCGCCACCCCTGCAGAGACTTTACAACACGATATATACAACGGTGTGACAAGAGAACAGTGACTTCTATGAAAAAAGTAGAAACAGTAAGGAAAAAATATCGTACGATACCAGAAATTCAGGAAATTTGATCGAGAATGGAGGACAAAATTTGAATAGTCAACGGATTCCTAAACACTTCCGATGAAATTCTTCCGACCTCCCTCGCCCAGGCTATTATTCCAAGAAATCAGATCGCTGACTCACGGTTTCCGGATTCCGTGGCCGGATCGGTTCGGCAGTTTTTACCGGTGATCGTGTTAAACGGTCGCGGCTTGATAGCGAGATTGCGGTCCACAGGGGCGTAGACGGTTTTGCCTCTCGTGTTTAGCGGCCTTTGCGGCGTTCCGCAAACCGACGCGACAAACGGAGGAACAACCGCTAACGATGCTTAACGATCCACGATGAAACAATGAACGACAAAAGCGCGTAGAACGCTGGCTACCCAGCCGATCAGTAGCCGAGCAATATTCCGTCGCCTCACGATCGTTCCTCCCGCCGATTTGTTTCCCGTTCACCGAGCCGTGATCGACGTTTTCGAGCGCGACGACAACCCGACCGTCGACACGTCGACCAGCATCGCGGTCTGCTCCATAATGTAATTCGACGTGCCTGGAAATCCATCTATTCCACGCGGACGTCGACGTTTCCCTCCCGTCGATCCCCAAAACGAACCGTGGATAATGTCGAGTCCTGGTGGGAGGGTGAAACAACCCTCGTGCAAATTCGTTCCTGTCCACCCACCCCCTATCCTCGTTTCGATCGTTCCAGGTAGTGATGTATAAAGCATGAGTCTTTGAAGCTATAAAGCTTAGCCTTAAAGACTCAGCTTTTTGTGGACAAATATTTTATGAATTTACAAAAAAACACGCTTTTCTGGACGTTTTTGTATCGTTCTCCCTTAAAGCTTTAAAAGCTTGAGTTTCCTGTAATATTAGAGTTCAAAACAGAAAACTTTTAGGTTAAGTTTTAAGGCTTCGAAAACTCGAGTTCTCTACATCACTTCAGTACATACAATTTATACGACTCGAGCCTTCAAGCTTTCACGGCTCAAGCTTCGAACCTTTAGGGTTTGAACCGCAACTCGAGCTGTTAAAGCTCAAGACCCGAGGCTCGTTTTAACAACAATAGTTCCATGGTCGTTCGAATTAAGATCGTGTCGGCACGCCGCGAATCAGGGGCCTGATTTCGATCCCGGGGCCGCGGGAGCAGTTCTCCAGCAATTACGCTCTATTAATTTCGGGCCAACTATTCCGGCCGAGTTAACCAAACGTGTTTCGTGCAACACGTGGAATAATTCATGGATCTATGAATTACGGATGGAGGGGGGGGGGGAGGGTCTAATGGCGTAGAGCAATTCCGGGGTTTCGTGCGGTGCATTATCGAAATCGTCGGCGGCCCGTAAGAAACGGTAGGTACTATTCGGTACGTTTTACGGGCAAAGGCCCCGGTTGCACACGATTTACGACGGCAAATGAGAAGGTGAATAAGAGATGAGATTTAGCCGGAAAGGAACGTACGACGGGAATCGTATTATTTCAGGAACGGTAGAGAGTTCCGATCCGAACTCGATGTGTTTCAGTGTTCCCGCGGGACCGTGAGCGGAGTAACACGCGAGGAGGCAGAGTACGTTACCCCAGTCGTACCAGAATCGATTCTTTACGATTTTCCGTTTACACATTCTGCTCCTACCAGCGACGTCGAGGGATTCTCACAGATGAACTATGTTTCACGATCAAAAACAGTGCCTCTTTGTCGCGCTACTCTTTAAGCCAGATTCATACTAGATTTATTCCCTTATTTTTTTTCGGCGCGAACCGGAAAGTCGATCGTACCTAAATTAATCGTGCTCGACTTAAGTAATTACCATCGATCGTTCTTTCACGGAAAACCGCTAATTCGAACCGTTAGGACGTAAGGGGGGCTCGCGTGTTCCCCCACGATTTGTGCGATCGCTAGTCTGCTCGAGAACACGCGCCGCTTCGAAATCCCCGATACATAATTTCCTTCGGATCTAATTGTATATCGTAGTCTCTTTACCCAGGACGCCTGGAAACCTCTTTCCCAGCCCTTTCCGCCCGCGGTAACCCCGTCGACGTTATTGACGGAGAAATACAAGCTCGGACATTTGTAATTCGCCTCGAGTAAACGATATTTTCTTGCTCGACGGCCATTTCGATAAGCTGATCTTTATGTAAGCACGGGATACGCTCGATCGAGCAACTGCTGAAGGAAGGGCGTCGCCGATTCGTTATGACCCCCGTCGACTGACTCTTTGAACGGGATAGCTCACCACCCCTGGTGATAATACCCTTCCTCGAGCCTCGAGTAAAAACAATCGATCGACCAGAGATCCTCTTTGAGAATTTTCTTATTACCTTCCGGTTGGTTTACCTTTAGAATCGAGTTTCTGGCCTCTGCATTGTTACTTGCGGAAGACTCATCGTCTTCCCGGTTCGACACCTCTTTGGACAATGCATAAAGACGATGAAAACAATTTTATATATTTCGTTGCCGACAAGTATCTCGCAGGTGAAAACATTAAGAACAAGAAGTACTGATAAGGATAGGTCCCCACGTGTAACGCTGACTTATTAACGTTTAGCAGAGTGATAGAGCTTGGAATTTTAAAGTCAATATTTGTTTGCACTGCATATGGCCATTAGTCTATAAGATATTTAAAGTTGTAGTCTACATACAGGTACAACTCGAAAGTATGCGATTTTCCATACAATAAACCGAAAATGTAGAATAAAATTTTTCGTATAATGCTTCATTTTCAAGACAATCCAATTTAAAAATCTGCTGGATGTGCGTGCTATTGAATAGAACACTGAATTTCTCATAAATTAACGGCCATATGTGGCTGAAACAAACATCACTGTCTTCAGAGTTCCAAGTTCTACCACGCTGATAAATTTCATTAAAAAGTCAGCGTTACACATAGGGACCTCACCTTGTAAGTACACGCAAGTTTCTTTTCCACGTTCATGACTTATACACCCAAAGCTGTCGTATCTGGAGGTCCAGGGAGCCTCCCTAGATTTACCTCAGTGAGTTCCGGCAAACATTTTGACGTTAAGGCCACGATCCCCGAATCCTCGAGATCCGTGGGGGCGTATCGTGAATTCCTCGCACGGAGCCATCGTGGTAACAAGCCAGCAACTTCTTTGGCGTCCTCGCGGAGGCACAACCAACCCCTCGTCGAGAGGAGAAACAGCCTATCTCTCTCTAGCTTATCGAGCGTGCACACGGGGTTTGTTGCGCGATACATATCGTGCATCGCCTTTGTGACGGGACACGACGACCGGGTGACGTTACCACGACGACAATCGTTCTTGAACGTGATCTTGCCACTCGGCGCGTGTATCCACGAGCATGCACGCACGCACGACGACCCTCACGTACCTACACGCGATCCTCGTGAAGCTCTCCGATTATGGAAGCTGCGGCTGGTGACGCGAGCACGAGATCCAGAGGGATAATACGGGTACCTTCATCCCTAGACAACTAGATGTCAGCTACTTCCAACGAGAATTTCCACGAGGAACATTTCGAGGAACATTCGCTGACACGTTTCTTCGGATATTAGCGAGAGAAACTATCGAATACATCGTGGATACAGACTCGTCTTGATTATTGTAAATTTGAGACTGAGCGAGGCTGATAGAATATACTCTATATTTAGTTAGATATACTTCTGTTTTATACTACACCGAACCAGTCTCGATCAGAAAAATCCTAAAGTATCGGGTACAGAAAAGAATCTATTTTGCAAAATAATTAGACTGTAGAGTCACTTGCAGGATAAGCTTGGCGGCTAGCCCCTTTGTTGTTGCAACGGTGCTGGAGTAATTTAAAACAGCGTCGAATTACCACCTAGTTCATTAAACTTTTTTTTAACGGTGTCGTATTCGTTTTCCACTTACAGCGTCGTGTAGTGTAACAACGACACACCATCGTTTCGAGTAACAGTACGAGCTGTCGATTAAAAACAAGCCATGGAAAGTTAAGCTCGCTAGAAAGCGAATCGTTTATTCTCGTCTGTCGCACGCAACCATTCCCAACAACGGTCCGTAACGTCGGGAATTTCGGGTGTGCTCTACTTAAAAGCGCGTCTATAATTTACTCCTCCGTTGAATGGTTACGAGCCACCATTTCCGTGTCCTCCTCGGTTGCTTTTCCGCGAAGCCGCTTTGCACGGATTCACGCGAAACGCGCCCTGAACCTTGCAACTGTTGCTTCCCCTTTCCGAAAAAGCTTTCCCGCGACAGCGCAGACATTATTTCATTTTTCTTTTTGCAATATGACGCACGGTGCGCGTTTAATTGTCGCTGGATACAATTCGTGCGAAATTTTATGTCGTCAGAATTTTATTCGAGCCAGCTCGAACGCTGGTGGAGACTCTCTGACTGGCGTGTCATTCTCCCTCGGTAATATCCTGGCATCGCGTTAAAATGGTCTCTCGTTAGCCTCCGAAACGAAAAAAACTCTTTTGTCACCGGCGTGTACACGGCCGAGCGTTTCATCGTGTCGCTGAGAAGAAGTATGCTAATTTCTGCCGTTGGTTTATGCACGTAGCGAAATTTTTACCAGCCACCCAGGGTTTCGGTTACTCCGAAACGGACACACAAAGTCCCTCGATGAATCGAACAACGGACGAACAAAGAGAGAGCCAGGGAGACACAAAAACGCGCGGTTGATCCATTAGATTAACCCACGCAGAATGGTTAAACGTACGTCAAAAGGATCGTCGGCCGCCATTGGATTAGTCCCGACTCGATGAATAGACACGAAAATCGAATTACGGTTCAAGCCATGGCTAGACGGACATCGGATCGATCGGCTCGATTCGATTCACGAGGCTCGCATCTACACGCATTGGTACCCATTAAAACTAGCCTGTTGGTCCCTTCTTTCATGACTGTTAAATCGTATTTGGCGATCGACGACTTCTGAATACGGTAAAAATAAAAGTGTTCGAAGACCCCTCAACATTAACAAGAAGAGATAGTGTGTGTCTGACTTTTTAATAAGATTTAGCACAATGATAGAACATAAAATTCCGAAACAAATGATTTTTGTTTCAGTAGCATGTGGCCATTAGTTTATGCCAAATTTAATGTTCCGTGCCGAGGAGCCTTCGGGCACTCATCGATGATTTACTGTCATGCTTGACAGAACGTCCAGCAGGATCGTAAAAATTATCAGACTTCGTTGACAACGATCGCTTGCATGCTGGTAAGGGGGACTACGATTATGTTTATCGAGTTTACGGTCGATGGACGCCGCCACGCGTGTGTCTTCGCGGGAATTGTGAGATAACTGGGACCTGTCGAGGAGACGCGATATGTTGTGACGCGACTACAAAGAGCCCACGATCGATTCCAGGTGGAAGAACACTTCTCGCGAGCCTGCAGCACCGTGGTTAACAGTGCGGAGTCATGCTTGTTCCCTCCAAGAAATAACGACGGATCGAGAATCCTCGAGCGTCGATTCCAGGACAAATTCGAACTGAAGATCTGAAACGAGGAGATTCGCCGTACTTGTTAGCTTTTATTTTCTTAGCCCGCTTTCATATAGGGTTGCTCTTCTTTTTTAAATAGATCGTCAAACTTTCAGATGAAAACGAGACTCGGGGATTCTCCCTTCTTTTCCTAACTACGGTTCTTCTTGAAGTAACATCTAGCGAAACGCGACTAACGAGGTCGTAAAGCCAGATTGTTGGGAACTTTAATAGGAATTCCATTGAAAACAATGAACCACCGTGTTTCGATAAACAGTCCTTGCAAGAACGATTGATTGTTCAAAGAAAAGACGTTCTAAGAAAAAGATAATTCGAATTTTAGAACAAATTATTCCACAGTTTCAAAGGTCTGCGATCCAACAAGGATTTCACGTTCCGAAGCGAGCAACGGTCACGATCCCGTAGCGATCGATCTTCGAAAAGAACGAACTTAAATTCGAGCAGAAGGTGAAGAATGAGGCTTTCCCAGGAAATCACGACGATCTCCGTGCACCTGTTAGACCCAGATCCGGCTGTAATACCCGTGATGTATGTCGCGGTTGTCTGTACTCGACGTAACTCGCGAGCGAAGCGGCACCAATTTGGTAAGACAGGCGTGCAAGTCGATTTCCTTGGTGCAACGTATAAGCAGATACCAACCCGCGATACGTTGATGCATGGCTTCCCCTATTACCCCGATACACACGTATAGAACCCCGTCCAGAAAATGGAGACGACGGCGCAGGCGATTCGCGAATCACGTGATTCGTTGCCGAAAAGAGAAGAAAACCTGACTGGTTCGTGAGAAGAATATCGTGGGATACTGACTCTTGATTTATCGTTTCCATGATTCACCGTTTAGCCAGGCAATTTTTACACCAGCGTGGCTCTATCGACAAGATTCTTTAACCGACGAAGATCACGCGACCTACACACCGATCGAACTGAAACTTCCAGCACTAACGAGGTATAAGAATAGACCTTTCATCTTATGGGAGTTGGTGGCGTACGTAAACTGTAGTACCGACACCTTAAAAAACCTATGATTTTAGCGACCTCTACGTTTTGAGAACGGTGAATCTGCTGTGGGTAGTGACACTAAAATGGAAATAGGGTACGTAGCCCCAGAAAAGTGGGTCGGAAAAATACGTTGGATGAAATGTCTACTCCTATACCTCGTCAGTACTTCCAGTAACCTACCAACGCGTTAGAAAAACAGTCGTTTAACCGGACGCTTGATTACATAACGTTCGCGAAACTGAAGACGCAACTGGAAACTCCGTACACCGAGGCCCATTAACATGTTTCTAGCTGCAATGCACGCTAAATACGCGCAGCTACGTTTCATCCTTAACTAGCTCGCGGAAACGACGGTCTACGCATAATGAGCGTTCCACCCCATTGCTCCCTCCCCCCTCCAGGCTGCCTTGTACACCTTCCATCCCTGCTCGGCGTAATCCCGTGACATCCCGTTAAGGACCGTTTCGTGTTACCGACCAGCGAGTCTCTGTATGCCCCTGGAAGAACATCGGCACCGCTAATGGTAGCTTTTGAATCTCGTCGTGGTTTAACATTCATCCTGAAATAACAACTTGGCTTTCTCCTATCCAGACATAGTACTCAAAATCGGGTATATTTCCCTTGACATTTATGTTCCTTCGTTTTCGAAAGAGGAACACGTTGGACGATTTTTGGTCTGTAATCTGATTTTCCAAATAAGGAACATTTATAGTAATATTATAACAAGTTATAACATTAACTATAGGTTTAGGTTTTTTAAATATATGTTTATTAAATGAAGAAAAGCCTCGGATAACATTTTTGTTAAGGAAAAACTGGTTTCAAATCATCCCAGGAAACCCCTCATTTCCAGGAGTCGAAGTTATTTTGGGACACCCTGTATATAGAGACATTAATCGAATTTATACCTCGATGTCCCTACTTCGTAGAGTTTGCTCGACAAAGGCATACTCATCGTCAGGAGCACGAACATTTCGAGGATGCAACGAAAAAAAAAAAACGAAACTCTCCCGCGGAAATGGAGCGAGTAACGTGATTACTCAGAAGCGAAAGAAGTGTCGGTTTCAGGGTCGCTGCTGGAACAGAGTCCATCGCTGTAAATTATTTCTTCGCCGGCCGTGCCGGTTAACAGGCGGCCGAAATTACGTCGGAAGCGTCCGGCACAAAGCGAACCCCCTTCTCCATTGTATCGGACAAAGGGAGGATGGAGAATCGGGCAAGGACCGCAAAATTGGACGCGTTCCAGGCGGTTTTTCGCGAGCCCCGCCGGTGTCTCGACTTGAGGTGCACGCGACAGGTCGGTCTTTATTTTCCGCGAGGGATCGTCGATACGCCGTCGCTTCATCGCGCCTCACAAACACCGAACCCCTTCAATAGAGAGAACTCGCGTCGTCGACCTACGGGAGACAATGGGTTTTCAAAGTATCGTACGGCGCATCGGGTGGAAGCAATTTCTGCTTTTCATTGGCCCTCTGTTGTTCTTTCCTCACCCTCTCTCTCTTTCGAGTTCACGACTGGCTTTTTCCTCGTTCGGTGTTTTCTATGCGCCCTGTCTATAGCAATGGAAGAGATAATAATACAGAGGGAAATATGTGACGAGTTCGTAGGGGGGATAAAAGAGTTTTATCCTCTACACTCCTAACGGTTATATTCATTTCTCCTCTGTCATTGTCCGCTGTCTAGTTTCTCTCTGTGTACCGCGAACGAACGCTTCGCGACAATACTCGCGAAAATCGACCCGATCCGATAATTCCTCCGAACTTCCGCCCCGCCATTGTTCTTTATAATCCTCCACGTGGACCGAGCTCGTCGACAAAGGACCACACACACGACCCAGCAGTCGTCTCTACGGGTGTACGATTAACTCAAACTCGGACGTGGAATGGTCCACGAGGGAATTGTTCTCGCGGGCGCGATCGGTAGGAAGAACGTCGAAAAGAGGTCGGAGGTGGCGAAGTTCGCGAAAATGGAGGCGGCGGAATGGTCTCGTCGAAGTGCAGGAAACGGGCGGGGGTGTAGACGAGGGGGTGGGGAGTGGCACGAGAGTGCAACTCCTCGTTGTTAGGGGAACGTAAAAGCGAAACATCGTCGTTGGGACCGTTTCTCGCGGAACAGAGAAACGACACGCGGCGCAGAGGAAGGGAAAACGGGCGTGCGAACTCCGCGGCCGTTCTTTCGTCGAGGGTTTTCCCTTGTGTTGCGTGAACAGACTGGGAATGTTAGTGTGTATGTGTGGATTTCGCGAGGCGTATATTTCCGAACCGTGGGCGCGCGCGCACCGTTACAGCCACTTTGTCGCCGTGTACTTGGCAGGGAAATTCGAAGCTGAACGCCTACTCGGCTGAATGAAACGAGACCCCCACCTCGCCCCGAATAGCTGAGAGTAGGTATTCACGAGGAATTTAAGAATATTCGAAGCAATTCCGGTGCTCTTCCGCTGAGTTAGACGCCTGAAAATAGACATACGGAGGGAATACGGTCTCTCGGAAGCAGGCTAGTAACGATTCAATTTAAGAAACAACCTCCCGACGGATAGAAGTCGATATCGAGGCACCTGGTATATTCGAAACCCCGTGACTCGATGGGTATTCGGTATCCAGCCGCTCATCGAACCGTGATAAAATTCACCGCAACTGAATCGAGTGACTCGAGAACGGGTCGGGGAAAGGGGACGTTGAAACGACACGAAAACATCGAGTTCCAATGGTGGACGTTGAAATCAGAAGTCTGTTTCCGGGGTCGACAAACCACGGAAACTCGGGCCAATTCAGAAGTG
The DNA here is from genome assembly GCF_001272555.1 of Dufourea novaeangliae. NCBI lineage: Eukaryota > Metazoa > Arthropoda > Insecta > Hymenoptera > Halictidae > Dufourea > Dufourea novaeangliae. The sequence goes on along the minus strand of NW_015373993.1, from coordinate 1,775,595 downwards.
GTGCTCTCTCTCTCCGGTATGTATACGCGTCATGGATTTCGATATGGCCGTTCTGTCCGTTCAAAACGCACGCGTTCACGGTTGATCGCGAATGCTCGCAGAATCGAATGATTTTCGATCGCATTTGACAATTTGTACCGTATTTTTCGATGGAGAGGAAACGAGATAAAATGTGTCTTTTAAGTCTGGGTACGTGATTATTTGCTTGTATTAGTTTTAACGGCAGATGATTTTCATGCGATGTAAGTTGCTGTCGTATTTATTCTATATTCTCTTTATTCTCATTTACGCACCTTTGTTCATCCTTCATTTCCTGTCATACCCTTATCTTCAATTCATACACAATATACCAAAGAAATTAAATTTAGATTTAAGAATCAAAAATTCCCATAGAGAAATTGATTATAGATACTGTCGAATAAAATAAAAAATAAAAAAAGAATTTATTGCTTTGAACAATCACGATGATTTGGAAGTTCAAAATGGTGCAGGCAGATACGTTTGATTATAAATACATACCTAATATTAATTTTCGAAAACTCCTGGAGAATTCTGAATCGATCGATTCTCGATCCCCTGGAGCACGAAAGCGCGTCCGAGGCAAGTGGCCGTCGGTGTCCGAATTCCGCGCGTTTCCGCGTGCCGATGGAACACAACGTGCCCGCCGAACAAATACACGGCGGAGAACGAAACCGAGTTTAAAGGGGGCATATCCGCGAACCGGATTCCTCTGAAAAGAGACCACACGCCACGATCCAATTACCTCGTTTCCCGCGTTCGCCAGCTCACCGAAATGGCTCGAAACTCGCGTCAGCTATCGGCGCGACCGTCGTCCTCCTCGGACCGGATATTCATATACCTAGCACACGTTGGATTGTGCTAATCCGTCGACACACTGTTTGATCTATTATTTCAAGCGACCGCGGGCCACCGAAGGCGTCTGAGTAAATATACTCCACGAACGATAAAGGAGATTCGCGAACCTCTGTCGTAACGGATGTTTCTGGTTTCGACGAAGTTAATCGAATCGTGGAGCTTTTAACGTATCACAGAGGTATCGACACACCTGTTTGTGAATATTAATCCGAGGCTTTGATTTTTCTTAAGAACCGTATTCCTGAGAGATGTTCTGGGGTAAATACACTGACGAGGAAACTCGACTTCCGCTGGGGGGAAAAATGGCGTAAACGAAGGGCTTCCTACCACTTGGTGTCAAGGAGTTTCTAGAATTTATACCAAATTAACATTCGTTTTAACGTTTATTTCAGTTACTTGAAATAATATTGCCAAATGGTTCGAGACCCTACGTCGCATTTTCCCCTAATGGAAGCCGAGTTTGTTAGTCGGTGTACAGTAAGAGCAAAAAAAATAACGAAGGAATGAGTTCTTTTCTTTTTCCACGCAATAAAAGAAAAAACGAAAAAATTCCAAGTGACAGTGAGCCATACGTCGTCGACATAAAATATATCGATGTCTAACACACCACCTGTCTCCGTAATAATTCCGAACGCAAGATCGTACAATGAAAAATTTCCCTCGCGCAGAAAGGACCCGTCTAATTTGTACAAAGTGCCCAATGCATCGGGGCCTTGAGGCACAATACACCCCGGGAAATTTACAAGCTAATTTAACGCACTGCTCCACGAGGGTATTATGTCCGTCGAGATTGTACCATGTATTCAAACAGACGGTATTAACAGACCGGAGTTTTCCGCTTGTTCCAGGCTCGTCTCGGAATGAAAACCGCGAATACACTCGGCGTGATGAAATGACAATAACAATGGAACGAGTTTCATATTACAATACGCGACCAGGTTGTATAACATTCGGTCTATTCATTGTTGAATCTCCGACGAAGCTAAATGCTACATACGTTCAAAAGTGAGCGTACACACGCTCGGGGCATACGTGCTTTTTTTTCCGCGGAAATTACGAAAGTTGCATCAAACGAACTCCAGAACGGTTGATAACTGTAAAAAAAAAAAGGAACAAGATTCTCGAAAAGGGAAGGTTCGCGTAAAAACAATGCATCTGGGGAAACTTTCGCTCCATTTTGTCACGGCTTGCTATATTAGGGGAAAAGTGTCTAAAACGATCCCTCGAGGTAAAATGATTCCAGGATGTCCTGTGGTTATTAGTGGTGTTATATCGTAATGTCGTTCTACAATAGTTCTCCCCATATGTCACTAGTCGTTGCTCGAAGTGTTATGTGAATATTAATGCTCTGTATGTTGTCCAAAAGAAAAATTTAAAATTACTGCAATTTATCTAAGATAAGGTCTTTTTCAATGCTCGCGTAAAAAGTAAAACGATAAAATTCCATTCGCCCCCCGCGTGCATCGTTTTCAGCCATTGTTTCGCAACAATCGTGCCCCCTATGCCTGTCGTTAACGCGATTCCATCCTGTGATCGAAAGCCAAGAATTACCCAGCCGTCTGTCCAACGCGATAGTAGATAAAATCCCCGGTGGTATCCACACTGGTGTTCTTGGGACTCGAGTCTAACGACGATTTCAATCGTTATTACGCCTTAAACAACGTTAATTAATTAATTAATTATCAAGAAAGAGTATCCTAGGATCTCTCGCGATCAATATCTTTCGTCCGATCAAATCAACAAGCACGCCGGGGAGGAAATCGGTTGTTTTCTTTCGATCCGCCTCTGCGTTTCAGCGGATCGTGAAAGCGGGTGGTGGAGGACGCAAAACCGAGTTCAATTACAAATTTGCGTCAGGGGGGCTCACGTATATATCGTCGATTCGATCTTAATTGCCTTTTCAATCCCCGGAATGTTCATTCGACTATCGAAATTTCAATTAAAATCATCGTCCCCGTTCCGACTACCCGGAACCGTTCCACCTATTGGAATTTCTTGTTTGTACCTCCCTCCTGCCCCTGTACGTTTCCGTGAAACAATGACGATTCAACCGGTTGTGATTCGCTCGTGATTTTCCCCTCTGCGATTCGTTCCCGTCCTTTCGGTAACGGTTCCAGGTTCGTCGAAGAAACCAGCGAAATGTCTCTCGATTCAAGAAATAAAACGTCTCGAAATATAATTCATAATATTCTGTTGACCCTAGGATGACCAGCGTGGATCACCCGATTGTATTGATGAAATGTTAACTGAAAATTTCAGAATTCAGCCAGAAATAATCCGACTGCAACTTCCAGAGATCCCTCTGTCGAGGGTTAATAGGATACCGATCTTACTGGGAATATTTCGCAGAATAATAATTATTTTCCTACCTCCAACAGAACCCTAGTTACACAGATTAATAATTTCTTCTTCCGATTCGCTGTGTAAACCGCTTCTCGAGCGCGATTCGATTTCTTTCTCTCGATTTTCCGCGCCGAACCAGAGGCTTAACACTATCGGCGAACGGAATCGGATTCGAGGACATCACGGCTCCAATGAAGGAACATAGCGCACTCGGGCGCAAAACAAACCAACCGTTGTTAACCCCGTTAACGAATCGTCAGCAGCGGTGCTCGCCGATTATTAAATGGGTCGAGCGCGTAAAACGGCGCTTCGAGTTCGCGCGCGCGCGCTGGATATTCGTGGGAAGGGAAATTGCGAGAGGCTCCTTCGCGGTATTAAACGTAAAACGAAAAAATCGTCGATCGTACCTGTGCACGATCCCGTTCATATCGTTTTTGTCGTCGCATAATTTTTACAATCTCCGCCATGAGAGTGACAATCACCGTTTCGTCGTTTTACGAACGGGCACTCGTCCTATTTTTTCTTTTTTCGACCAAAGAACCATGTGCGTTCCCAAAGGCTAATTCAACGAAACGAACACCGATGAACGTGGTAACTGCGTTAACCATTTGATTAACAATAATTCGCGCTGTGCAAATTTCATGTCGAAAAGTGCCACTGCTCCAAATTTATTTTCCTTTCGATTCCGACAGGAATATTATAAAAAAAACTACATCTTAGCATTCGTCTACAACGAAACAATCGCGATTGCAATTTTCTTCCCACCACAAAGACACAGGGTGCAATTCTGGTTCACTCGAGTACTACTGGTAAGAGGGCAACATAGCTCTCAGGGAAGGTCCACCCTAATCATGGAATAATATAAAAAAAAAGAAAAAACACAGGGTGCAATTCTAGTTCCAACGGAGACTTGAGAACTCCGAAACATACAACTTAGATTCTTACAACTCTGTTACACGTAGTCGAATAAACCTCTTCAAGATTCTTTTATTAAGTGTTGCGCTCAATTCCACAACCCAGAATCCAACACTCAAACGGTTAAACCTCCCTTTTTCCGACTGGCGTGCTTCAAGTTATCCGCGATCGTGACCCGCGTGTTTCGAATTACACGATTCATCGAAAACCAGTCCGGCAATTTTCGCCCTCGGTTAATCACCGTGCGCGAAAGTGCCGAACGGGTTTTCGACCGGTAGATATATGTATAATACATATGTATAACGGTTGTTCAGCATCACCGAGGCCTAAATCGGTCAGCATGTATTCCGTTTTGTTCGCCTTGGACGGTTCATAAACAACTCGTTACGCAACCGGCCCACCGTGACTGCATTCCCATATATGTGTGTGTTATCGGGAGGAGAGGCTTTCCGCGATATAACCGGTGACATAATTGCGCGCGTGCCCGCGATCGAGAGGGAAATCCTAGTCACGGTTGAATCCTTTCGCGAGCAACAAGTCACGGACACTGATTCCTCGACGGATAATCTCCACGGACTCGTGTGTTCCTCAAGAGACGTAGGGGAGGGGGTGGTATGTACAACCATAGGTGAAACGTTGCTGTTGTATCCGGGGGACACGCACACCGGTGATGTATGCCGCATCTCGACGAATAACGTGCCGTATCGTGCTCAAATATCGGAAACGTTAACGCAGCGGGTATCCCTAGGGGGTGGGGGAGGCGCACGGATAACAAAGCAGCGTCTGCTCGCAGGGTTGGTTGCCAGTAACCGGATACCCTCCGTACCCCGTTAGAACCCGCTAAATGCCTACGTCAGGGTAACCGTATAATATCCCTGGACATACTGTACGCGCATACCACGCGTTTGCCACACAACGCATCCCCTAAACAAGATTAAATGCGTTTCATAAAACTGATTCCGTGTGTATGTACACCTACGAAAGAGTGATATAGGGGAAGAGCCTCCTATAACTTGGTATTCGGAATTACTGAAATGTATGCCAAATTAATATTCGATTTAACATTTATTTCACTATCTGGAATACATTTACCAAGTGGTAGGAGACTTTTATTCTACGCTGCTTTCTCCCCTAGTGGAAGCAGAGTTTGCTCGTGGGTGTACACCAAAAGTCTTGGTAAATTTATTCCAGGTACTGAAATTAATGTTAGATCGAATGTTAATTTGGTATAATTTTCAGTAATTCCAAATACCAGCAGGTAGGAGCATGGTAGGAAGGCCTTCTCCTACGTCAACTTTTTCCCCAAGCGAATTTGCTCGCCGGTGTACACCGTATTCGTTCCGTCGAACCGTTCTCTCGTCATAGTTGCGGGTCTCGTCGAGGTACACCGTCGAGGTTCGCCACGATTTTTCACGTTCCGCGGTGGAGGGTAGAACCAACCCCCAATGCCCCCCCTTGGTTTTGCCCACACGCGCAGAACCTGATTTATGGACAGGCTGGTCGACCGCGGCGGTGCATCGGGTTCGAATATCGGAAACCCGGTTCATTGCACGCAGTCGGATACACGTTGACGATTCGACCCCTCCTACCACCGGCAACCGATCCGCGGAACGTTATTTACGATATAATTATTTACCGAAGAACCCGCCGACCCGGCCGATTTCGCCCGATAGGAAGGGAACGCAAACGCGACGCCCGCTGATACACGACACCCGGCCATTACGCGCCTAGCTAGTACATATTTCGACGCGGGCTTGGTGTGGAATGGAAAAAGGTATGAAGAGTAAGGGTGTCCGAGAGTTATAGACTCACGTAATGTTCGATTGGCTGCACGAACGAACTGTTCCCCAGGAGGAACAGTCTGAATTATTCGGTGGATACTACGGATCACACCTTGTTGACAAACTTCTTGGGGATTAAACCACTTTTTACCGCCCATTTTGTCGTGGACTTTGCACCTGGTGCTGGTCTGTGTGAGCTAAAAAGAGTGCTAAGTCATGGATGTTTCAGAGACCTTTCCAGATCAGAAGCAATTTCTTCTACAAAATGTATTTGTATACTGTAGAAGTGCTGTAAATTTTCTAGGAGAGAATTATTATATTTCGTAACAGAGGCAACGTAGTGATAGTACAGTAAAGGCTCCGTGAGAGTTGGATACGAAGTTCCTCGTGAGAGTTTCTACTTCATCCCCACCATTGGGGAGCGAAGGGGAGGCCATGGAACTTGTGAAGCGTATAATTTATTGCTCCCCGCTTTTGTTACTTTGGGCAAAAAATAGATTTGTGAGATGTTGAAACCATTCACGGTGCACCATGAAAATTTTGAAGCAGTCCCGTGTTTCAAACTCTGATGGAGCCTTTACTGTAATAATATTTTATCTGTGATGGTCTCACGCAAGAACAATGCGCATTACAGATATCGAGAAGCCCGTAAAAACGTTGTAAATCCGTAATATCAATTGACGAGAGCAGAATGAGCGACCTTGGAGTGGCCTCGATTACCTTCGATTCTGCTAAGTAAATTTTTGTTCGAGATAATTCACTGTTCGCGTACGCTTATATAAAGCGAAATAGGTCACATAACATAGAAACCACATTTTCGCTACAAATACACGGTTCTATATTTTTGACTATGAAAACGAAGCTTCGAAGCATTGACGTTCCATCGGAGTTTCGTGGCGAAACTGCTGGCAAAACGACCGGCCGAAAAAAGTTATTGCTGGAAATAATTACGGATTCCGTGTGTTCGATGTGCCCGTTTGCTCATTTTCGTGTACTTTTTTTTTTTTTTAATTTCACGTTCGCGAGTATCCCCGTGCTCTCATTTCGTTCGATAAACAGCACGCCTTCCACCCCCACCTTCTCCTCTCCGCGTCTACGTCATCGTTAAAACGTCGATAGAAAGGAGGAGGATATATGGACGCGGTAACTTCGACGCGTCGTATTAAAAAGGTATATATGTACCGTTTCCAATATTTGTTATGCAATATCTCACAGGAAAACGAACTTTATCGTTGCCGTTCTGCGGAAACGGCGCGTTACAGGACGCGTGTGAATAAAACGGAAACGGGAGGAAGCGTCTTCGATCCCTATATACGAGCAATAAAGATCACTCGACGCACAATAATTCATCTAAAACTGGATGGATACCCGGTGTTGTTTCGTCGGTATCCGAGAGTATGTAGGTACACACGTATTCTGCTCCCACCGCCTTAAAACGCATTGGAAGTCGAGGTGTTCGGTTAAGCAATTTATTCCGCGATGGTGAACGAAACCCTCGGTGTAAACACGGCATAAAACGTTAGTATGTCAAACGAACAGGTTGCCATACACTGAATATTTTCTACGGATTTGAAAATACTGAGAACAGGTACACGATGCAAAATCGATTGGTGGTTCCGTGTTCCGAGGAATGAATTTGGTGAACGTGGCTTCCCAATTGTGTATTATTTTATTTTATCTTCTAATCAAAGGTATTCGATAATGTTTCTATGATGGTACACCCGGTAGAACGTCAAAGTAGAGATTTATGTGCGTTGTACAGATAACTGATCATTCTATATACCATGCGATGCTTGAACAACGATTTATTACTAAACTATGCATTTCACGCGTTTGAAACAGAGGTGAATGCTTGAGGCTCGTTAATATAATGAAGCTTCTACTGTTATTGTGAATTAATCAAACCCAAAATGGAGGGTACAACAAATTTCAGTTCATTTAAATAGATCTCCGTACTTTGATTTTCTATGGCTTGTAGTTTACACCCAGATGAATTCAATATGGTTATATACGTGACATGACCTTAAAACGACCCTGGACTTAGAAATTTAAGGTCGGTGAAAGGAAACATAAACGCGCGCGCACACGCATATATATTTCAATTGAATTTCATGTTTAAACCGAATCACCGTGTACATCCAACTATGTCACGCGTAGTAAACTCGAATTACAAGACTCCTACGTGTTCCAATGGTAACGATACAAACTTTAAAATCTCCATCATAGAACAGCAAATATCACAACATTGCTACCCACGCTAACTACCCACACACAAAAAATAAATAAATGCGTCAATCAAATATTTGATACCCGGAACTATCTTCTATAAACCAGGACGCCTGGCCCCGTTCGCCAGCAATGAAATCGGCAAAAGCATCCAAGTGACATTCTGCTTTGCCCTATGCGCGTCGGGAGCACCCAGACAATGCACTTGTGACCTTTAGGAAAGTGGTTTTAAAGAGACAACGTTGACGACACTTCGAAAGGGGAAGCTCCTGGACGAGTCAATAATCGTACGTGGTTTCTGCGTCAAATGGTGACCTTGAAAATGCACCACACGCCAAAGCCGCAGAAACGGAGGGAGATGTATCTCAGAGAACGATAAATCTCTCGGGAAAAACTCAGGGATGAGCACCACTGGATCGTGAATCGATGATTTAAGACGCGTTCCGTTAAATGGTTACGTATGTGTACGTATTAAGAGAACGTCTATCGTGGGATGAGACTGGCCACTCCCGCTAGTCCAACGACAAAAAAAGAAGATACCGCTGGCATCTGGTGTGTGACATAACCTATCACAGTGATCCCTTTATCGAAGTCTCAATCGCATAAACAAATGGGAGCTACTTGGACGAGAGACGACGGTACGAGTCGGGAGATTTTACGGTCGTAGTAACGTATTCAAATGCAAACGTTTTCACGAGTTTTCGTAACGTCTGAAATCGTCGATGGAGAAGTCGAAGTATACACGCGACTAGTACGCGTGGTGTGGTCATTGACGCATCAGGTGTCAGTCACCTCGAAAGGGTACGCGGTCTCACGTGTGCGCCTTGTACGTCGTTCCTCGAAAGCGATCTCGAGTCACGTGCCGCCAATTCCATGCGTTTTATACGGACACGATTCTCGATGGACATGTACGTAGAGAAAACTAGCAGGGAAAAACTCACCCAGTTTTTCACAACGGACGCGATGCAGCCGATTCTCGTCGCTGTTCCCTCCTTTGCGTACCTCGTCCTCTTTTGCCAGGCCGTCTCCCCTTTTCCTTTCACCGTTTCGCAACGTGTCAGCGGAGGAATCGGTCGAATACCACGTCGTTCCGGGACGAGTCACTTGTCACGAGCGTCGAGAATTCACCGCGACCCAAGAGAAAACTCTTCAGTTACGCGTACCGGCACGAACACACTGCGAAACACGGCACGGACACGACTGCTCCACACCGCATCGTGGATCAGCTGCTACTATCGCAGCGCTGCCGCGCGTCACGGCACGCGACCGAACTAAGTGGTGGGGGAAGGGCGGGAACGCGAAACGCAAGAGCAACCATTGGCCGGGCCGCTTGGACCCGAGTGTACCGTCGAGTGAGGTCGGAATTTCAAACCGCAGATATCCTTCGATCGATTAAAAAATTGTGTAAATATCGCATAATGCGACAGAAATCACCGTGGTTTTATGAGATACATTCGTGTCAATACACAACTTTTATAGGTAACATGCATTTAGCATAGGTAATAATACACTTTAATCGTGGTATGTGTGTAAAGAAAGTTATTAAAAACTTGTACACATAGAAATTAAATATCTATTTCGATGATGTAAAATTATTTATATTCCTTGCATTCCCTTGAATATATGTTTATGCTGCACTGTTAAATGAAAGGTTAATTTAATTTCATTCTGGTACACGAATTACATTCATCAATGCGCATGACAAGGTATGTTGCGCCATCCACAACAAAACTATGAAGTTATTAGCCACTTAGTACAATTTGTAACCACCAGATGGCGCAACAGCAATTCCACATGTCAAAAAATTAAATTTACATACATATTAAAATACAAAGGAGATAGTGGTATTACCCTCAATTTACGATCATTAATAGAGAATAATGCAATCAGAAAATACATACATATGAGTTTTTTCAAATTTACTGGCATCATCTGCGGCCCATTGACTGAATTAGTTTTCAAATTCTTTGTGCAGAGTTTCAGTCAATTACTCATAGATAGCGCCACTATGCAATTGTTGTGAAATTCCACTAAAAAATTTCGTACTTCTTTTATTGCTATCATTATTTATACATATTTGTTTAAGAACAAAAACCAGAATTGAAATAAAGTTAAAGTTCTTTTCTATGTAGGTGTGTTCTTATACCACAGACACAGACGAGGTATAGAATAGAATTATCATTTTATGGGCTTTGTATCTTATGTTCTGAAATACCGACCGTGCAAACAGTCAGACATATTTTACTGCCCTCTACGTTATGAGAACGGTGAATTCGTGAATTACAGTAGAAACCCAATAATTTAAGTCCGTTAATTGATCATTTTTCTTATAATGTCGTGTTAATGGAATTCAGGAACACCTAATAAACTGTATAACAATGATGCTTGGCATGTAGAACCCTAATTTAGATTTTCCAGTATTAATGAAGGTTATAATCAGTTGTTTCTAAGGATCTGGAACTAAACAGGAAGATATTTATATTTTGAGAACTAAATATCGAGGTCCGACGTTTAAAAATTTCAACAAAAATTAAATATAGTCACATTCCTTGAAATTTCTTCTAGAAAATACGGATCTTCGAGCATGGTTCTTTTTGATCAGTTATATGTACCTTATCATACGAAACACTATTCTTTAAGCAACTAAAAGGATCAATATTTAGAATTTACAAGACTAATACAACCCGTGCTTAAGTCTCATCCGCAACACTAATTCAATCCGCGATTTTGCCCAATATTGATGGTCGTTGGGCCGATATGACGGCCAATATACAAACTACTACTACAATTACAAGCGAGTACAGTGAACAAATATTTAATAATGACTCCACATCCGAAGATGCAGAGCCATTCGTTGCTGCCCTCTTGAGTACACAGTTTGTGCTGGGCCTCTTCTTTTCTTCGGCGGTTCGCCCCCTGAAACCCTCATGCTGCTCGGTTGTGGACGACCAACGACTCGAAGAGTCTGTATGATCGTACCACGAGTGCAATCGAGCAGGTCGTTCGTTTCGACAATCCTATCCTTCCGACCGCGACCGCGACGACGACCCCCTTGGAGTTCGCCGAATTTGAAGAATCGAAATCGAAATCGGAAGCAGACAGCATGCTCCGTCTGGACCAGTTTCGAATCGACGCTACAAATTATCCCGGTAGCAGGACTATCACGCGAAACTTACGCGAGCCTACCCGAGCCTACCCGATCAAAGTATGTGATAGCCTGCCCCGGGCCCTACCTACTTACAATCTAATCGTACACATTCACACACCAAAAAATATGCTACCTACCTACCTAACCCTATATTTAAAAAGAATTTGGCAAAAGACTCATTCTGACCAACACACAACACTCCACGGTTCTCAAACATGCGCCCGGGTGCAAATCAACCGGACACCTAGAGAGGACGTCCCGGGACGCCTCCGACACCCGAACGTGATATTCAACTTGCACACTCTAATGTACGTACCATTTTCCTGAAATCGACTGGCAAATGCTAGCATCCATTGCGAGAATAGAAAAATTGTTTAAGCAATATACGTATACCTAGTACACTTTATATCGTTTACGCGTTAATTTTCTCGTCTGATAGCGAGATACTCTAAACCGGTACATATTCCATGGAAATTTTATTATAAACATTGTATAAAGCATGGGATACGTACGACCGATAACGGAAATTGCGCGAAATTGTTCCACGGAACAATTACAGATGAAATGTTAATTGATAGAAATCTAAACGACGCAATTCCACTGCCTGACCACACACACACATAAGTGGAAAATACGTCGTGCACGGTAAGCTAACGCATTGCCAGTCGCATAGACATGTTATTATTATATGAAATCAAATCATCGTTCCCCGTTGCTCTCGCCCAACCAAGTAGCACCTGGGCACGTGAAAGGGTTCGAGCAACGAACACGGAATAATTATCCTGAAAATCCTAACTAAAATAATTATTACTTTTTGCTGCAACGGGCTACTTCTCTTTGATTCTTATTCATTTCATTTTGCAATAAACGTGACTCGACTTTGTATTAATAAAAATTGAAAATCAAAGATTGACTATTTATTAATATTGTAGAATTTAGTTATGAAGACTCTAAGCAAGACTCTGCAATTAGATAAGTGACTCTATGTATTGAATAACCCTCGGGCGATCCCGTCATCAAAGTCAATATAAGACATAACATAAATGTAACAAACATGTCACTTTGACGCAGAAATCTACCCGTCGCGAAACGCCTTCTTGTACATGGTCTGTAATATCATATTTATCCAGAACGTTACGTTTTAGCTTCATCCATGTATATCAAAATACACTAATTAATTTTCATTTCTGTTTTCGAGCAACGTGGTAGTACGTATTTCTGATATAATTCAGTACAAACTGTTAATCTAGAATTGCATATTCTCAATGATGCTTCATGAATATTCTTATTTCTATTAAAACTATCAATGAAGACAAAAATATTAATCTCAAAACTTCTTCACAGTAAACTGATATATTATATACTGTATTCAAATAGTAAATAAATTTAAGTTACATTCATTTAGTTATTTGTCTACAAATGACGGTATAACTGTTGAAAATAATAATTAACAGACTAATAGGTGGAATAAAATGTTATTAAATAGTAACTACCATAAAAATTAACTCCAATACCAAAGGTGTCCAAATGCCGCCCACGAGCTACAAGCAATTACAAGCTTCCCCTCGTAGGTTTCCCTAATTACCGACCTCAGATTGACTCGAGCGAGTCAATCCAAGTCCCATAGTCAGGGTACCTCCGGAGGGAAAGAATGCTGCTCGCAAGAGTAGATGGACACCTCTGGGTCTGCCCTTTTTTAAAGGACAGAATACAAATACTCATTCCTTCTGAGTTTATACGTCTACCATACTAATATGTTTATGGAACACTACATGCTCGTGAAACACAGTAGTACCTTCCCTACATTTAACGCTCACACTCCATTGAAGTGGTCGTGAGTACACGCCAGTACGTCTCGGTACTCTACCCGTGTACGTAACCGTATGCGTTCTTTGCCATTGGCAATGAAAACACCGGCCACGATAACTGGAAATCGCAATGCACTTTTCAATGGTCATACATACACAACGTCTACGTTTTCCCCTCTATTTTAAACATACCGGTGTGGTTTCTGTTCTTTCTACTCTATATTCGAATCTACCGTTGATATTTATTTCACACATTAATAAATTGAATATTATTCTTTTAATCAGCTGACCGTTATTTATAGACTATTGTGAATACATTGTATTTTCTATATTCTGCAATTTTCCTTACATAGATCGTATTTCGTTTTACATTCATAAATGATATCAAACGATTGTATTAAAATGACTATACTGAAATTATTGCACATATCATCATCACACTACTGCATTTTCTAGGGAAATAAATAACATACTACCACGTTCTCAATATATACTCAATTAATGAAAAAATAACAACTGTTTAAGCAATAGAATGATCTCTATTGAAATATCAAAGATTAATATCTCGTGTTAAATTGAACACTTAAAGAAAGTACATCATAACCAATGTGATTTCGTCTGTATGATGTTCGCCTTTAAGCCGAACATAAAATATTCAACTCATACTCTTTTAATACAAAATAGTTATGAATTATATTACTAATAATAAACGCGGCGTACAAGAAGACCATAACCTAACTAAGAAACACAACACATGAATGTTACTACTCGCGGATATGCAATCGTAGGATTGCATATCCGTGTTCACTGTACTCGCCAAAAGCACGTATACAACCAGTCGCCCGTGCCGTTTCGGACCAATCATCCTACGACATGATTGGGAACTGGAGGAATAAAAACATGCACTCACCCGATGACTGAAGAGCTCCCTATGACACTCGAAGAATCTCAAAAAATGGTGTAGCTTCGTCCGAGGACATCCACTGTAGTGGACATTCATGCAGCATCTGATAAATCTGCAAAAATGGAACAGAACTCGTTATAACCTCTTCTCGAAATTCTAGCTGTTTCAGTTAAACAGTGTAAGAAATAAAATATAAGGATACTTACAATCTCTATTTGTAGAGCTTTGCCCAAAAACATCCTCTTCGGTGATGCACTGACTCTACTTTCGCGAACGAGTACTTTCAAGTAGCAAAAAATGAAAATAAAAGACTATTGCGACCGAAGACACAGACGACGAACAAATTACTAGTTTCGCGGCTCAAAAAGCAAAGAAGACTGTCCCGAAACTCTGAAAGTAATTTGAGATTGTACGCAACAAACACTGACTCTACTTTTCGCGAAGATCATAACACTCCGCTGAGATTCTAATCGGGGCCAGTTTGCTCCGCATAAACAGAAAAAACTTCGATGTAAACAAACACTGACTCGACTCGACCGTCTTGCACGCGGCCACCAAATACTGTGGAAAAAAGGGGGGAAAAGAAATACAATACGGCGCACGTGCACCGGCTTATCCTTTTTATTTTGATATACTACCAAGTGTTTATATTATGAAAATACTGTCATTCAACGATAAATATTCAAATATGAATTTAACTACGCAAAGGTACCATTGTTAAAAAATATTCTAAAATAATTTTCAAATGTTTCAATATATTACATTCATTACTGATATATATTTGTTATTAATATATTATATTAAAGACATTTGTTGTTAGAGTTAAGAATGTTCGTTATTTCTGTCTACATCGCGTACCGAATTTTATAAATATTGAGAAAATCGTTGCAAGTATTAAAGCTTCGTTATTTACGTAAGCTTCTATGAGCATCGTAAACTACGCAGCTTCTATATGTATAATTAAACTTACAACTGAAACCATATATAAATACAAATACGATAACATCATAATGATAAACTCGAAAAATTATTAAAATTGAAACGATTTCGCGACCGAGATGCAGTAAACTACGAGTATTTCGAATTGAAACTTCTGGAATATTCCCGTTTAAATTTCCTAATGGTCAAAAAAGAAGCCATTTTGAATGCTTCAATTGTGCGTTTGAACGCGAAATATTTCTCGAAAAAATTCTTGTTTGCTTTCAGCACAGTTAATCAGAAAATCGCGTTCAAGTTTACGGTCAAAACAGTAAAAGTGTACTAAAATAAAAACATGTAGTGGAATATAAACTATTTTGTTGTAATACATCACCAGAATTCACCTACTTCCCGCCAAATTGCGTCTAATGGGATTGGCATCGTTGGCGCGTCCTTTCTAGCCGGAATTCTAAAACAGAAAATACACGTTAATACCAAGTAATTATACTAAATTAACAATGACTGAATCACAACAAAACAATTATTGACTCGAGGAGTGTCGCTAAAGGTTGCAAATTAAACAAAAACTGCGTAAATACTAATTGGTACCGGAGGAGAACAGAAATCGTGAAACCAGTTCACTTTATCCAGCAATAACGAGATAATTTACGATTATTTAGAGTGAATTGTATAGATATTAAACGAAAGTAACGATAGAGTGCTAACGAAGATACTAATAACATAAAGAATTTAAAGCGAAAAGTAATAATACTTACTTCGCCACGAGCGAGATCACTACACGTCTAATCGGTCCAGCTCCCCTGAGACGAATGACCGTTAGGCTGGCTTACTGGCTATCATTGGTTGATTCGGTTATGTATGAGGCCTGTGATTGGTGCGTCGGTTGGTGAAGAATGTGAGGATTGGTCGTCTCTCTGCTCGTCCACGTTCTATTTGAACGAAATAGAATATTTACCGCCAAATTATATTTCAATACATTTTTCTTATATGCACCCGAGATTAATTCAGGAGGGAATGACTATCATGAAAGGGAAACAAAGAGGCACACACTATCACCGAAAATATGATATTCCAATAGGTTTTAGATGGAAAATATTAACTTTGCTGCCGTCTTCTGCCGAAGTTTTCAATCCTCCAGTGGTTCTCGAACGCCATCTGTGAAAAATATATCCCGCCAATTTGACAATGGCGCCAAAGTTTATGAAATACAATCTGACAGATATTCCAATTAAATAATTAATAAAAACTATTTTTTATGGAGAAAGCTTGACTAGCTGAGCTCTAGTTGAGTCGAAGTTCATTATTTAATTACTCCCTTACCAATTGCCAGAAGGTAATTGAATGTACCTATTAAGATTTTTATATCACGTTATCAAATAAAAAAAAATATAAAAATGAATAAAAAAAGAACGTCTAGCATTACTACAATGTCCATTAACGATGCATTTAGAATAAGTTATCTTATAGATAAGTGAACAAATATATACTTTCGCGCGTCATATTTCATCAGTATTATATTCATCCTTTAAACCGAAGCATGGAATATTTTTATTCCCACCAAATCATATTGGATACACGTAATATGAATAAAATATATAATGATCCATTTGTGCTTCTAATACTCAGAATTCATGCTTTCTTGGTAACGTCGGGTATTGACACTGAAATAGTAAGAGGGCTACGTATATAGCTTTAGGCGCGAGAATTTCTGTTAGACAGATCTGTTCATTTAATGACACTATTAAATTCAGTAGTTTATTGACTTTTATAGTACGAATTAGCACATAGTTAAAATACATTTCTATTCAACATTCTTATAGAATCAATAAGATCCCCAATATTTATTCATGTAAGAGGCCTAACTAACCTATCCCTGAATTATGAAAGTGAGCATAATGTCATTGTAACTAATTAATCATTACCTGGATTGATAACACTTTTTATGTATGTAATTAATTTATATATTATTATAACGCAATCTAAAATCAATCCTATGGCCTAATTCATTTACTAAAGCTTTGTAATATGTATAATGGAGTAATAGTTACATATTTTTTGTTTTTTTGTGTTAATAGGATATATATTGAATAAGTATCAAGAAAATACTATTTACCTACAGTTTCCTTTCTTCAAATAAAAGTGATAGTCATCATTTTTTACCAACATGGTAAATGAAGAGAGTCAAATTGATCCGGATGTAAATCTTTATTTTGTTGTGCCTAGCAAGTACAAGACTGAAGATAATTGTGTTGAAGATATGTGGCATGCATATAATGTTAGTATATGAATCTTTAACTTTGTATGCATATTTAAACAACAGAAAGAACATAGTTTAATTAATTACCATTTCAGAAATGTTGTGAGCATGACTTACAACCAATTTGGGTTCATGAGAAGAAGTGTAATAGTATGAAACCTGTTAAAAATGATGTCTTTATAATGGAGGAGTTTAAAGGTGATACATTTGAGAAACTGAAGACATTTAAGTGTCCGTGAGTAAAACCAATTGCCATAAAATTTGCATATAATGGTGACCATTACATATTCTTTAAGACTATTGTTATGTCATATTGAATATTCATTAATTTCTACAGAGTAGTTGGCCCAAGATGCTTGTTACTTTGCTTCATGAATGGGGAACCAATTCCAGAAGGTACAAGTCCAGTGTATACAACAACTATGAGGGGACTTTGTATATGTGCTTCAGGTTTACCTCCACAAGAAAAAGTATGTCTTTGATATGTCATTGTTTATACGCTATTCCAAGTACTTAACAATCTAAAAATATTTACAGGAATATATAGAAAAATTGGTGGAGTATATGGGTGGTATTTTCACAAAACAATTACGCAGCCGTGTAACACATCTTGTAACAGGATCTGTGATGTCAGCAAAATATGAGGTAAGCTTATTAACATATTACAATGGAAACAGTAATTCTTTATCATTGATCTTTTCCAACAGACTGCTATAGATCTAAAAATACCAATAGTTACAAAGGAATGGGTTGAAGCAATTTGGGACATAAATTTAAAGGAATTCGTTAAAGCCGATGACAGCATGTTTGACAAATATAAAGCTTCCGTCTTCCTGAATTTGATAGTAACATCAACAAATCTTCCAAAACGCCAAAAAGAAGAAATTAAACAATTAATTAATAATCATGGAGGGGTAAAATATATAATTTCTCTGTTGTAGTCCCAAATTTTTAGCATTTATTTATATTACTGTCCTTTCAGACATTTATGGGTGCTTTAGATGGTTCAAAAGTTAAAGTTGTACTTGCACCTGAAAAGAGTCCAATAAGCGAAAAACTGAAGTATGCAAAACAAGCAAACATTGCGTGTTTAACACCAAATTGGGTGTACGAAAGTGTAAAAGTGGGCTATGCATTGCCTTTTAAAGATTTCCTGATTAAATCGTTAAAAGCGTGTTCCACTCCGGAGAAATCACATGGTAAAAATATTCTGGTTTATTCATTTTGACACAGTTGAACAAAAATTAATAATGTTCTTCATACTGTAGCATTTGACACATTTGATTGTTCCACTATAAGTTCCATACCTTGTGATGTGCAGCAAGATAATTGCGTGGACGAAAGTTTAATAACAACAAGAAGTAATTTTTCTACCATGGACTCTTTATCTAGGGATAGTAATGGTTAGTAATAAATTGTGAGAAATGTGCTCTATTTCAATAACAGTCTGAAGTTTACCTAAATTTGCAGCTAGCTCAGTCGCCGTATTGGATAGACTTACATTCAGTGAAGCAAAGTCGGCTGGTCCATTTTTAGATGGATGCAATGTAAGTGATTCGCATATGCATTGTAGACTGTCATTTCATTAATTGGTCCTTCATCTTTTCAGATTTATCTTGCTGGAATTGCGTCCAATCAAAGAGACAAGCTTAATAAAATATTAAATGTAGGCAGCGCAACACGACTGGACGATATATCGGATGCTCTAACGCACGTTATTGTTGGAGATGCAAATAAAGCAACTAGTGAGCTCAGAATGATGAAATCAAAAGGATTATGGTATGCTATTACAGACTTTTAAACCTTCTATTTTATATTCTAATATTCTAAACATTTTATATAGTCCTTATATTTTAACTTTGGAATGGTTGGCTGAAAGTATCAAACTGAAACGACCTGCACCAGAGGAAAATTATTTGTTTGAACAACAAAATAACATAGTACAAAAAGTTCCAGAACCGCCATCTCCATTAAGCAAGAGAGTAGGTATGCAGTATATCCAACAAAGACACAAATATTTGAAACTTATATATATTTCAGAATTTACAAATGTTGCAAAAACCGAAAAAAGTTCCGATACCATCTTTCGACATAGATAAAAAAATGGCAATGTTAAAGAAAGAAAGAGAGTCTGATCTTGTACAGCAGTATCTTCAAGACACAGTTGGTAATGTTATCAAAGAACAATAACTTGTATAATTTTAGAAGAAAAAGATTCAAGTCAGTAATTCACTTTTTATATTTAATCTAGTTGCAACAAGTGAAAAAACTATACAAGAATTTCTCAAACCACATACACCTACAGTGGAAGAGAATAATGATAAAACATTGATCAATGATCGTAAAAGTGTAGCAAGGCAGTCAGAAAATATGCTCCCATCTGATACACTTAAAAGCAAATATGGTGCAGATGACAGCGCAGTACCAATTAGTCAAACGTCGACTCTAAATGATAGGCTATTTGAAGGTAATGCTATGTACATGTTTAGCGACTTCATGTAAACATGAAGGTATGAACAGTTGTAAATTGATACTATGTGCAGGACACACGTTCGTCGTAACTGGCTTTACCGAAAAAGATAGTTATGTGGCAGAAACTATTGCAGCAATGGGTGGGCAAATTGTTACAAGCTCGTTTGCTGGTATCCCAGACTATGGCGTTGTACCAAAATGTGGTGCACCGTTGAAACATACCGTGAATGAAATTGTTACCGATCTGTTTATTGTAAGTGTCATATTTGCATTCCAAAATCGTATGATTACAGATTACTTAACTGGCAAACTATTTTATAGGAAGACTGTGTAAACCAGGAATTAATTATTGAAATCATGTATTATCATAGACCTTTGTCTATAAAGAAACATTCAAATCCATTATCGGGCTGCGTTATCACAATGAGCATGTATACTGGTGTAGAACGAACGTACCTTGCAACATTAGCTACAAAATTGGGAGCAATGTATTATTTTTTTATTGTTAAAAAATAGCCGCGGTAAACAACATATTGTAACATTATTCATTGTAGGTGTCAAGATATCTTTGTACGTAAAACCAACCTTGAAAGAAACACTTATGGAAGTACACATTTGGTCTGTCCAACGCCGGAAGGGAACAAATACAATGCAGCAGTGAAATGGAAATTACCAGCTGTTACTGCTGATTGGTTAAAGGCTTGTGCAGTTCAATCAAAACGCGTTGATGAAACCCCATATCTTGTAGGAGAAACTATAGGTATGTAATAGTTTACTAAAACATTATTATAATTCCTACAAATACGTGCATGAATTTTTATATTATTTAATTGTAGCTCCTGAAAGGCCAAATGAAACTAGTACCACGAATACAAGTACATCTAAGTCTAATGTCGGTGAAATGTGTCCTCCAACTGAATCATCAGCTAGAAACATTATTACTCCAAAGCGTCATTTACCGAATTTACAGGTAAGTACAATTCATCTATCTATAGTATAGAAACACATCATCAGGTATTATTTAAATCTTACTGTAGAGTCAAGAGGGTAGTTCCGGCGAGACTCCGCTAATAAATAAAAGACTCAGCTTGCTTATGAATAAGACACCACAATCGCCGTTTCATGTGTCCACGCCAGAAACACCCTATGGTCAAGTGTTTAAATCAAACCCCTCGCCAGACACAAGGAAAGGTTGGGTCAAATGGGTTGACAATTTCCCAGACTTACGGGTAGAGGAACCTCCCTTAAAACGAAGGGCACTTAGTACTGTATGTATTTATTTACGTTTTTCATTATGTATCAAGCATGTTATTCATTTTAACATGATTGGATTTATAGCCTCTTTCCGAATTAAAAAAACAACTGTGGCAAAAGTTGAAAAATCAAGGCCAGAATGAAAGCGTAAGTGTTTGTAATTATCTGAGTATAATCGTGCAATATATTTACATGTTTATGAGAATTTCAAGCTGTTTCAATATAATAGGAGGATGAAAATGAGACATTGCATACCGACAGTACTCAACCATCAGCACCAGAAACTCCTGAAGCCAGAAAAAATTATAGTGAAGTTCCCATAACTACACCTATTAATAGAAAATTGCAGTTTGCCAATGAAAATAGTCCACTGCAAAATAATGAAATTAATATGTAAGTTAGTGTTTACATCGCCACAATCTTATAATTGAAGTAATTCTAAGAATTATCGACCACTGCGTTTCCATTATAGGCAAATTGCCCAATTGGATCAAGTACTTCAAAGGACGTCAAGTACACCTGAAAATAGGTATTCTCTCTCTGGAGAAAATGCAAACACATATAACGCAGAACCGTCTGATCCTATACAAAAATGTAAGTATGCTTTATCTTATTCTTACCATCTAATAGTTTATCTATCATATATTCTTTACAGTTATTGTAAAAGACTCTCAACCCATTGATGCTATTGTATGGGAAGACCCAAGTCACTCAAAACAAGTAAGATCTTCTACTTTGATTAACTAACGTCCGTGATATCGGTTTTACTGATACGTACATTCGTAGAAAACAATCTACGATGAACAGAGTGAAAGTGCTGCGCATAATAGCCACACAGTAGAAAATGAAGTAGAAGAGGAAGAAGAACAGCCAAAAGAACCAAGCCCTCCAAAAAAATTGAGATTTATGCTTTCTGGTATAAGGGTATGTTGCAATAGTTACAATTATAGATATAGTACGTCTTTTTAACATATTTTTTAACAGGATAGAACAGCATGTGAGCAAGTAATAAAAGACCTTGGTGGCGACGTATCGTTAGACGCTAGTTTCGACATGAGTGCAACGCATTTGCTTTGTATGAGACCGTCTAGAAATGAAAAAATGCTAGGTAGCATTGCGTCAGGGAAGTGGATATTGCATTGTATGTACTTGCAAGATTGCGAACAAGAAGGAAAATTTCTTGATGTCGGTATTTCTTATTGATTATTATCTAATACGATGTCACAATACCTTTAGTACATAACACTATCTCTATAAATAATTTAATATCATTATTAACAGGAAGAAAAATATGAGTGGGGGAATCCGAAAAGCAAAGGTGTGATACCGGATCCTGCTGCAGAAGTCGAAGAGATGATCGCGGCCGCTGCTCATAAATGGAGACTTAAATTATTAAAGGAACCAAACGGCCCATTTCACAACATGGTGGCGTTGATATTAGCTACAGGGGAAAAGTATGATCAGTTTAGAAGACTGGTTGAAACTGGAGGTGGTAAAGTTGTTCAGGCAAGGTAAACCCATTTGTTATAGAACACATTCAGTTTAGAATACATTAAGTATAGAATACATTAATAAGCTTCGTTTCAGACCACCGTATGACACAAGTCCAAAAGGGAAAAAGATCACTCATTGTTTCGTTAACGCCAAACAAGTAAGTCAACCAATCGATTGGGCAATGTTGGCGAGTAAAGGTATCCTTTGCTTCATGCCACAATACCTGAGTGATCATCTAACTACGCGAACGCCATTAAATCCACGAGAATGCGTGATCCCTGAATTTAAAAAGTATTTAGCGTTACTACCGAAATAAAACGATGGTAATACACGGCTTTTACAAGATTCTGTATCATAACACTGAAAATTTGTGTGTACATAGAAGGAAATATATTTGTCATATTTTATTAATTATGGTGTTTCTTAATTTGGGATTGTATAGTGTCATTATTTACAATTCACAAGAAACTATTTGTTCTGAACATTGGAACGATTCTTACAGTTTTGTTAAATTTAATCTAAATCCGTCTGGTACTGTAAGGAAAACATTACTGCGCTCGATTTCATACTTAAATGTAGGGTCTAACGAAACTTCATAATCCTTAAGGACTGTGATTACTCCCATGATAGACTGCATTGTACCAAGTCGTAAACCTACATTTTGGTTAACAGTAAAAACATTAAAATTGTACTAGAAAACCGAAGATTCTATCTTAGTAGATACATAAAGAATAATATTCTTACCGATACAAATTCGGGGACCTTCTCCGAAAGGCATATATGTGCATTGTTTAATATTACCCTTATTTTCGTCGCTAAATCTATCGGGATCGAAACGATCCGGTGTAGAATAAAATTTCGGATCCCGATGAAGACCGTACAAAGGCACATATATTGGTGTTCCTTTTTCTATAATCATATCAGTACCAGGTATCTACAAAACATGAGAAAGCAGATTTAATTTCCAAAATACCAACCATTTCAGTGTCTCAAAAAAAAAAAAAGAGTGACAGGCCTTTTGTTTATACATATGTACGCGCAGGTGTTAGATAATCTCAGTAAACGAACACTATTCATGGTCATGGTCAATTACTACGTCTTATTAAATATGTCATCATGCGTGCTGTGTATGTTCAATTACTCATACGTGAGCGTAATACAAGATTAAGGTTTAATTACGCTTTTCTTAAATCTTGTGCACCTTGTAATTCGAAGTGGCCACTCGATCCAGAATTGGAGCTGGCGGATACATTCTTAAAATTTCTGAAATTACTTGATTAACGTACTTCATGTTCTGAATACTTTCGTAAGTCAGTTCTTGGGTTTCCAATATCTGGAGAATTTCATTTCGTGCCCGTTTTTGTAAACCTGGGTTCCGAGCAAGTTCAAATAAGGCAAAACACATTGTGGCCACGCTGGATTCGCGACCAGCAATGAAGAAAATAGCTGCTTGACTTACCAAGACATCACCCTTCAACTCTGTAACCAAATTATTGTTCGTTGAAGAAATAATAGATGACAGTTACATTATAGAAAATTAACAGATTTTCACTAACTATAATCGTTCTCTTGTTTATTATTCTTCAGCTCAATTAGAGAATCAATTAAGTCCCCTCTTTTGGTTTTTGTTATCTCTCTATTATCCATGGAATCCCAAAACACTTTACGTAAGTAGTCCGTCGCACTACCTAATATTTTTTTGCCCATAAACGACGAAATATACGGGAAGAAGAACATAATGGATAACTGGAGGCCACCAAAAAACGTCTGTCTTAATCCCTTTTGCGCTTTAAAGAAATAATAAAGAAATTAAGAAAATCCCTATAATATTGATACCAGGCACTTTCATATGCATACCTCTTCGGAAGAATTCATTATTGTTAGTATCGAAAGAATTTACACAGACTCCAAAAGCAACCGAAGATATAATATTTGTGGTGTACTTCATTGTAACATCTTTCATCAACATAGTCTTCGTTTTTGTCCCATCGGAAAATTCATCATGCAAATAGTTCTTCATCGTATCCGCGGTTTCAATTATTAAGTAAAATAGCTTTTTCATTTTTCCACTTGTAAACACTGGCGTTATCTTGGTCCTAATGAACACATTATTTCAATCAATGTGAAACTACGAATTCATTGTATTAACCAATTACCATTTAACTTGGTTTAATAAACTTTATACCTCAACTGTCTCCATTCCGGGTTCTTGATCGTGAACAGATTCGAACTACCGATCTTATCGGAACGGGATTCAGCGGTGAAGAAACGATCCGGGAAAACATTGAAGTCTTTGACTAAAATCTGCTTGATTAGTTCCGGATTTCTCACCAGTAAGAAGGGCTTCTGTAGAATGTAGATTCCTAACACGTCGCTTTCAGGAGCTTCAAGGTGTAATTCACCAACTACAACTGATGGAGATTTTCGAAACAGTATTCCATCCTCTAAATTACCATAGAACCAGTGTGTCCGCAACGAAGGAATGCCCAGTCTCTTCCAGTAGGTATGGTTGTATCTCGTATACAGGTAGAAAATCACCCAAATGGCAGTAACAGCAAAAAGAAAATTCACAATAAGTGCAATTAACGCCATCATCAACTGCTAAGGACTTGGCGTATCCAGATTCTCTGCAACACTGATTTCAATTGGACATTTATAGACTTATATAAGTACAGACATTTGAGTAGCTCATATACACGCAATACGCTGTGATACTATTCTCTCAGTTTTTTCATGCTGCTATCTAATATTTATCGGAGATGAAGACCTCTCTTGCTTTGAAGATTAATGATTCAGCACTTGTGACCCATACATTGCTTTTTATAAATTCCCGCAAGTTGTAATAATGGTGTTTTAGAGATACTAGATAACATGTATCGAAAATCACACGTGCACAGAAGATTTTTAGTAGCTTGTGTAATACTGAATAATGCATAGAATATTTTTTAACTCCATTTTCTCTGAATGCAAGTATCAAAGTACACTATACGTACTTGAAATAATGACTCAATTTTTTGTAGAATTTATAAAATATAGAAGATTACTTACGAGAGATTTATTTTAGAGTCTATGATACACGAATTATACATATTTATATATATTTATATATTATTATTAGTACAATCTTACACAATTCGATAAAGATCCTAGTATAAACACCGCATCGTCGAACGAAATTTTTAAATCCTACAGGTAACTATAGATACATACTCTTCGTTTCTTTCATCCTTCAAGTATATTGACAAGTTAAGCGTATTTTTCGAGGCTAAATTGTTTCGTACTAATATTTGTAAAGTCAAAAAAAAAAAAAGACACCTTCTGTAAAATACTTAATCGTTTCACGCGAAGTAAGATATTAAAATCGAAACATATACTCCTTAATCGAAGTCACATCCTCCAGTACTAAAAATCTAATATCGTCGAAATCTTATGGATCTTAGAAAGCAAATTATTCTGTGACTCGGGTTATAATTTTGAAGAAATTAGAATGATAAGTAGGTCGCTATTTTGCAGCATTTACGACTCTGATACACGTAGTTCTGGCTGTTTGAGGTTTGCAGATAGAAGATTTAATATTTACGGCAAAAAATATATTTTTCGATAACGATAAAAATATTTTAACGATTCGCGATTATTAGATCTACTTTTATCAAGAGTTGTACAAGATGTTACTCATGATACCCATGTATCATGTGATACATAGTGTACGTATTATTCATTTACAGCAACGCAAAACAATTTCCCAACGACACACAAGTTTCACAAAATGGCCTCAAACAGTAAAAGCATCAAAATTCAAAGCTAATCAACTAATCGCTCAAACTACCTTCAACTATATGTGAGTAACGTCTTTTTCCATTACGTAAAGCGTCGCTGTACACACACGTATCGACAGAGCAACCCGCCGGACATAGACAAGTATCTCACAGACACTACAGTTGAATCTTCTCTCAATACATTCGAGGATAGTTGATTATTGATCTATACATATTTTCGCAATCGTCAACCGTGTCACTGGCAATTGATAAACATATATGACGTTGCAAATAATGCTATAACAACCCTATAGTAATGCTATCTCATAACTGACGAAACATAATGATGTGTAACAGAATTCCTGCAAGTTATTACTATTATGCACAAATTCGGCCAGCAAATTTTGAAAGACGATAAAATGATAAAACTGGATCATATCAATACTGATCAAATTATGAAAATGTTACCGATCATTTCAATGCATCACACTTCGCGAACAGAATATTAAATTATTTTAAAAAAAAAAGGTACTTCTCACAACATAGACGTCAAAGGCATTACTTGCACGAATATTGCAGTCAATGTACTATGTAAAAAAAATCAAAGACTGATTCTAATGAAGATCGAGATAATTGTAGTCATAAATACGTATAATATCTTTTGGAATGTTATCATTGATTTGATACGTCCCACCATTGAGTCTCCATTTCAACGTTCTTTCTTTCAATCGGTGTGAATTTGAACAAACAACATCATAATCCTTAATCGACACGAGAAACAATTATCAAGCGCATTCACTTCGGTTGAGCATCTTGTTGAGTTTGTGGTTGTTGCTGCTGCTGTTGCTGTTGTACTTGTTGGGGGTGAACAGAATGCGTGATAGTCTGTAATCTAACTTGACTAGGCCCCGGACTACCTCTCGCAGTTGTGACAATTGGTTTCCCTTGGGCAGGCGCAGCTTGTCGCAATTGCGCGCTGCTTGCGGTCACGACTTGAATCGTTTGTTTCAAGGCAGCTGACGCGACCGGAATTACTCGCGTCTGCAACGAGGATTTCGCCAAAACCACTTGCCCTGGTTGAGAAACCGCTTGTCCAGTAGACACCTGAAATAATAACATATCATATGACGCATTTGAAACTGTGAGAGAACGAAGCAAAATGAATAGTTCTCACGGACATGTGCAAACTGTTGCATCGCTGATGGTTGAACATGCTTCATCACTTGTTGTATCTGTTGCACAGTCATGGTCGCCGGCAGGGATTTCTGCTGCACGATAAGTTGTGTCTGAACGCCAGTTTTGGCAGCGACTTGCGTCAGCTGAGCCACCTTTTGCGCCGGCAATTTTCTTTGAGTGATAATTTGGGGATGCAGAGCAAGTTGACGGATTTGCTGAGGTGTCGCGGTACGGACACCAACGTTCGCAGCTTTCACCAAAGTAGCGACAGGCGTGCCACTAGCGGAAGTTCCGGCTTGCTGTACTTGTAAACCAGCTTGTGCGAATATTTGTGCCGGCGTGAGACCGGCTTGCGCAGGTACTTGTACCTGAGCTACGGCTTTCGCTTGCTGTTGCAACGCTTGTCGCTTGATCAGGGCGGCCATCTCAGTTTCTGATACCGTGCGTGCCACGGTCTGCTTTCCAACAGACGCTTGAGTAACAGTGCCAGCAGCTAGACCCTGTTTCATCAACGTAGCTCTCTGCTGTGCGGCAGCAGCAGAAACCGCCACCGATACTTTCTGACCACTCGCAGCCTGTGCCTGCAATACCTTCAACTGCTGTTGTCGCAGAAGAACTTGTTGTTGTCTGTAATATTGTAGTTGTGCAGCAGTCAGCGTTTTACTACCAGAAGCAGTTGCCACGGTGACCCCAACAATACCCTTTTGAGTGGCTGCCGGCGAATTCTGTGCAGCGGACACTAAACTCGCGGTTGCAATTCTTTGGGCAGCTTGAAGATTGGCTACGCTAACAACCGTCGGTGTTGTCCTTGCATCTTGCATGGTCAATGTTACACCTGGCCGAGTTTTGACTGTCGAAGCAGCAACCGTTGTGCCGCATGTGGTAACGTTTGTCGTCATAGTTGTAACTGTTTTCATAGTTGTCAACCCTGTCGTTGCAACAGTAGTGACGACCTGAGTCAACTGATGCACTTGGGGACTACTGATACTGGATATAGTTTGCTGTGCTTGTTGTTGTTGTTGTAGTTTAATCTGCTGCTGCTGTTGTTGTTGCGCTTGTTGTTGCTGCTGCTGCTGCTGCTGTTGTTGTTGTTGAGCTTGCTGTTGTTGAGCTTGCTGTTGCTGCTGCTGCTGCTGTTGCTGTTGCAGTAACCGAGCGGCTACTTGTTGCTGCTGTTCAGCCGTTAATACCTAAGTATGCAAGAAATGCGCATGTTATGAAGTATGCCATGATTCCAATAAATAAATTTAAACATTCCATTATACTCACAGCATGCTTAAGTTTTTCCTTCGCGATCCTATCAGCACGCCTTGTCGCAACTTCTATGGGGGCTAATGGATTATCATACTGAATGCCACATTCAGCTAAAACTGCTGCGTTGGTAGGGTTCTTCATCAACGGATTAACAAGTAACGGTTTAACGGTGGGTGTTCTCTTATTGGACACAGATTTTATGGTATCGAACCTCTGACAGCACATTAACGTAAACGAATGATTTTTATCCTGATTATATAACTGGGAGGTTTTCATTGGTCTGTTAGTTTTACTTTGTTGCTAAAAGAAGACGAACAGAAACATTATGAGTATTTTTAACCAGCGAACAGTCCACTTAAAACATACAATAGAAAGATCGTGATATACCTCGGACACTTGAGGCATCTTATAAACGCCTTTCTGTTTCTTTTGTTTTTTCGGTGTGGTATCGTAGAGTAACTTCCCTTCTTCTCTCGGTACTATAACCGATTCGTATCTGCTTCTACACTGTTTGGGGGACCTGTATATCCGAGAAGTATTGTTCACTATGTCTGCAACCAGATCCCAATTGGGCGTGTGTCCAGGCGACAAAATCATTAGATTCAACGGCAATCCTTGATAGATCTGAATTGCTTGAAGGAGGGCCCAGTCTTCGTGTATCATCCAATCTAAGACATGCTCTTGATCTGTAGAAGATTTCGATACGTGCGACGGCTTTATGCCTGGTAGTGGAATCGGTGGACGAACAATTGCACGATGCTTGTGCAATTTCATATCACGACGCATTTTCATGAGCGCCGGTGATGGCCGATCAAACAATGATCTCGGCGCGTAAACAGACTCTTCTTTGTGTCGCATTTTAACCGCGCGTCGTCCTGCGGAAACGATTAAGTTTACTACATTATCATTCGAGAAAATAATGTCGCATATGTCTGATACATTACCATCACGATCGCTAATTCCGGCATCAGCCCTACTCCTTTTTTGTTCCTTTTTAATGTATACTGGTGGTAACTGGGCCTCCGACATAGGGGTGTTCTCATAAAGGAATCCCAACGAGTAGTCGATGTAAACATCGTTATCCGTCGTTGGAGGTGTTGGTGGGCACCACATCTAACGATTAAAATAATTACGTAGCCACACTCTCGGAAGAAAATTAAATCGTAATTAGCGTATATACTAACCGGCATCTGCTCCATATTATCGTCCGACAACCATATCTGTAAGATATTAAAGTACTACTATGAGATCTAAGTCGAGGTCGTCGTGTACACCGTATGTAACTTTATATAATGCCGATGAAGTGTAAAAATAATTAGTATCTCCATTCGTTTGTTAACATCTTCATAAATCTTCTGCGTAAATGAACGTCCCAACAGAATACAATGCTGAACAAACGTACTATGATCTTGGAATGTCTTAGGAAATGAATAGGAAGAAGTGCAGTTACACTTTGCTCGTTCAAAGGCTCATTCGTCTCTTTGAAGATCTCAGATATTTCGATCCCGCCTAAGTAATTATTATTTCTCACACGTATCGTAAACGTTGTGCAAGACGCTCAATAATGTGCCTGCTTATACCTTGGCTGACTCCAAGTTTGGAATGGCAAAGGCAGTGTTTTGGTGCCATTTTCGAAATCATTATTTTTGGAGCTTTCATCTATTGCATGCTACATCGTCTAAGTGTCATACAAGAAAAAAAAAAAACAGACATTTTCTTTTTCCTCCGTTATATTTTCTTTAATGTGCGGTCATGTTAGCCTTGCCACACCAAACATCGCGAGAATGCAAGATCAGCGATAAGATGATCTTGATACTAGTTTGTATTCTGCGTATATAACCAAGCACACTGAGCAAAATTTGACACCAAAACGGAACTGAACCTTTGATCGAACAGACTTGGAAACGCACCAAGAAATAAGAGAACACATCGTATCTTCGTAGCAAGGAATATTTTGTTTATTTCCTTCCTCGGAATCACTCGATCATACAAAATACAGGCACGCAACTTAAATATTACAGTGGGGCATACCATTAAACGAATAACTCCTTAAGTCTAGCGATGCAATCAGGTCGTCACCTTGTGAGTTTATGTAATATACAAGGCGTTACACGAGAGCAAAGTACGGCGCATTCACAGTATTACTTGTTTTGTTTCTCTGTTGTGTTCCTGTTACTTCTGAATCGACTGTCTATTCTCCAATCGTATTTGTTTCTTTTATATCATCGAACGCCGCAAACAATTGCATGTAGGGGAAGGGGGAGTACTGGGGTGGGGGGGCCAACAATTTGCGGCGTCGCCTAACGTGCTAAATCTAAATGTGTAATTGCTGTGTGTATGAGTTCTCGTTTAACTATCACCTAATATGATACAGTCGGGGTGTCTCACTCCTCCAATCTCTATGCTTATATCACCAAGTGTATAAATTACAATGTCACTTAAAGACATTCGCGAAAAACCTTTAGAGGAGAGCACAAATTTACAATACTAAAAATATTACACGTGTGTACTCGGTACAACGAAAGAAACGTCTCACTTTTTCGGTTTTTCTTTCCACAAATTTACCTTCATCGATTAGTGTTAGATATATTTACAACATGGATTTGATGATAGCGCGAAATTAAAAAAAAAAAAAAAAAAAAAAAAAAAAAAAAAAAAAAGGGGAAAAAAAAAAAAAAAAAAAAAGAAAGAAAGAAAGAAAGGGGAAAAAAAGAAAAAGAAATCAATGCAAGTAAACTTGGATGATGCGTACACAGCCGCCCCGAGTGAGCGGTCCGAAGGCGTGTCAACGCCGTGTACGGTAAGCACGCCGAAGGAATATTTATACAAACGTGCTGCTAAATATTACAGCGATACAGTTTCAGCGAGACTCAAGACACGGTGCCGCTGCTTATCTTTCCCAATTGCGCTGTTTGCGAAGCAGGAGGAGGAGACGAAGAAGAAGGAGGAGACGGATGCTGAGAACGAACTGACTTCTTCGACGGTGGGATCTGTTCGTCTTCTTCCTCTTCTTCGTCCAACGTGTCGACCGTTTGCGACTCGTTCGCTTTACCGGACGACAACGACTTCGAGAACGATGTCAATCGAGTCCTTTTCATTTTCCGCCGTAATCTTTTCGACCCGTCCGCCGAGTCGTAATTCGGATCGTTGTCCAGATCGACCAGCGCGATCACCGCTGACTGCATAGGCAACGGAACCTTGTCCGTTTTAAGTTTCGAACTCAACGGAGATCCACCTTTATTCGCGGTCGACGATTTCCCCGTTTTTCCGGACGTGTAAGTACTTGCTACGCCGGTGAGTACCGTAGAAGCGTTGTCCAATCCAGAACTACACCATCCATCCAACTTACAACTCGTGGTAACGTCCGAGATCCTGAGAAGACAATTTTTCCCCGGTGAATCGGATGTACTCGAGTCTGTACCCTTCTTGTTAGTATTCTTAGTGTCGGTAGAATTACAATTAGCCTTCGGATGAACAGAGCCTGAGGTCTTGCCAGTGTGATTGCTTCGAGTATCCAACGTAAGAATCGCGACCACCTTGGCCGTTCGTTGTGGTTTCTCGTTCATCTCCGTGAAACTCGAGTCATCCTGTTTCGTTAAGTCTTCGGACGCAACTGCGTTTCCGTTTGAATCTGTACTCAGTGTTTCTGCCTTCGTAGGTGACGACTCCTGTGCTTTTGTGTCGCCAGACGAATCTGTCTTCCGGACGTGTTTGTTTCCTCTCAGAGGAGATACGTGATTGGGACTGGACTTTCCTGGATTTAGAGTAAAATTTAACCCAGACCGGGTAACTCTCGCCACCTGTTCGAAAGTAGGAACCGGTGTGTCCGGTCGTCGTTTTATAATACTTGCGTTTACAACTGGAGACTCGTTGGACTTTTTCGACTTGGTAGTATGACCACAGACGTCCTTCATATCCGACGATTTCATTGGCGGTATCGAACTACTTCTTCGAAACTGAGCAGGATTTAGAAAACCGTTATCTAAAGACTTGGAACTTCGCGTGGTTGGTTTTTCGTAAGATGCATGCTGCTCCTCGTTTCGTACCGGGGAATTTACATTAGACGATGATCTGGTTACTGGCCTGGGAGAGGTTTTTAAACAATCTGCCAAAGGAGTGTCTGGTTGTCTTCTTTGGACAGATTTTGAGGGACTACTGCTGGGCGGTGGAGTTAATGAACGCCCAGCACTGGATCTCGTAATTCTGCCCTGTTCTGTAACAGGCCTTGGTGTGTCGGGTCTTCTTATCCAGGCTACCTTAATCGCTACTTCCTTCTTACTAATACTTAAATTTTCACTCTCTTGATTTTGCTTTGGTATATTCGATTCAGTAGAACTTGCTCGAGTATCCGTGTCTTTGCTTTCAGCATTTTCAACCATCACATTTATTTTTGCTCTTCTCGTAGTTACTCCATGAGATATTATGCCTGGCTTACGAAATTTCAGCTTACTCTCTAAACTAGGATCAGATTCAGTCGTCTCATTGGATTCAAGAATGTCCGTGTAAGATTCTGCTGGTTTATTGTCGTTACTTTGCATCAACTCAAATTTTGTTTCTTCGTCGTTCGATTCAGCACAAGTTCCTTGTTGTTCATTGTTGCCGGTCTCCTGACTAGAGCTTGTTTCTATCACAGAAATGGACACGTTACCGTTGATCGAGTCGTCCTTTGCGTCCGAATTTAAATTTTTACTTGATTGTTCCTTATTTGGTAACGTTTGTTCTATGTTCACCTTTTCCTTGAGATTGTTCGGACTTCGCGGCCTCTCGTTGCTTTCCGCGTCGACGCTCACGTCTACAATTTCACTTTCTGTTGCCTCTGATCGTTCGTCTGTTATTTCAGTGACTAAATTTTTTGAAACAGAACCGCTTGTTTTATCTGCGACCGATTTCGCGGTAGATTCGTCTACTTCCCGAATTATTATTTTATTCTTTAACGGAGTTGACAATGAATTTTCTGACACGTTGATTTCTTCGGATAGATCCGAGTCAGACATCATTTTTAACGTACCCGACTCTGCCACGGTAGAACAAGAGCTATGATTCTGTGAAACAAAACTTACATCAGGATTTTCTGGGTCCTCTTCACAACTTTCTTCGTCTGTATTGTTACACTTCGTCTGTATCTCCTCTTCGTCGTCAACTTTCGTATCGATCGTGATAAATTCCATAATTTTACGTTCTTCCCGCACGCTGGATACCGATCCAGCCACTCGAATACACGCTTCTGTATCTAAAGAATCTAAACGTACAACAGAATCAGATTCATCTGTCACGTCTGTGTTTTTTTTCAATTTTGTCTTTAGCGACGATGCCGCGACGACGCAATGATTTCCGATCGTTTTATAATTCTCAACAGTCCTGGTTGAATCTTTGCTAGCAGAAAATTTGACGTCCACCTTAGTCAATTTCAGTTCTGGCAATTGTCCTTTCGGATTTATAGTACTCTGCTCATCGTCAGGCTTATTAGTAGTGTTCAATCGTTTTGGACTCGAAGTGGGTGGTGGCAATGGTAGTGCGAAACTTTGTTCCGCCTTCATTCTCATCTCCAACTCCCTCTGCTTACGGATATTACTAGCTCTGCCCCGACACTTCGGTTTTATACCTGGCAAGATCGGACTCACGTCCAACGTCCACAGATTTATCTTCACGTTTCCTCTGGATCTCGTTCGCGGACTGTTCAAATCGAAATGATTTTGACTGAAAGATTTATTATTCGAACGGTTTTTACGCTTCGGATACCCCCCTCGCTCAGAATCGTTTTGATCGTTTGTTTCATCCTCCTCCTCATCATCCTCGTCCCCTTGACTCTGACTCTCTGTATGACTCGATTCCTCGTCAAGACTGTCTTCTACCACGTCCTCTTGAGACTCTGATTCCGATTCTGTGGTAGTATCGCTCTCACTTTCCGACTCCTGGGCACTCTTACTATTATTCCTACGCGACCTCCTCCTCCTATTCGCCGGCAGTTTCTTACTGACTAACTTCTTAGAATTACTAGCATTATTAACCTGATTCTGCGCGTCCTCGCGTCCGAATGTTAAGGGTTTTTCGTCATCGTCGGCCAACCTCATTCGCCTCTCTTCCTCCTCACGCAATGCTCGCAGTCGATCCAACTCCCACTCTTTTTTCTGTTCCTCCAACTCTCGCTCCGCTGCTGCGAGCTGCGCCGCGGAAAAAGCACCCTCCGACTCTTCCACAAACTTCATCGCGTAACGTTCTATGGGCGTGAGCTGAACGCAGAAAAAGTTATTTCAATAAAACACACGATTACGAACTGCGATATTTTAAACGTTTATGTTCACGCGAATAAAGAATCGTAATTCCAGGCTTACCTGTGATACCAGATTTTGCACTTCAAGTTCAGCCTTACTGACTTGCACATCATCCTTATCCGCCTCATCTAAAGGTATATTCTCGTCGAACTCTGCCAAATCGGCAACAGCCTCAGCTTTGGCAGTTTTCGCCGCTTGAACATCAAGGTCCTCTTCAGCGGCAGCGAGAGCACTTTCCAGTGCACCAATCGCCGCTTTGTCATCCACACCCTGTCCCTGACTGTCTTTCTGTAGAAACTTCTCACGGTCTTTGTTCTGTTCTAACACTTCAGCCATTCGCATAGACGCATCGTTCTCCGTTTGGTCAATATTGAAAAGATCTTGGATAGTAGACTGTGGATACGTAACGGTAAATCATTCATAAATCATGTATAAAACAACGCGTATACTATGATCGGAGACGATTTTTATATCTAATACTTACGCTCTTGAAGTATGCAGTTGTGAAATTGCCACCCTCGATAGCTAAATCTCCGAGCAATCTCTTCTGATTTGCCTTCTTTAGAATATTTTCTTCTACGGTTTTTTCACTTACTAACCTAAAATTGTAAAATCAAGTATTATAATTTGAAATGTCTTCGCAAACGAGGCACACTGGTTTCTTCATACACACCTGTAGATATGTACATCCCGTGTTTGACCTATTCTATGACACCTATCTTGCGCTTGGGCATCCATAGTGGGATTCCAATCGCTGTCATAGAATATAACAGTGTCAGCACCTGTAAGATTTACACCCACACCTCCGGATCTCGTCGACAATATAAAACAGAATATTCGTTTGTCGCCGTTGAATCTCTCCATAAGAACCTACATTTTTAGGAAAAAAAAAAAAACATTAAATCGACTGTTAAAAAATCAATGAAAACGTTGGTAGTAAGCGATTATTACCTGTCGTTGATCTACCCTGGTTGTACCATCTAAACGTAAATATATATGGCCATGGAAATTAAGAAAAGCTTCTAACACGTCTAACATTCTCGTCATTTGTGTAAAAATTAAGACTCGATGGTTGCCCGTTTTAAGCTTTCTGAGAAGTCGATCCAAGGATTGTAGTTTCCCGCAATCGTACTGTATCAATCGGGGATCTGGGAATTGAGTCATCATTGCACTAGTTACTGGATGGAACAACGCGAATTTCGGCGACAGTTGACGTTGCAGCTCAGTCTGCATACGCCTTTGATCGTATAGTTTATGTGGAGGTGGATGTGAAACATGAAAACGTGGCGTGGGTGCACACACAGCAGGAACATGTACAACAAACCTGTAACAATGCAATTATACAACATAAAGTATAAGTAAGGAATTGTGGAAACGCATTTAGCATTTTCTTAATTCCACTATTGGGCCGTACCTTTCAAAAACTTCCTTAAGCTCTTCAACGATTTGTTCTGTACTTTTAATTGCCTCCGCAAGCGCTTCTGTACGAGAAAAGAATTGTCTACGCGTGCGTGGACTGTCTTTAGCGTTCGTGCAATGAACCCAACCATTGTGCCATCGACACGCTGTAGACGGTTTTCCAATTCTCAATGCCATGAATAAATCTTCACCGTATAAAGGACATGCTGCGCATCTTCTTTCATTAATATTCGCAATAAGACGGAGTTTGGCTTGTCTCCTTTGCTTTCGTTCTTCCTCTAATTGCGGCTGCAAGAAAATATTTCGTTCGCGCATGAATATAAGGTGCAGACAGGAAATTCATAGACAAACTATAATATCGTTGAACAGAAGACAATTACCAAATAAAATTCGGACTTTGGACGTTCCTTCATTTGTGCCTTTTCAGATTCTTTTTGTGCGTGTCTAGTAACAATACCGCAACGAATCGATTGCTGTGGAGATTGTCCATTGCCAGCGGATGGCTGCGTCTGAGAAGCAGTCACGTTCAACGGTGGTACTCTCATTACTGGTCTTCCACTTGTACCACTCGTTGCTGTAGTTACTACTCCTCCTACAACTTTATTCACCGTGGCTGCCGAAGTAGATAGGCCCATCAGAGATTTAGATAAAACTGTTAAGCGCTGTCCGCCGGGCGTCATTACTGGAAACGAAACTGCAAACGTAACAGTATGTTAGATATATGTATTATTACAAGTTCCAATACAAATAAGGCAAAATTACTGTAGAA
The DNA here is from genome assembly GCF_001272555.1 of Dufourea novaeangliae. NCBI lineage: Eukaryota > Metazoa > Arthropoda > Insecta > Hymenoptera > Halictidae > Dufourea > Dufourea novaeangliae. The sequence continues at coordinate 1,738,533 of NW_015373993.1, read as the reverse complement.
ACTTTTTTGTCACAAACATAAGGAGACATTATTCGTGATCATGCATTGTTTATTAAGGTATTATTTTAAACAACATTCATTCAATGATGTGCATAAATGACATGAAGAAGGAAGTGGTGCACACACTGCTTGAACATAGATCACAAATGAGGGGTCAGTGGGATACGAGCATTCATGGGACAAACCTGTGTTAGTGTTTTGCTGATTCGAAGTCAGAATGATATGTCTACCAGTAGATGTTTGAACCAGCTGTGCAAAACTAGGCACTGCTATTCTTTGGACGGAATCACCTTGTTTAACTGTGACTGTCTGCGTGGTTAATCGTTGCAGTCCATCTTTGATATTTGCATTCCCTACTGTAATCTTCTGTGCATTCGTTGCTGCTGTAGTTGATGTCACTGTTGTACTTTGTGGGTTATGTGCTAGTGTTCCAACAGGAATGGCTATTTTCGAAGCAAACACAACAGATGTTTTTACACAAATTGTGAATTACATATAATACAATATACTCAAATATAAGTTTTTGTTAATGTGCTCTCGATTCTAGAACGTTTATAACAGGGGAGAATGATATAAACAAGCTGGCATGAGAGATCGATTTCTTTAGCACCACTGCAAGAGTAATTACACAGCGATGGTTGAGTGTAACCACTGATCGATGATGCAAAGGGACCAAGAGTTTAGAACTGAATGTAACACATACATATGAATAAAGCGTTTAAGTAAAGAGTCATTACCTTTTACACTACCCTGATGCTGAACCAATTGTACCGAATATCCCTGTAATTGTTGACCACCTGATACCCTTAAGGTAACGCCTGTAAACATTGACAAAATAATTGTAAACGCATAACAAACCAATCATAAAGATCTAAATATCTGCAGTGCTAATCGTAATTTACCTTGCCCTGTAGTGCTTTGATTGTTTAATGTTTTTATCAAAGGGGACGTTCCAACCCTTGTAGTGGGTAATATTCCAGTCAAGTTTTTTAATTTCGATGGAGTCTGCTGCGGAGTGGATGGTGGTTTAGCTTGATTAGACAGTCTAACATTAATTTTTATTTTTCCAGGTGGACATCTTGGAGGTGGGTCTGGTTGACTATCTATTTCTTCAATAAGCTTTCGGGGTGTTTGTAATCGCCTTACTCTATGAGCCACAAACGCAGTATGGGTTAACTCCAAATCGCACAAAAGAAGATTCAGACTAGATAAGTCGATATGCTGTAAGATACATACGTTATTCTTATTTTCAGATCTTGAAAGGTCAATTGCTTAAATAAGGGGAAAAAAGTACTTAATGTTTACCTTAAATGGATCGTATTCCAGAGCACTCCATATTAACGAAGCTGTAACATATTCAATAGCGTCCATTTGAAATGGCGACACTGTTGGTCTTACTTCAAATAAGTTTGGATGGTTACACACTTTACGCAGTTGCATTAATACATTGATGACGCTTAATAGATTACCGCTGGCCAAAGTCTCTTTTGTCCTTATAGAAAGAAAAAGGAAACAGTTATACAAGCTGGCATTAAAAATGAAAAAATTGGATATGAAGATGGACGCAATGCTTACTTTGCCCTCGACATGAAATCATCGTATAGATATCGCTGCCGTTTTGATAATCGGCATATAACAACATGTTCGTATTTTTTAGGCAACTGTTTTTCTACTTCTGTCTTTAATCTTCGTAGTAAGAATGGCCGTAAAACCTGAAAATATACAATTTCTAGATAAATAACACGAATAAAATACACTATACTATTTTAGGAAAATAGAAGTAGAAATGTTTCTCCAGACAGGATTCGTATGTCATACCAGATATATTCTGACACGCGAGTTTTAAAAGAGACTTAATATTTCGCTATGTTTATAAAACAGACACACGATATATTATCATGTGTCTGGGTCGGTAGCGAATAATAAAATATGTAAAAACATGAATACGATGACAGACTACGTACAGACCTTATGCAGACGACGAATAATGTTTTCATTGTATTCACTGTTTCCTTCGATCATTCCCGTAACAGGGTTACTAAACCATTCTTTGAATTCTCTGTGTGACTGAAAGACATTAGGCATTAAAAAATGCATTAGAGACCACAGTTCCATAAGATTATTTTGAAGAGGGGTGCCGGTAAGCAGCAAACGTCTGTAAAAAGAAATAAATACAATAAAACACGGTTACAATATACGTAATATTTGTAAAACATTCCAAATATTCACCGTTGCGTTTGAAAATTCAATAGCAACTGCCATCTTTGTGATTTAAAATTTTTAATGTTTTGAGCTTCATCCAATATAAGGTATTTCCACTTTTTTCTTCTAAAGCTTTGATGATCCTGAATGACCAGTTTATATGATGTTATGCAAATGTGAAAAGCATTGGGTTTTGTCCAACCTAAGAAATGTAAAGTATTATACACGCTGCATTTTTAGATATCTGTCGAATCTATTAAACATACAAAATATTACCTGTCCTTTTCTGCTTTCTTTCTTTTTGTGTTCCATAGTAAGTCAGAATCTTAAAACCGGGACACCATTTCTTGCACTCCATTTCCCAATTAAGCATTACAGAGGTTGGTACTATTATAAGATGTGGGCCCCAATTACCTTTTTCGCATGCCAAATGTGCGAGTAAAGCAATAGTTTGTATGGTTTTACCCAAACCCATTTCGTCTGCCAAAATACCGTTTAGTTTTCTGTCGTACATTGTAACAAGCCAATCCAATCCTATGTGCTGATATTCTCGGAGAGAATGTTTTAAAAGGAATGGAATTTTAGTAACAACCTGGAATATGATTTACGCAACATTAGGAAATTAAAACGTAAGTTCGATTCTAATTAGTCTAATTTACAAAAATTGTCGTAATAATCTTTTCAAAATAAATCAACAGTGCAATTTATTTTACAAAGAAGAATATCACTTTGCTCTACCTTTCAGAAATAGTCATGCGTAAAGAACTTTCACACAACTTTGGATTGAAAGGCCTTCTCGATTCTCAACTATACAAATGATACTATTTAAGAAAACTTACACTAGTAGTCAGTAAAGTATTCCCCTTGGGTTGAATGCTTTCTGCCAAAGCGGCGACGTTATCCATTTCGTTGTGAGCATCTGAATGATCCATTTCTGCAGTCTTTAAAATATTACAAATATGTCAAAATTTGTCCTCACCTAAACCGGATATTATTAGATAATAGTTGAATATATTGTTTCACCTTGTCAGTTGTAGATTTTTCTATAGATATATCTTCTAAGAGAGATTTAAGACCAACATCGGCTTCGTTATCGCTTTGCGTTTGAGACTCTTGTTCGCCAACTTCATTACTACTTTCTTCACTTTCATTTTCACTACTAGTACACTCCTCGTCATTCTCTTGACCTTCCTCTTCTTTTGTGCTTTCTTTATCCGATTCTAAATGAAGAAGATTGCACACATTAGTCGTTATCGATAATAATACTTTACACATTATTTCAAGTACATCTAGTATCTCAGACAAATGCCTCAAATTACATCAAGGAGTGGGATTCAAGAAATGAAAACCATTACTTGAACCGTCAGGAATGGTAAAGTGTCATCACTGAAGTATAGGTATTGTAGAAAATAAAAGTAATGTGATATAATAAATATTCGTTACATACCTTGACCAGGCTCTTGATCAACATCCATTGGAACGTCCGATATATTGCCATATTTAGCCATAAGTTCATCGATAGACATTTCATTTTCAGCCTGAAAGAACTAAATTTGTATACAAGAAGATTCATTACTTTCTTTTGTAACATTAAAAAGTTATGTACTTTGAGATCATCCAATTCTTGTTTATAATCTGTATTTTCTTCCAATTTCTCTTGTTCCATTATAGTTTCTTCTTCATCCGAGGATTCGTCTGACGCAGCAACAAAATCTGTATCACCATCTACTGCCTTTTCATCGTTATCCTATTTTAATAATTATAAAAATTGATCATTAGCACTAACTGTAAATATAATGAGAATTCTAATTCAATAGTTGCAATTTTCTATACATACTTCCTGCGCAATTTCTTTTGAAGGTGACAAATTTTTATTTCTATCTTCTAAGTAATTGGGTGGCAAATCTTTCAAAAGATCTTCTAATGGAATTTCCGATTCTCTCTTTAATAATTCAACCTCTTCTTTGTGGTTTGTTACAGACTTTAATTCCTCTTCTGCCTTAGCTATAGTTTCTTCGTCGTCATCTGAACTTTGGTTTGGTTGGAAGTCCTCTGAATTAAAAAACGCAATTATTATGCATCAGTATCACTGAGATAATTTAGTAAAGCATCAAATCTGATTGACTTACCGTCAGAATGAGATTTTCCAGGTGGAATTGGAGAGGATATTCGTGAACTATTCATGGAGGCTGGTATACTTTGTGGGCCATCAGTTTTATTAAGTCCTTCTGTTAACCATGTCGAATATTTCTCAGTTTGTCCAACAATAAAATTTAAATGTTGATCTAATGCTTGTTTTCTTTTTTCTTCGAGCCGTGTTTGTTGTTTATACTCCACCAACTTAAAAGAAAGGGAAGAATAAGATACGCGTTTTTCAGTAATCTTTTTACAGGAACAATAGTTTAAAGATCATCAAACAAGTGTCCCGCAATAATTCTTTGATTGCATCCACATAATCAATACAACCATACACAATTAGCAGACTTTGCTGTTCCCACAACGAGCTCACATTTTCAATTAGGATACACTGAAACTGCCGGCTTAATAGTGTGGGGTCAAGCGTAAATTTACATATTTATAAGCATAAAAAAAAACACTACCTTTTCGACGTTTGTCCAGAAAGTTTTGATTTCTTTAGCAATAAAACTAGCAATCTTCTTTAGCCTAAGTTCTTGAGACTTCTCAGCTTTTTGTGCTTGTATTGCTTTTTCCTGGAAGTATTTCTGAACCATGCGCGCGCATTTTTTCGCCGCAGCTTTCTTCCACTTTCGTTCTTGGGCGAAGTCAGCAGCTAACCAAACCATTTCCTCCAATAAGTAATCCCAATGAGCCTTTGTACGAGCTGGTTCCTGAACCTTAGGCAATCTTCTTTCCGACCACAATCCTTCACGTTGCAACTCGGCAATCCTTTGCATTACATATGCTTCCTGCAAATCATATTCATGAATTAACAGAGCTAGCCTTTTAGATATTACACAGTTCAAAAAGTCCACGCAACTCGACGCACCTGTTTAGCCTTTTCTACAATTTGTTCTTGGTTATTTGTGATATCACTTGTTGTTGAATTAGAGACAGGTAATTTAACAAGTTTAACAACAGGCTGAGAGGGGCTAATAGTAGGCGCAGTAGATGTTTTTGCTATTGTAGTAGTTACAGTTGCAGTAAGTGTAGGAGTGAGAGTAGAAGTAACTGTTACAGTTGCAGTAGTAGTGGTACTAGTTGTTGTAATAGTTGCAGCTGTTGTAGACAATTTGTCTGCAACTGGAGATGCTGCTACTGCTGCTGCTGCTGCTGTTGTTGTTGTTGTTGTTGTAGCTGTTGTTGTTGTTATTTGTTTCGGTGAGCCTGGAACGAGTGGTGCACTCCCTGTAATGACAAGGAAAACAATTCAATACATACATAAAATTGTTAATACACAGATGTCTATTGTACTGTCTATTGTACAAAGACGTCTGGTTCAACTTCAAAAATCAAGAATATCTGTATCAACAGCGCCCTTGGGCCGAAAAGCGTACTGCTAAACAACCTTACAAATGCTGCGAATTGATTTTCCCACACAGAGTAGACTGTCTCAAGATAGATAAGCTTGACACAGCCGTCTAGTGTGGGACTATATGAAAAAATATTCTACCACATTAACAAAGATCTGATACCACAGAACATAAACTACGAACTTAAAGATGAATATAATATAAACACAATAAACAATTTTATCAAAGAAATAATCACTCTCAGAATTAATTGTGGGGTGGTGGATATAAGCTAGGCTTATGGAATATGAGCTAGGAGAAAAGTACCCTACTATTTTTTATGTAAACAGAAGTAACTATTCTTTGTAATTTCAGAAGCAACATGCATAACTACATCATTGTTAAATTTCGTTGTATTATATTTACTATTTCCCATTAATAAGGCAAGGTAGTATTTCGTGCCTTTTTAGTCAGTAAATAGTTTTGTTGATTGTAATTCTTGTATCAATGCTCGTGTTTTATTTAAGCTTGATCATTTTTTCATGTAACACACAACAAGCATTGAAAAATATATATATGACTATTAAAAATAATTTTCAAGAAGAAGTATTTAAAAGAACTGTAAACAAAAATTGATTGATCTAGACATCAAATGATATGCCTGCAGTAATCACCTATAATGAGCGCGGGTGCTAGAGTAGAAGTAGGTGGAGAGTGAACGGTGACTGGTGAAGATTGAATTGCTGCTCTGAAGGCAAACACCATGCCATGGCGGCCCCCTTGAGGCCTACCTGGTACGTGTCCTATTATGCATACAATTATTCAGTTGATGTAAAATGCATACTAAATTTTCTATTGTTTTTCCACAGTTTCATGTATGCTTCTACCAAAAACTTTAACAGTAAGATTACGATTATTGGCAGGTAGGGTACTATAATTTACTCAACTTTCTTCTGTTAACCTTTAATAATTTATATACGATCATAATCTATTTCACAATTTCTATACTGTTTGTGGCAATAAATGTAATGGTATGCCACCCACTACTTTGGGAAATATGATTCATGCTATATATAAAATAGTATTGTTGAATTAACTGTTAACTACTGTCAAATGATTCTATATTATTCAATTAGTTACAAATACATGTATAGCAATTGTCTTCTTACCTTGTTGATTGAGTTGAGCTACTGCAGCAGGCAATGTTGTGGATACTGCAACTGGTGTAACATTCATACCAGAGATTTTTACTTCTGCACACTGACTCACAGGAACTATTGTAGAGACTGTTGCTGTTACAGTTGCAGTTAAAGGAATTTCTGATATTGTTGGCAGTGGTACTGTTAAATCTTCGTCGTCGTCTTCTGGATCTAATCTATGTTGTCGTAAAAAATGCAGATACTGAGGTGTTGGCGGTCTCTTCCTCCAGGTTTGGAAATCCATCATGTTGCCTCCAGCATGAAGAAAAAACAGCTCTGATGCATTGTCGGCATATTTTTCCCTTATTGCACGCATTCTTTTCATTTTGTGTTCCATAATTCTTCTCCTGTAGCCTGTTGCATCAATAGCGCACATAATAGGTTTTTCAGTGGAATCTGCTAACTTCAACTTCTTCCTTGCTGGCGGTGATTGCATTGAGGCTTGAGATGTTGGTGCAACAAACATATTTCCAATAGAAGTTCTTACAAGTTTTGGAGATGTTGCTAAAACAACTTTAGGTGAATTCTGACGAGATGGAGAGGCAAGAGGTGAACCACTTGCACTTGCAACTCCCACAGTACTTGCACGTGGCGGTGTACCACTAATATTAACAAGTCTTGTAACACCAACTTGTTGAATATTAGAATTTGTTGTTGCACTGCTCGGTATGACCTATAATACAAATGAAAGTTTATGCAATTTTTTACAACGATTATTTCACATGAACCTAATGAAAATTAAATCAATATGTACCTGTGCAAGGCCAGGAACCTGTGAAGTAATAACAAACTGTTGTCCACCACCTGTAGTGAGAACATTAAGCCCTTGAGCACTGGCAAGAACTTGTTGCAAACTAACAGTTTGTTGTGGTGCACCTCCATTGCCTCCCCCATTGTTTCCTCCACCCCCATTAAGGGGTGGCAAAATAGGTGCAGTCTGCTTATCACTCATTACATATCACACTGTAACATCAATTAAATAACTTTTTTATAAACGATTAAAATTTATTTGTATGTGTACCTAAAAAATAATTACTTCTCATAATATAACTAGATATTTATTATAACATTGTTGTATTACAATATCAATAACATGTGAAGATAAAAGCACACTAAAGGGTGTATTCATCTAATAGCTCAATAAATAAAAAATATTTACTTTTTCATTAATATGTACTACAAATATTTGGAACCATTAAACCATTATTTAAAGATTTAATTATATATTTAAAATAAGCAAAAAACAAAATTAATATATCATAACATATTGTGCTAAACTTGAAATATAATAAATGAAAAACAAGTGACATAACTAAGTTTATTGCTTGCTCTATTCTTATCAATTCACTTTTAAACAGAGCTAAAATATACTATATTTAAATACACACCAGGTTAAGAAAAACGCAAACAAAGACAAAAAAAGACAATTTCAAACATGAAAGAATTTAACTGACTTCAAGTTGCAAGTCATAAGAAATTATATTAAAAACAGTTTACTTTTAATAAACACATGATTGTTTCACAATTAGAAAAGTGTAAAGACGCTAACTAAAAAAACACACGAATAAGAAACAACATCAACTATAACTTCACTAATTATTAATAATCGTTTATTTTTCAATTATTCAAGGTATGTAAACAATTTGTCGTACATTTTTACTCCAAATATGTACATTCTATTGTTGCCTCAAGTAAGGTAATCCCAGTAAGTCAAAATGAGAACGGTAATTGATTTGTGAAAAAAGCGCCGAAATCAAAATTTCTCCGTCGATCCAACTGATGCACCACATTGGAATTTATAAAACATGCGTATTGCGCAGAAGAAAAAATACACTGAAAAGTACTATATCAGGAAGACAAAGAACTTATCTGCGATCAACTGCACGGTGAAACGAGCGATGTCATTTAAAATATTGCGAGATTGCAACGAATACGCGATGGTCCGATATCAAGCATTCAGGGCGTTCAAGTTTTCTTATTAGAAAAATGTCAGTTTATCTTGATACAATAACAACAACCGTCGCGCCAGACTATTAATGAAGCCTTCTAGCAGAAGAAAACAATATTCCCGATATTTTCAACTGCATCGCTTCCCAAGAAAATATATTTTTCGCAATTGCGTCAGTGGAGCCTCGCGGCGATACAAAGGAAATTTTTCGTCCGCCATGTTGGCGTTGGTCCGATAGGAGGGCGGACTTACCATAATGTAATCACAAAATTCTGCGACGTAGGTGAGCCATCCACGAAAATAATTGTTACACCCGTGATCGACGAGCGTTAAATTGCAATTAGGTACCTCACGTAATGTACAGTGCATGAGCTATATCTAATATTTTACAGAACATTTTCGCTCGACTCGCTCAAGGACGCACACACTTCTAAACATGGCGACGGCTCCCGACAAAATTTCGACCGCGGTCAGACCGAGAGCTGCTCGCTGCTTCACGTTTACACAAGCCGCAGAGAGATGCCGCTCCGACTGGGCACCAATACTACGATTGGCTGCTAGCAACCGGATACTTGGCAACGTGGCAGTTAAAAACGTTCCTGATTGGTTACTGGTCAAAATATTAAAGGGACTGGTTTTCCTACCACAAATCAAATCAGCAACTATTAAATATTCACGAATACAGAATTCTTGAACATTTCATGAAACTCATTGCTTCACAAATGTTTGTGTACGTTAAAACAATGAACAAACCAGTAATGGTGCATATTACTTCATTACTAAAACTTTAACCACAGAAAACTTTTTTTAAATTTGAAACTTAATTCAATCTAGTTATTTACAGAAAAATCAATTTGTTGAATATGAACCGTACAAGAAATATTCGTATAAACTTTAAAATAATGAAATTGTATTAGTACAGAAAATAGGTACAATTCCTTCATAATGATCTTGAAAAGACTACGCGTGACCGACAAATATGGGCATACATTTACACGTGGTATTACATCATTTTACATTCCTGGCGTTAGATCTGAAGCCGTTATCCAAATGTTTCGTTTTAATTTGTACAGCAAACAAACTGATATCGCAAACGCTATACATATATCTCCTTAAATGTTCGTCTTCATACAGGTAGTAACACGGCACGTGCTTCGACTTTAGAATCATATATTTATGTAATTATAATAATACATACAGCATTATTTATTATCTCTTGCAAATTATCACCTATCATTTTAAATATTCATTAAGAATTACTGTCCACAACTGTATGTTATATAATATTTCTACAATTAATTGGGCACCGTAAGTTTTTTTGTTTCAAGTATACGAAATTTAAAAATAATTTTTCATGAAAAGAATGTATTTGTAAAAGAGAATATAATAATTTCTGATTTAAATAAAATTTTATAGCAAGCGTAACATAGTTGTACGGCCATATGCGGTCAAACACACCACGTGTTACCTTACGACTACCGCATGCGTTAATGTTCGAAGGTAGAAAACAGGTGAAGATAAAATAGGAAGAAAAAGGTTTCTACTTACTCACTTTTCGATTGAACTTTGATGATGTTTATTGCGTCGACATTTGTACGTACCTTCTAGCCGAATTCGAACAAATTAATATCTCGGTAATGAACGTATCCGCGAAATCGTTTCACGGGACATGTGTTGAACACATTTTTGAACGTGATGACGAACTCCCTACAAGTTTTCTGAGACAAAACTGTGATCGTATCTACGATGGATCGCGAATGAGCCATGACGAAATAACAAACGAGAATTAATGTCCTAGAATTTACAGCACATTTTTTTCTGATTCTATTCGATTCTACTGTCCTTAACGAGCTGTCCGCGTGTGATACGTACAATCGTAAGAATGACGCTGGGGTCATTTCGGTACTCGGCGCATCATCTTTTGGGTGCCACTGCTATATTTACATTGATCTACGTAGTATATGCGATAATGATTTGAACTTTTTAACTAAAACAGGCGATTAAAAATAGATAATCTAAAAATTTTTCTTTTCTCCTTCCTCTTTTTCTTTTTTTGAAATAATTTTGATTTCTTGTCGAATAACTTTAAAACAGGATTACATTTCCATCACAATTACGTATATAAATACGTCACATCAATTCAAATAAAAGTAGTGGATTCGTTAATTTTAATTTTCCGGAAGTTTGTTAGATACGTTTTTTTTTGTTGATTTTAATGATACAAATATAAACGGAATGTTAAGATGAAACTTATTTACATGGAATTTAGAACGAACAGTTGACGCAATTATTTTCTTAAGCATGACAAAATTAAAATCAGATATAGATCCGAAATTGTCGGATACTATGATACAACAATTAGAACGCAGACATATTAGCACTATTACTCAATTTATAGATGAGGATCCTGAAAAATTAGCGATCTTTACGGGACTGTTGCTGAAGGTACGTATGTAAGATTACTAGAAACAGTAGTAAAAAAAATGTTTTAGCGTAAAATCAGAAATTTAAGGTTAAATTTGCAGGATGTATTGGATGTTAAAAGAACAATTTTGCAGAAATATGGAGGTTTTATAAGAAATGCCTGTGATTTGCTTGAAATAGAATTGAACAATATAATTCCAACTAATTTATTAAGGTACTATAATTAAATAATATTCATGCAGTACAAGTTACATGAAAAGCTAATAATTTACACCTAAGTAGTTTAGATAATTTATTGAAAGGTGGATTGTACCCAGGCCAAATATATGAAGTATGTGGTATATCATCAAGTGGTAAAACACAGTTATGTTTAACAATCGCAAGTAATATTGCTCTTCGGTCTAATAGTCTTGTACGATATATTGATACAAAAAAAGATTTTTGTGGTTCAAGGATAGAAGAAATTTTATTAAGAAAAAATTGCAGTAAACAGGTACTGACATATTCTTTTAGTTATATAGTAATAACATAATACGACATGTCATAAATACATTATGGTTTTTAAATGTAGGTTATAGATGAAGCTCTGGATCACATCAGAGTATGTACTATAAAAAACTTGCATCAATTATTGAAGGTTTTACGTTGGTTAACAATTGCCTTAAAAGGTGAAACAGAACAATGTCGTACAAGAATTATAATCATTGATTCATTGCCAGCGATAATTTTCATGTTGTCTAATGATCACAAACTAACAATTCAACTAAATCATCTAGCAAATATGTGTCATTTTATTGCCAATGAATTTCATTTATCAATTATCACAGTCAATTTGGTTACTCAATGGAGTTTTTCTGGTGAAACAAAAGCAGCTAGCACAAGTACAAGTGAAAATCATATTGGAGTAGTCTCAACATTGGGAAGATATTGGGAAGGTGTTCCTAATACAAGATTACTAATAAAAAAATTAGAACATGGAAATAGGAAGATTTCCGTATTGAAAAGCTTTCAATTAGAAACAAATATTACACGCACTTTCAGTATAAGTAGTGGTGGTGTATCATGTTCTTAATGTTGTGTAATTATATGTTTACTGTTATCTGATTTTCCAAACATCTCTTACGTAATTAGTAACCGACGATATGAATATGTTTATAAAAGTGTACGCAGTTTACACACTAATATAGATAAGTTTATGCAATAAAAATAGATTTAAGTTTGAACATTTGCGCAGCAATTTTGTATTTGCCGCCTACTCTAAATGTACGACATACGACAGTATCGTTCCCAACTTCCGGTGATGAATGATTTGCTACGTTGCCACATTTTCGAAGTGTGGACGGTAGCATAGCAGTTTATAATGGTTATATTAGATTAGTGTTTGTTAAAGTATAGTGTTAATTAATTGGTAAGAACGATGGCTTCCTTAGTTGCGGATTATGGAACTTCCTCAGGCTCAGAGAGCAGCGATGACGATGTCTCAGAAAATGGCGATAACACGTAAGCTTGCACCCACGTAAAGTTGTATGCCTCCTTTTTTTGTTTTCATTCTGCGTTTATCCTTTCGCAGCATTTATTTTCCTTTTTAAAATGAATTATTAGGCTTTCAACACTTTGTATCTTAATGTAGATGTGTGCATCGATTTTTGTTAGGTAAAAAATTTCTTATGTTCACACATGTACTTGTGACACAAATATTAAGTATATATTTATTTTCATTATGACTTATATTCCACAGTTGTTTAACATCAAGTCATCAACTTTTGTAATTTGATAATTTCTCAGTAGTTTATGAAGATTTTATATATCTATAACATTATTTTATATATGGTGTCACAAAGATGATATTACTAGTATAAGTATGTATTATTGACTTTTACACTTATATCTACATGAACGTGTTAAGATGAAATTGATGATTAAACGTAAGATTGAACTGGTTCTTTGTAATCTGATATTGCCTAACCCTTAGTTTTAAGGAGGAAGAAGAAGAGGAAGATGAGGATGAAGAAAACTATGAAAATAATAGAGAATCATCGAATGAAGCAGCTTCCAATGAGAAACTTCCATTGCCAACACCAGATTTTAATAGTACACCCATCATGAAAACTTCAGTCTTCTCAAATCCCTTTGTTGAAGCAGAGAAAGCAAAGAGTGCAATTCTTGAGAAACATGTGAAAATGACTCCAACTTTAGATGATACAAAAATGATAAATGGTAGAAAGATTTGCTGGAATTATAGAAAAGGTAGATGTCGCTTTGGTCATAATTGTACTTTTGCACATGATTCTGATTTACATCGAACAGCAGCTGAATTAGAAGTAATTCGAGCACCACAGGAAACTATTATTTGTCAGACTCAATATAATGGACAAGTTTCCATAAATGATGATGATGAAATAGATCAAGAAAATAATCAAATGAATAAGCGTAAGAAAAGGCCAGGCTTAAGTCAGTCTTTAGTACCTAGTAAGAAAGTCTTAAAAATGTACAAAGCACAACAAGCTAAAGCTGTTAGTAGATAAATTATATTACATCTTCAGCTTGCAACTACATACGATTAGCTACATAGAATGAGAATATTTTATGCTTTTGTATGTGATCTTATACAACAGAGTTCATACATAGAGAATTAGTACTAATATACATCGAAAATCAAAGTCATGAAATGAAGAAAACTGTATGAACAAGGAACACAGTATAAGAGACTTTTATCTCTTTAAGAAATAAAAAGAAGTAGACACTTCCAATAAAAGTTACAAAGGAATATGTCACCAGTCATAGATACTTCAAAATTAATTGGAAGATTAAGATTGAGAATTATTTAAATACTTGATATTTATAGGAAATTGTTTGTTATGTATATAAAAGTATACTTTACTTGTATAGGTATTACTTCCAGGGACCTGCATAAATATATTTCTATTTATATTTGGCATCCCTAACTTGCCCATAATGAATGAAATATGTCTTCTAACGAATTGATTTTTAATACGTAATTCAATTATGTCTCTATTTCAATAGAAAGAGGCAGCTACACGGAAGTTCTTGGTATTAGAACTCAGAGATATTTGCAAATATGTAGGTGGAAAGTATTATTCTATTGAAATATTCTATAGAAAATACCACTAGAGCTTTAAGAAGATTTAGACACTGTTTAATGTACAGAGCAAAAAAAAATCGTCAACTTTATGAATTATATGTAAAAAATGGATTATATGAATTATGTACAATATTGTTAACGTTTTGTCCTGATTAAGGTGGTGAATGTAGTATCTACATTGGGTTACTAACAGTAACTTATGATAATCAAGGTATACCAAAAACAACAATTACGCTTCCACTATTCGTTACACCTTTCTATATAATGTTATAAAACTGGGCTTCTCTAATTCCATACTGACATACATATATGATTGTTAATTTTGTATTTTCGACTTAGAGATATCATATTTCTTCCTTTATATGCACTTTACCTACTTAAGTATTTTTAGTAGAGAAAGCTTGTCTTACCAGAATAAAGTACTGTTTGAACTCTTCGGACTTAATACTTGTAGATAAACAAATTTGCTAATAAGATTGACATAATACTAAAGAGTGTTTACGCATTCAAGAAAATTTATATGTACCTCTAAATTTTTTTTTTATTTTGTACACTTGTAAGATTATAGCAGAAAATGTTTTGAAAAATGGCAATAAATCTGCAGTGACCAACAAGTTATTCGTTTATATTCTTCTCCTAGTTGTACCACATGAAAATGTACGTAAGCCTTAATCTGAAAACAAAATTACAGCGAGAAGTTATTTAAGTTGTTATTTATGCATTAAGTAAAGTGTAGTTGTGGATATAAAAAATTGACAAATCCTGATAGGCACATGACATTTTATTAGATAATCATGGGTACAGTACGAGTTCAGATCAATTATATGTGGTATAAGTGCATCAATAACTGATTATTGCATCTCTCATTGAAAATATATATTTATATATCATTCTTTTCATTTTCGCGACTGAACATTTCACAGGCACTTCGTCTCTAAACAATGGCAAAATTTGCGATAAATGTGTCTATGTAAAATAAGCATATATATAATCATCACAGTTTAAGTTCATTAAGTTATGATCAATGACGAATAAAATTTTAATTGGTAAATTAAATTAAGTGTTTACTAATTCCTTTACTTTAAAGTAATTTTCTTTGTAAAATACTTCAACTCAACAGTTAATATTGCTTGCACCAAAAGTATTGCCATTAAAATGTTGTCCCATATAAACTTAATGAAGTCTTAATGGAAATATACCTGTTAAGTACTAGTACATTTGACAACTACCTTGTCCTGACTATAATACATACCCCTGACAATACTGCAGAACAGTACAATCGTTGAACCATACTTTTGTAAGTTACCTCACTGTTATATATTAACGCTTTCCGACCTAAATTTATCCTTTCAAAAGAAACAAAAATATTTTTTTGTATATTTGGATGCCAAAAAAGCAAGAAAATTAGAAATAATTAAAAAATTGTTCATAGACAAAAACGAATATTCTCTTCTTCAAAAAAACTAATTTTCAGGCTCATAATATAATTATAAATGCTAAGTAAGTTAATGATTCCAAATGGAATCCTACGGTCGGAAAGGGTTAAAAGATAAGTGAAATAGTAGATTCATCTTTGCATTTTACGAATTGTAGACGGATCTACTGCGGGTACGAATGTTTTTTTCCGCTTTCTATGTTACAATTTATAAAATAAATCGTTAAAACTCGTTTACGTTAGTATAGAACATTAATTTTCTATCCAGACAATGTTAAACGTTTCTAAGGAAAAGTATACTTCACACTGATCGTATGTTCTCGGATAATTGTATACCTCGAATACGTTGTTTATATACTACACGCTACGTGTATCTTGTATCACAATTATTTATAAGTAAATTTTCTTAAATAAAGAGTTACCACAATACTCTAATAGAAAAGAATACACAAGTAAAGAGATGGAAAGTGAAATGAGGTGATTTAGATGTAAAAATACTTGGTATATTAAATCGATATCGCATGTTAAAACAGATCGGTAAAAAATAAGTTACAATTGGATTGTATTAAGTACATTTCGCATGTAGCGTAGTACTCGTATGTGACACGCGAGTTCCAGTTAGAAAATTGGTGTGTTGTGGTCAATAAATTTGTCACTTTCGTATTGCATAGGAATTTTTCAATCTAGTTAACTGCCAGTGCCAATAAAATACTTTGTCTTTCTCGTTCTCATTGGAATTATTTAAATTAATTTATCTCATTTTCTCGTTGCTTTACTTTTACCGTTTTGTTTACGTGTTTCATTCTCAGATCCATTTTCATCGATACCCTCTTTTACCGCGATGATCTCTTACAAGCTATCGTTCAGCTTTTTAGCAGTATTATCGCGTGCAATACGTTTCTGATCTTCTTGACTATTGCTTTTTATGCTATTTCGTTCGACGAATTTCGCGTTTCCGTTCGCAACACCGTGGACACCATTTTGCACACCATTAACAATTTTATCTACACCATTTACACCGACCTCTACACCATTGACTCTAGAATCAACCCTGTTTATTTGTTTCTTAACTGATGCGTTATCTTTCGCTCCCGACGAACCGACTATTTTACTTTCTGCTGATCCAGATTCCGTCAAGCCTGCAAGAGCGTAATCTGTGCAATTTAAAACAGACTGATCAAATGAAACATCGCCTATACTAAAGAAAATTTATGTAATGATTAACTTATACACCACTACTTACTATCATTAAAGTGTGGTGAACACGAGTTACACCTCTGTATTATTCAATGATAAAAGTAACGATTATGTAATAAATAACACGTACCGTGTAAATTGTGGCAGTATTTATTAGTGGTGTTCCATTCTTCTCTAAGACTGAGATTGAACATGCTGTAATCTGGATTTCCAGTGACTTCTTTTTCAATTGTTAGAAACTGTGGTAAGATATTTTTAAGTTCCTCTCCCGTTAACGCTGTGTACGTTTCGAGCAACATTAAACCTCGGCATCTACAGTCACATTATATATTATTAGCCTTTTGTTCTATGAAAGATTACTTTATTCCATATACATATATAGTACACATAAAGCTCCGAAGCGCTCTCTCTTACCTCGGGTGTGCTGGTTCTCTGTATATATCTAACTGAAAATACTGATTATTGATGAGAAAGCAACGCCGACGTTTGAAGATAGTAAAATGCGAGTCGTCGCGTTGAGCAAGCATGTTCAAATAATCTCTGTGAGTCAATTGTGTCTTCACCTCGATCACTTGACCACACATTTTTGGACGCCTGATAGTATGAATGTAGGACCAGTGACCTGTAACGGATATACAACATATACTTTTAATATTTATAAATAACTTGCGTCTTATGGTATCCTACTTATAAATTGTAACACTATACAATTGTACTTTTACAACTTCATTGTGGATTAAGACTTTTAAGATGAATCCACGTTTCCGTTTATACAGACCTTTTTGACCACGTTTACGGAGACGGGCTTGCATCTTCGGATTATTGCTCTGGAGGTAGTTATGGACGACATCGAAGTCCTGGAACGGCGGGAACTGGCTGTCCGCTCGTAAAGGACCGTTGACAAGGAACTTTACCTTTCTGCTGCTAGCGCGCAACCTGTCCCCGGTGTCGATGCCCAGCTTCTGACATACGCACTCGATCATGCGACAGATCTTCGTTTCGAAATCCTGCGAGTTGTCGATCACGTCGAAATACGGATGCCCGACCCATGCGGCGGCGGCCTTGTAGTCGAGCTCCCTGGCCAGTTCGACACCTTCCGATCTGCAAGCGTGTTCCTCGGTCGAGTAAAAGTCCTCGGCGCCGTTCGCCGCCGAAACCATGTGGATGATCTGATTGTAACGGTTGTCACGGAGCTCGACGTTGTTCCATCCGTTCGAGGCCATCATCAGTTCCCATTTGTCCTTCGATATAACTGTGAAACACGGGAAAACGGTAAAGTTAACGACGGACAATATCGTCTTGAACGTGGACGACGAACACCACCACAAATATACGAATAAATGATCTCCCCGCTTACATGCCGAGGCATCCATAGCGCCGCGATCGCAGATTATCAGACAATTTCGTGAACAACTCTCGCCCAGCTGGAAGAACGTGTTCTCTATCTGTATCATGGTGCGCAGCAGATTCTCTTGGAACTTGAACGCTGAAGCAGAACGAACAACAAGAGGTCATTTTTCTTATTGTGTATTCGCGTGCAACAGGGCAGGACGACGGTTTATCGCTACATCCAAAGTGGTCTACGTTACGAATTCTTCTAGATGCGAGAAGACTACGGGCAATCTAATAACTACGTCTTTTCTTGAGCTTGCGATTCGTTACGTAACAACGGTTTGGCATGAATTTAATTAGTCCGTTTCTTGTTACTTTACGCCACGTGCCGATAAGCGAGAATTGTTGCCTATTGTTCCTAACGAACGAGTATAATCGTGACACGCGACTACGGACAGATATCAGGTGGAGGCTGACAGAGAATACGTTTATCGTCGC
Organism: Dufourea novaeangliae; assembly: GCF_001272555.1. Lineage (NCBI taxonomy): Eukaryota > Metazoa > Arthropoda > Insecta > Hymenoptera > Halictidae > Dufourea > Dufourea novaeangliae. Next base: position 1,719,725 of record NW_015373993.1, on the reverse strand, counting down.
ATTGTCCAAATTATCTTAACAACTGTCGCGCGTTCGACGAAGAGAACACACGTTAACATAAATTTAACGTTTCGTCACAGACGAGATATAAGAATAGACTTAACATCTTATGGGACTTTGTGTTCCACAAAAATCATGCTGGTTCCGATGCACCTCTAGATAAAAGTTTCCGATTTCAGGAATTACGTTCGCACAAACACATTATCGTTCCGATTTCACTAGCAAGGAATGGAATACTGAAATGGTACGGGGGCTTCCGACACCCCCGAAGCATGGGACAGAAAATTACATTTAATGTTATGTCTATTTTTATATCTCGTCTGTGGTTTCACATATCCCCGCTCTACCGGATACGAACAATGAATCACGTCTTATCGGTCCCCTTGAAGTCGGTAAGATGATAGGCGTACAATCTCGGCTCTCGAGAGGATCGTTATCACGAGTAGTCCAAGTGTGCGCCTAGTGCAATCACTGGACTACCGTGGGATCGATGTAATTACCGGGGATCTGTCGGAATGAGATGCTTCAGAGAGTCTTTTCCGTGTGCTACTTGTAAATTTTAAGCTTCTGTCGGTTCTTTCGGAGATTCAACGTCGAGGCTATTCTCGCAACGGAACACTCGTGTAGAATAATCTCTGGTTTCCACGGAGAATTTTACTCGAAAGGAATTAACGAAAAGTTCAGATTCCAGCCAATTAAACCATCGCTCAAGATTGCCAGCCTAGGTGGTCAGCAGTTTCGAGGATCAAAATATGATTGAATTACCAGGTGGCGTGTGTTTGCGAGTCCCAACAGTGATCCCAACTCTGATTGTCGTACAACGCTTGCACACGATGTCCGTGGGAGATACGGACACGTATCGTTTCAGACTGAGCTGACGTCTCCGTTTGTTGTGTCGGGGGTACGTGTTCCTGCTTTATCGAATCGGGGAAAAAATCCAATTAATCGGGCGACCGACCGAGGTCCAATAATCTTTTCACCATCGACTGTCGTTTTTCATTTCTGTCATCGAACCCTAGGACACCACCGGATCCTCTAACAGTCCGACGACGGTTTCTGTGATTCCGTTCTCTCGCGACTGGCCGTGACGATCGTCACGTAACATCGATATAATTTAACATCATCGCGGGTTTCACAGTTGAACGGAAACGAACGTCAAATAACCTGTGCGAAACTGTTTATTGGATACGTTCAACGGAGTCAGACGTCTAGCGAGGACAAATACGCATACATGAGTACCAGAGATGGGCAAATTCGTTATATAAATAAAAAATTTGGAATAACGAAGTTTTTCTAAGTGAAAATTTCAATTTTTACAATAACATAATATTTCTCGAACGAGTAAACACTTGGCAAACAATTATTTCATTTCATTAACTGTTCAAAGGTCAGGATAACGATCCCAGATACTGCTGTTTTTCACGAATAAAATTGTGCCCAACTCTGATGAGTGCATACATCGAGGCGGTTGAAGGTTTCCCGCGCTTTTGGAGCACTCGTGGACGTAAGAGTAAGGAGAATCGAGGGTGAGATAACGAACGAAAGTCTCGAGTTCACACTTTGGAATTCGGTATAGATCGCGATCTTTTTTTTTTTTTTTTTTTTTTTTTTTTTTGGCTTCTTGGCCTTTGATCCTTTGGACATCATCCTTTAAACGCCTGTTTGATCGTTGTTTACGTCTCGGTGACAATTTATCGAGGAACGTACATACATTGGCTGTCCGCCAAGATACCGGGAGTTATAATTCTATCGAAAACGGCTATTAATTCTCGGTGCTTACGCGCCCGCGATTCACCGCCGACACAAAGGTGCGCACGGGGGCTAGACAATCGATTGAGTGTTCAGGGAGAACGGCATAGAAAGAAAAAAAAAAAATGCGCTGGTGCCTAATTTACCAAGTGTGCAGCGAGATGATGACACGCCTCGATTGGCTGAACAACAACAACAATAGGCGGGTTGTCTAGCGGGCAGGAACCGAGCCGAATCGCTTCTAGCAAAGCGCGAAACCGGACGATGGGACCTCCCCTCTTTTAATCTTCGACGACGTGTCGAAACGACGAGCGGAAACTACGGCCTCTGTGGCACGAGAAAATGTTCACTGCCGGTCATAAGTACTAGGACACTTGTCTAATATGCAGTAAATATTACAAAGCATTACGAAATTTCGGAAAGTCTGAAATTAAATATTGTTTAATAATAAAGCTCACGAACAACGCGTATGACGGTATAAACTAATAAAAGTAGCCTAAGGTATATCATTTTTACGAGACATCACATTTTCGTCATAAAAATAAATTCATAAAATAAATTCCAACTGTCCTAATACTCATGACCGGCCATAAGTACTAGGACACTTATCTAATATGCAGTAAATATTACAAAGCATTACGAAATTTCTAAAAGTCTGAAATTAAATATTGTTTAGTGGATAATAAAGCTCGACGAACTTTGACGGTATAAACTAATAAAAGTAGCCCAAGGTGTATCATTTGTACGAGACATAACATTTTCGTCATAAAAATAAATTCATAAAGTAAATTCCAACTGTCCCAATACTCATGGCCGGCAGTGTACATCCGTGTGCCAGATCATCCGTACAACTTCACCAAACAGAACTATTAGAAGAACAGAAAATAAAGATCGTAGTGAAGCGAGGTGATCCATGGGCAGAAAGATGACCCCAGATTGGAGAATGGTTCTTCGTTCCTGAAGCGTGTAATTTTCGCTCGTGATTCACGAGTCCTGTCGCGAATATAATACAGGAGGGTCCACGTCGTACCTTATCGCCTTCGTACAGTACAGGGGGCTAGAACTCACCCTCACCGGAGTCAACCTCCAAGATATCCGGCCACCTCGCCTCGCCTTTGTCCGACACGTTCCTGTAACGTCGCCGCGAGGACTTCGTGAACGAAGGACGCGACCCGGATCCCTTTGCTAGAACCAACCGACCTTGAAGACACTTCCAAGCCCGGTAAGCTAGGCAGGATCTTCCTCCCCCCTTACCACCCTCTAGGTGGTACCGATTTTTTAAAATGTTCGCGTGGAGTAATTGCATCGTTTGTCATACATAGCGAACCCGCGGTACCGTTGTATCAGCGGTATTTCGTTCGTCGTTTAGAAATTGGCTTGGCACAGTCGTGCCTCTCGTTATTCCCTGTTTTGCAACCTTCAGCAGGGAGGACTGCAAACACACGCGAGGCAGTGGTCCCGTCTCCGACGCTGCAAAACTTTATCGATTCCCTTTGCAATTATATTTTTCTTTACCCCATCCGGATATTCCAGTCGCAGCCTGGTTGATTTTTTATATACCCTGCGTTCGTGCGTTTCTCCTCCCTGTTTGGGAGAATCAACCCCGAAGATGTAGAAACGGAATGTCCACGGATACGATCTTCTGATTTGTTTGAACGTTTTACGAGCGGAATTGGGTATAGATTTACCACTGTAAAAATGGTACAGGGCTTTGCAAGTCGAAACGACGATTCCTAGATCAGCTTGGATATGAAAGAAGGGGAGGAAAGGGGGTTGGGCCAATGAGATCTCGTTCTTTTTTCTCGTCGACTCTCCAGGTCAGGATCAGAGCGATCCCTATTCGTTTGTAAAGTGTTTTCGTTTTACAGACGCTCGAGGAGTTAGTAAAACCAGGGAATCGTGGTTTATGCGAAACCGTCGACGAATGCAGAACAGTCGTCGCGTCGACACATGTGGTCTCAAGATCCCGTGAAAAACGAAACTGGGCGTTTACGTCTCTGTGCTCGGCGACGGTGGAAACGAGGGGGATATGCACGCGGGGACACGATAGTTTTTCAATGACCAAAGGAACAGAGCTCCTGTTTCGTACGAGGCGTGTGAAATTTTAACCGGGCACGGTTCTTCCTCCGACGCATTCACCCGCTGGCTGTATGAAATTCGCTGGCAGATCGCGAGAAATCATTTTCCTCTCGAAGACGTTCTACGACTAGGAGAACGAATCCAAGATTTACGGTGCCATTTGGAACCGTTAACTTACTTAACATTTATAACTTATTGATACCTTCTCAAAAATAATATTTACGAGCTGTTATAATCAATATTCGTGTTTGTTTATAATTCTTTTCTGTTTTTCTGATATCCAAGAAATACATATATGCAGGAACATATTCTTTTTCTTTTTTTCGTTTGAAAGGAATAATTCAGGTCGGAATGGGATAAGCGAGATATCGACGTTCGTCCACGTGACGCGCCTGCAACGAGTTTTTATGCGGGAAAGAAATCTGCGTAAGTAAATGGAATATACAGACATATGCATCGCGAGAGATGACGCCGTCGGTTTCGCTAATCCGTGCAAATTGATTCGACCTAACCCCGTTTATTATTGAAACCCGTGGTGTCTTGCCGTAACCGGAAGGCTGGATAATTAAGACCGGTTCCCATTAATCTTAGGCGCAGCCATTGTCCTTGAAAGGATCGAGCGTGCCCGCGACGTTGAACCCGCGTGAAAAGCAACACGTGGAGAGGAATGGATACGCGACAACGTTCTGCGTCGTGACCACGATCGCCTATCAATATTTCATAAAGGCGAACCGTATTATTTTTTCGTTCCGTTCTGCTCCCATTTGCATGGCCGATTGCGTATCCACGCTTCTCCGATGCCGGAAGTCGGAAGGAATTCGCCGAGTGGAACGGCAAGCACGGAATTTCGAGGCTAACACAAACGGAGCACGGCGAAAAAGAATAGATAGAAAGAGAAAAATCGCACATATTCGATCGACGATCAAGTTACCACCAAGGAAAATCGTTTCAACGTCGTTCGTTCGATTCTATCGGAACTTTATCCAGGTAAACTGTATAACCCTAAGCAACGTCGAACTTCGAGGAGGGCCATTGTAACAGGCCTTCGAAACATAATTTCATTTTCCGCGGGAAACGAACGTTTCATCCACGTTCCGGAATCTGACGTTTCGGGGATAACATTAATGGGAAAAAAATCATGGGGGAGGGAGTGGATTTTTATTTCCCATGGAACGATGACCATTTATTTTCATCGAGTCAGCCTTGAATTATCGAACGAATTTCCTAATTTTCATGCAACCTAGACGTTCCGATGTGTTTCGTTCCGCGGTGCACGCGAAACACAATGTTCCCTCGCGTTCGTACGTAATAACAGACTGTTTATCGTGTTCCCAGCGAGTAAATCACAGGTCGGCGATAAATCATTTCGCGGAAAGCGCGTGGCCGTTTCGCAAAATCGTGGAATCCAAGACGATTTCACGGGCTGCGACAGTGTGGGGGGCACAATGAAAATGAAATTGGCGCCGGGCCAAAATGTTCAAGCGCGTATACATATAGCGGGTCGAACGACGACGATAGAGCAACAATTAAGGGGAACGCGAACGGTATGACTTATTAATAACCGATGCCCGGTATAACGAACTTATTAGGCGATGATCCATCGTTACGGACGACCTACATTAACAAATTAACGTCGCGCGACGCAACGGCCAATTATACGGCTTGTCGTCTTCGCTGCGATCAATCCCACCGAAGCCTCTTGGACTCGCGAAGAAGAAGACAGGTGCAACACACATACCTCGTTAGCGTCCCAATACGAAATAATTCACGTCCATATATCGATATGCTCCCCCCACCACCCCCTCCTGTCGATCGTGTCTGACGGAGAAGCCAAAACGAGGAGGAGATCTGGTGTGGCAGGAAGCCTGATTTGTATCAGCGTTTCAAGGCCACGGGATTAAAGTCTTGACCAACATATATCTTTACGTAACCGCGACGACGACACGGTTGGAACCAATGCGCTCGTGAGACCAAATACATTTTTGCGCGAGACACACGGAATACAATTTAACCCATACGATGTTTGTCGAGTTACAGAGATGGATAAAAAAAAGGTATTTCGTCATTTTTAATTGTTTAAACGTGGAAATTTCAATTTTTGTAATGAAATAATACTTCTATATGAATGGACTTTTGACAATTATTTAATCTCATTAACTGTTTAAAGCTCAGAACGATATCCTTAGAAACCGCTGCTTTTCACTGTGTATTATTCGAATAAAATTCTGCTCAACTCTGGTCGAGTATACTTGCTGCAAAATGATGGCATTTATAAGAAAATTTAAAATAATTCCATTCGCCATTTACAGTACAAGTTAGGTAAAACAAAAAATATATTCGTAATTTTAACATATTTTAGAATATTTTGAAACAAAAAAAGAAATATGCAATCACAAAGGCAATGACTTTTTTTTACAGTAAATGGCGCTCAAGTCGCAATAATAATTTTGTCGTTTGATTAGGATTCGTTTAAATTCTACAGCGAAGGCAATTTACTCTGCTTTTGTCGAGTATACTCGTCGTAGTTTCAAAACAATGAAGCACGCAAGTGCACGTTTGTAAAATGAAATAAAACACTGAACACCAAGTGTGTTCTACTTTTTACGTTCTCATTCGGGAACGGTCCGCAACTGGTGGTTCGTATTCGGTTCTCGGAGGGTGAGAGGAACCGCGTCTCGCGCGGATTTCCCGAGAAATGACGAAACCGCTAGGAACGATGAAACTATTTAGGTTTGGCAGGAAATCGCGGTCGTTTGCGTGTAAATACGCTCGAAACGGCACGTCTCGCAATAAATACATACACACGCAAACACAAGCGTGTCTCCGTTCTTTGAACGGATACCCCCATCGAGATTATCAATCGCTTCGAGTGGAGCGTATCTCTACCGACCGAAATTCCGATCCCTATTTTCGCGTTACATAACCTCCATGACGCGATATTATTATCGCGGGGATTCGAACGGGCGCGTAGAAAATTTTCCTCGAAGTCCTGAGAAACAGATCGATGATTTCCCCGTCGACGGACGGCCATATTTTCGTTTCGCGAATATTTTAACCACGAACCTGCGGTGGATAAACATAGGAGTAATTATAGAACCTATCCGAAAGACTCAGCATGAACGGCGAATGGTGTTAGATCTACAGTAAATTCTCGATGAGTGTTCGAAGGCTCCTCCGGCACTGAGTATTAAATAAACTAACGGTCATACGGGGCTGAAACAAATATCATTTGTTGCAAAGGATCTTTTCTTGTCGGTGACGAGGAACCTTCGAACACTGATCGAGAATTCAATGTATTCCCCGTTCGGAAGTTGGACGAAACGAATAGTTGGTTCGATGAGTGTAGGTGAATTTGCGGGATCTGAAGTTCCCAGTGGTACGGTTTCCTGGTGAACCTACAAATTATTATTCGCCGTTACAACGAATCGTGAAACTATAATAACCGTCATAATACGACTGGGGCGGATTACGTGACAGAGGATAATTAAAGAACTACACCCCCGTGAACTATGTTTGGAACGTTAGCTCGAGGACCGACGGATCCTTCCTTCCGTGTCTCCACGGTACGATCGAATAATCGATCCGGATAAAAGGGTTCTGTCCCCATGACCTATAGAAAAACGATACGGGCAAGGATCAAACTCTGGTTCAATTATAGACGAACAATTATAGGGGCTACCGATACGATGACCTTGAAACGAACGTGAAGGTGTACCCCGACTGAAATATTTCCGTTCTCCGTCGAAGATAGAGCCTGTTCGCGATATGTAAAACCCGACAATGAACCGTAAACGACCTACCGATGGTGTAATTCTTCGCGAACAATCGCTAAGTTATTTTAAGCGGTAGGCAGTCTTTTCTTGTCGTCTGACGTACGAAATTTAAAAAAGAAAAATCTCATGTCTTTGTACCCCTCTCGAGGTACCCAAAAATGGAGTTCCCCAGCGATGGATCATCGCGCAGCGTGGTCATCCAACCTTCCCCCGTCACTCCAAAACACCCGCGAGGAGTCTGTGTCTCGCGACGATCTCGGTCGTCGCGATCCAAGAATCTTGGCAACGAGCCGCCTGTGCGGGCTTTCGATTTTACGCAATCAACGGACGTTATACGTTGCCCATTCTTCTACTCTGGCCCACCCGCAAGCGCAACGTTCGTGTATACATCCCTACGACGCGATTTAATAACGCGACCCAAGTGTCCCGACGATGCTTTTCTTTTTACGTCTCCTTTCGACCGGATATAATTAAACCACGTTTGTCGCGTGTGTTCTACAGTGTAAAAGCTATCGGGGATCTTTTTCTTCTTTCCAGATTTCCTCCTCGAGCCTTTTCTCCCGGAGAGTCAGACACATTTACATACAAGGGTGATGGTGGCAGCGACCGGAAAACAGGACTGACGCAACGTGTCCACAAGCTTGCGTAATTTGCGCGTCAACACGGTAATCCCGGGCTTTATTCACGAGATTTTAATTAAAATCCCCTAAATCGATTGATAAAGAGGATATCGTCACTCGACGTACGATTTCTCGGTATCGAAAATCCTGTCTCGGCGACGAAACGCGAATCAGAGATCGAAGATTCGAGTTTATCGGTTCTATTCTTGTAAATTAATCAAACCGTCGTTCCTCCATCGTCGAACGACCATGTTCGTTTCGAGTGATATCAATGTCGTTTTTCGGGAGCGCATGTTGGGGAATACTCCTGTTTTCGATCGTCGGGATAACGCGAAATTCGAACGATAGGGACACCTCGGAGGTTTACGAGGTGGATCGAGAGGTGAACATAGGGGTGCGATTTGGCGAATCTCCTCCCCCGTCACGGGGGCTAATGGAAAGTTTCGTCGATATTATCATGACGGTCGACGCATACGCGCAACGGATCACTACTGTGTACTTGTGTGCGAACGGGCCAAGGGGATAAAACGAGAGGGCCACATGGGAGCAGCAGCTCTTGCGGACGAGCCCGTCGATCGATACACACCCGCAGCGCCGTGACACTCTGGGGGTCGTGTCTTTCGCGAAAATTCGTGCGTATATCCGGTGGTGTAATCACGCGATAAGGGGGCGTCCTTTGCACGTAATTACGCACCGATATGCATCGCAGGTTATCGAATCTTGAGTCGGTTGTTCGCGGAGAGATACCAGCCGTGGTATCTGGAGTCTTAATCCTAGCGTAGGCTACGTTCTCTGCGATAAAAACTACTCGAGACTGTATATATATATATATAAAACTACTTAATCCAATGTTGATTTATGACCATGATTTTTCTTATATGTACAATCAATCAAAATTATGGCCTCTGGAACGCAGACGTATAAAGGGGTAGAAGACGTAAACTAGGCGAAAACTAAGCCTAGGCTGTGCGCAGAAATGAGAAGTTGAAAGTGGACTTACCCTCTTCAGCGTTCAGGTCTGAAAACTTTATGCCGCCGCTGAAATGGAAAAAGCAGACGTGGGATGAAACATTTGGTATAAACAAAATGTCGCGATAGAGATGAAAAATTTCAGGGGGGAGGGGGCGTTGCAGTCAACTAAAGAACGGAGAGCGTTAACCGTGGTACCGCTGTTTTTTTTTTTTTTTTTCTAACGTTTCGCGAGAGATAGAGAGTGACTTACTAAATCTAGGGACGAGGATTATCGTACACTCTCGTAGGGGTACGATTCCTCAGTTTCGACGTGGAAAGTGATAGTTTTGGCAGAATTTACAGTTAAAGAACACAGATGGGGGTTGTTTGTTTTTTCCATTACTTTTTAACGTTTTTTCGATCCTTCGTTAAGCTTCGTTTAATCGACATGCCAGCGTCGGTATATGTACGCGTTCAAGATGCGTGCAAACGAGAATTGAACACCGTTCGTCGAATGTCCGTTTCCAAGTAACCGCGTATAATACACAATGCCCGTGTATTTAAATGTTTATTGTGATTGTCAACTGTCGGCGTTGAGTGGTCGTCGTTTGTCACGAGCAGAGGTCGCGACAACGGTGTATTACATTCCGTGTGATGAATTGTTTCTCGATTCGCGATCTCAGATGACAAAAGAACACGCGCGTTTGCGCTGTCGCATACCGACGCTCTTTGTTTGCATACAATTCCGCGATTTCTCTGATCGCTACACACGTACAAGTCGTGCCATACTGCACGATAAAGAAGACGAACGTCGTCTATTAGTGAAAAAAAAAAACAAAAAAACAAAAAAACAAAAGGACTCTTTGTGTCCCGATCGAGTGGACATTTTTTTTTTCTTTCTTTCTTTGCGACACGACACCGAGAGGTATTGGAAGAAACTCGAGGGCGGGGGAAGCTTTGAACCGTATACACGAGTTATATACGGCGAGGGCGATCGAAACACGTGCACGACGACAAAAAACCATCATCCCGTTCCCCATTAATTTCTCCATCAAATGTTCCGCGAAGATCGAGGGAAAGGTTCCAGCGGTTTTCCGCGTCCGGGCACGTTCAAACGATCCGCGCGCGTGCGCGTGCGCGGGAAATTCGAATCGCTACAGAGCCTCTCCCACCCCCTCCCCCCGAATTGGCCGGGTGGGTTCCTTCCTATATCTCTCCTGTTCTCTTTCTTTTCTCAGTCTCTCTCTCGGTAAATTTGTGATCGTGTGTGATTGCATACCTGAGCAGCACGGTCGCTGTCTCGGGAACACGGAACACCTGAAAAAGAAGACAACCAGCGCTCTATCGAATCCACAACGGAAGGGTGATAAACCCCAAAACCAGTTTCTCAAAATTCTCTCTTTTTTTTTTTTTTTTTTTTTTTTTTTTTTTTTTTTATTATCTCTCTCTTTCGTTTTCGTGTGGGCTCTTATTTTAGATTTCACGGACAGACTCGCTGGGTTCGGCACACACGTTCCCACTTTTACATACGCGATCCCCCGATATACATGTGCAAAAGATTGAATATTAAGCGCCCGGGGAGTGGCGACCAGGTAAACTGTGTGCATTATTTTTGTTCGTTACCGGTGCGTTTAGGTAATCGAGTGTTGTATCGGGGAATGTTGGCGCGTTGGAAAAAGCAACAGAGATTCTACTTTTGCTTCGAAGTGGTCCGCAAGGACGCACCGGAAGGGGCTGATCGAGAGATACCGGAACACATCCTGATCGATTACCCGACGGATCTTCTAATCGATCAGGGATATCTTTTCGAATTCTTTGGGGGTGGCGTTCTCGAGTTTGAATCGTTCCCGTCGAAGAGACGGGTTTTGTTTGTCGATCCGCGCGGTCCTCGGGGAAAACACACGGGACCATTTATCTTCCGCGGTGGCGAGTCTCTTTTCATCGTTTATCTTTTCGTTTCATTTACTTGTCGTTTGTTTTCAATTGCGGAAACGGAGTGCAAGGAATGGAGCGTGCCTACCTTCCATCCCATGTTCTCGAAGAACGTGCACAGCCGTGTCTGCCCAGTCGTTTTGCCGCCGCAAGGTCCTGAAACACAAAAATATAAACGGTTTAGTCATCGGTCCGTTTTTGTCCTCCGCCGGTGATTTTTCTCTTTATCGTAAACGGTACACGCGTGTACCCAAGTGAAACGAAGGAAATCACACACACACGCGCAATCTTTTTCGTTCTATTTCGAGGGAACCAAACGACACCGAAGGTGAATTAAAAAGGCGATTTCGCCAGTCGTGGCTACGCATTATCCTTGCCGTACGAAAGCAGGACGGGGAAGGTTACGACGTCGCTGACCTTGACTTTCGCGATACCCACGTGGCTATTGAACTCCGGCCATAGCGTAAATAGAATTGACGAAACAGTTTTTCCATCGTAGGAAACCTCCACCCGCGATGGTCGATTCTCTATCGACACGCTTCGATTCATTTTTAATACCTTCTGTCTCTACTTCACGGACTTCGTCGTAGATTCAACGAAGCCTTCTAACGCGTTGACTGGTCCGTGAAAGTCACCCCTAGATTAGCAGTTCTTCGATTCGACAATGCTACCGTAGGAATGGAGCATCGATGGGTAATTTTACAATTGAATCCATTCACATCAGATATACAGGCCGGTATTTGGACGATTTTCAATGTTATTAATACTGTAACATCGGTATTCCTCGACGAAGAAAACGTTTAAGATAATAATTTACATACAACGATATTACAGAAAATTTTACGATCGTATACACACGCATCGTGTAAGACGTACAAACACTGGACTTGGCAGTCAACCGATACAGTTGGCTATTGTATAAGCGAACGGATTATAAAAGAGTGGATAAAGATTCAAGAACCTCAAGTCATACAAGCTACCCCTCCGACTTCGCCACCGCGTTGGCTAAGACTTCCAATTGCATTTCTAACAAATTGCCTAATTAGATTTCTCGGTTCCCAAGCTATTTGCGGTACCGATCTGTTATGTCCCTTCGACGATTTTCAACCGCACGGTAAGAAGCCGTTTGTGTCCAACGGTTAACATTGAACACGTTCGGCCGTTCCCGCTTCTTTTCAAGCGTCCAACACACTCGTGAACAATGCCGCCAGACGAAAGAAACGAGCGGCTCCTCGCCGATGGAAACGCGTTTTCCAAGGCAAGACGCGTTCGAGACGCACTAATACACTTCGCGTCGCCTGGCCAGCTCTGTACACGCTCATTGACTCGTAACTGGTTTGAATTGTTGCGAACTGGACACGAACCCGATCTCGTCGGTACGAAACGACATGGTCTGTCGTGTAATACACGAACACACACAGTGTCGAATATATTTTTTTTTGTCTTGAGATCGATAAAAAGGAAAAAAAAGCAGGGGCTTGAAAATGAAGTCACCGTGGTAAGGTAACTCCAAAAATGGAGGTCTACCGTCTTTTAACGCGTTCATTGTGATAAGGGACGTGTTAACCACCCACGTTCTAAAGGGTGTCTCAGCAAGAACTTGAATTTTAAATAAATTGAAAAACTCATTAATTTAATTGTTTTTTTTTTACATTTTATTATTGATATCTTCAGAGTTATTAATGACTTAATGTCATGTAAATGGCCACCGTTGGCCTGGTGGCAGGTATATATTCTTTGGACGCAATTTCGTTACGTTTTGGAGTAAGGACCGGTGGATTTTACGAATTTATCGTTCAATTTATTCTTTGAATCTTTGAATTGTCTCAGGGGTGGTTTGCATAGACCTTACTTTTCAAAAAGCCCCAGAGGAAATAATCCAAACAGGTTAAATCGCAACTTCTTGGCGGCCAGTTTTGGTCTCCAAGACGAGAGATGACACGACCTGGAGACTTGGTTTGCGACAACGTTTGTAATATTTGTAATGGGTTTTCATTATTAACAAATGTTCTTCCAATGTGTAACGCGTCATTTTCGTAAATGTCAATGTGTTAACTAAAAAACCGCCAAATATGACTGACTCACCATTTGACAGACGAAAATGGCGCGCGATTCGAAATTCAAGTTCTTGCTGAGACACCCTTTACCATCGCTCGCCTGAGCTATATTCTTTCGAATATTCCGTACTCGTACGTTTATATTTCATAGAAACGCCATTTATTGGACATGTACGGCTCGAAGTGTTCGAGGGGTTAATACGGGGAGGAAGGTAGATCGGGACCGTTGTGTGGAACACTAAACCGTGGAATAAACCAGAGTAGTGGGGATGACTCTAATAGATCTACTGCAACTTGATAAGTGGTAGAGATATGTATTGAAAAGTTTACTGTTTTCCATCGTAAATATTCATAAGGTTTATCTGCGCAGCAACTGTTAAGAACTGTTTGAACCTCGAACAAGTTGAAACTGTGATACTGTCCTGCGACTGATATTGACAATTGCATTTTTCCGTTGCAATCGATCAAGATTTAGTAGCCGTTAAACGCGAAACAGCTATCTTCTCGACCTTGCTACCGCCATACATTTTTTGTTTATGTTACTTTTATCGCGACGGGAATCAGACATTCTAGCAAATGATAAATAACACGTTCGCGATGGAAAACGGACGAGCGTCGGCCGTGTACATATAACACATCGAACCGAGTGCCGCGTCGATCAATTGGAAAGGTTAATCGTGTTTTATATACCGGCGAATCAGTTTGACTCGAGGCGATCGAGCAAAATCGAGCAATGAATCACACTGTTCGTCAGAGTGATATTTTTTTCTTTCACAGAGCAGCTAATAATCGAGCCTTGTGGTCGCCAAACTCATCAACTGCGTTGGCAGTTACAATAAAAAGCATAAAAGGTGGATAGTATTATAGACATTGATTAAATTTTAAGCTTTACATTTAAATCGAAGAATACATATAAACAAACTTGAAATGCTTATGTAAATTGATTCATTCTCTTATTACACTGAAAGTGAAGCAGAACCTTGTTTCAGTAATTTATTTATATATTATGCGTACATAAAACCCGCAAGCGATACGTTGTGAATTATTAAATATATAATATTACAGAGCGTGAAGTGGATATAAAGAAATGTATTGAAAAATCTAAAATTGAGGAATTTAAAAAAAAAAAAAAAGAAACGAACCAATTTTACTTCTGAGAGGTAAATTGACGATAATGATCGGTAATCGACTCTAGATGACGCGTTCTGTATCTGTCAACGATCGTGCTCATTGGGAATTGTTCGTTATATTTGAAATAACAAATTGTGAGGATAGCAACGCTTCGAACGAACAACGTGCCTCGCGGTGTCTCTAAAAATGGATTGCTTTTCCTATCTGTTATTTAACTTATCTTTAACGTGGGCTCGTGTTAATGGTCGGAACGCGTAATAGCGGGTACGTAACAAGTAAATAAATTTTTTATCCGGTATATGCTGTCACGGTGCCACGTAAACCGACTCAGGACGTGCGTTTTTGTCGAATTAAATTTAGACACACGCTGTATTGTCAATGCGGCGAACTGGTTGTATTTCATTCTAAATAACATTTAGAATTGCTCTCGTGTTAGTGTTGTTGTCCGTACCTTACAGTCGACACAAGTAAAAACAATTTATAGATATTTTTTTGAAACGCTTGAACACGCTTGACTGTACATACATATAAACATGAAGCATTCGCATGACCGTTGTCTCTCAATCATTCATACGGCCTAGTTGCTTTCGTATTCAAAATTACCATCAAATGTACTTGAAAACTATTCAAATTCCCAGTGAAACATGAAAAGCACATTTTCACCACGTTGCACAAGAGTTCAATCGATATTTTCGCACGAGCAATGAGCTTCCGAGGCAGCATGTGTCGATGGAACGAAAAAATAAAGGGAAAAAAATATGTGACATTTTTCGGCGCGTTTAAGAACATGAAAAACGAACATGATAATGAAACGTAGCGGATCGAATAAGAAGGTCATAAAAATGTTACCCGAACACGTGGTGCCCGCGGACGGGAAATGCATTACCTCTTTCGAGGAACGCACTTCGATCCCGAGTGTGTCGGATAAACCAAACAGCATGGAAGCGTCCATTTGTTTGAACGAAAGACGAGAGATTTTCGGACGGGACTTATGGTATAAGCAGGACGTGACAACGAATGAATTTTTTAAAAGAAGGATCGCCTACCTCCGGTGAGCACCACTTTGTAAAGGCGCTTCTGCTCCATGTTGAATGAACGGTTTTAGAGCCCCTTTTTTTTTTTGGTCAAGCGAGTCCACGAGGTGATTCGAGTCGATGTCGATGGATGGATGTATATAAGGTGTTCGTCTGGCACGTGAATGGTGTCTACGGTTGCAACGAATACTACATGTACACTTCACCGTACATTTCGTGGTGTCGCGGGATCAGATACGTCGGAGACATGGGAATGGATTAAGCAGCGATGATATCTCGATGCAGAAAGACAGTAAACTGCCACTCAGGACTGAGAGCAGACGTCTGCCTCCGGGAAGTAGCGATTGGTAGCGATCCACGGGTTTGGTTAATCGGGTTAGGCTCCTGCTCCCTCTGTGCGACGATCATGCGCAACACGAAAACGCACGAAAAACTTTGAGCGCTGCTTACGAAAGTATTCGAAGAATTACATGAAACTTGGTATGTATCTTGTTTAATGTATCGAGTTCGGTTAGAAAAAGTTTGTAACTTCTGATTCGTGACTAGGGGATTGCATTTTCTTTATTCTTTTTCCAGTAAAGCTCACTACTTATGAATTTTTATAATCTCTCGCTTACAAGGACGAAACATACTGCGAGTGACATTTTTTGGTTGTATACTTCACAGTTAAAATACTTCCCCCCTGCCCCTCATCAGATCGATAATTCGAAAATTACGAGACGAAACGAGGACTTTTCCTTATGCCATATTATTCAATAGTATATACTGTATTTTGACCGTTGATGTGTGTGTTAAATTACAGACAGTATATAATTATTCAATCGTAAGTGTGGTAGTATTTGAATTTATATTTTAATGTTCTGTACGTGATGGAATCGTGGTTGCTGCGACTTGTACTGCCATCTACAGAAAAACGACCTAACTAGTAGCGTTTCAGCCAATTTTATGTACTCTTTTTCTTTTATGTATAAATTTTTTATTTTAAAAAGTCATGTGTTAATTAAAAATACAATAACGGGTAATTATCGATACGTACTATCGATCTGGGTAAATTCAACAGCCAACCAGACACTATTGGAAAAACATCACATATGTTGGAACAATGTTTTTCACACGTGATGACTATATATCTCGGGCCAAAAGTAAACTGCAATCTCCCATCTATGGTTTGACCTTTTTACCTTGATAACAATTTTCAGTATAAATTGAGAATAAATTCCTATTATATATTTCGTCCTTATTACATATGCCCTGCGCAAGAAAGAATTCGAATACAAGTAGGTGAGCAATAATTGGAAAGGCACTTGGTATAGCAGAATTTTATCTTTTCTTCGTTTGTACAACGATTATAATACAGTAAAACATTCTTATTTATATTTCAAACAGAAATGAATACACATGAAGTAACAGTTTATTAAAACAATAAACGATCTCCTGCAAAACATACAATTTATTCTCATAGAATTTTATGCTTATTTTTCTTCCGCTTGAATACGACGAAAAGGTACAAACATCGATTCACATTTATAATCAGTCTACTCGCAGTATTTAGTCTTAGAAATACGCATTTATTATATATATATATTTTTTTTAGTCTTAAGTATTCGATTTCATCGAGAGCGTCTAGTATTTTGAATTTTTCTTCTACTGTTCAGGTTTACGCATTTACATACATACATAGTCACCGAATGGAGCGGAAATCTTGAAAAACGTACCAATGTCAAATTTAATGAACAGTACTGTACAGACACACTGACTCTTCTTGATAAATGCGAATGCGTGAGATCGCATTAAACATCGTACATGAAGAAAAACAACGAAGAAAATTATGACGTGAGTACTGTAGAATATTTTCACCGTTATTGTAAAATACGATAAAGGCAACAAGTGGAATTACCATCCAGACCGCTAAATGAGATCTTAATTGTTTCATTAATGTGCCAATTTAGATTTCAATGTAGCCTTTGCACAGCTGTCTGAAAAGCCTCTTCGTTTGATAAGTTCGTTTAATCTGTGGTCGTAGACTGTGTACAACGTTTCAATTGCTACATTCGTGAAGACGTGTTTTCCAATAAACTATATTCTCTGGGTGCTGCTTTCAAAGAACATATTACTGCTGTATAAATACTTATTCCACATTGCGTAATGAACATTAAAGATTCGAAGACGAAGCGTTCAATCTCTAATAAACAATCGTCCGTGTAAGTTTCAACAATTCACGTGATCGTGATACAAAGAAATGAAAAAATCAGTATCGACTGAATTGCATTCGATTCTCTATTTACAATTTCCCTTCGCAAATACGCACCCTATGGCGCGCTATCTTAGAGAGTAAATAGCACCGAGAATAGAACAATGAGAAGAGAAACACCCTTAACATCTATTCGAGTACAATACGCGTGGTTTCGCTGAATCGACCCGTTTACTCGTGAAACAGTATTCAGAATTGTTGCGCGTGCCCTTGATGCGTCGCGTACAAACTTGAATGCATTTTAGTTTATCTAACTTTAAGGCAAAGAGTTCCCATTGTATTCCGCACAATTTCACGCGTAATTCAACTGCTTTCTCTCTTAACCGCACATTGTTCCCCGATGTCTCTTTTAAATAACGCCCGTGCCTACTAATAACAATTAGACGTGTCTTGCATTGCGTACTAACAAAGTATGGTTTAAACTATTTTGTACTCTGAAATTGGTACGCAATAAACTTTGTATGATATGAAGTTTTGCTTAAGAAACTGCGAATGCAGAGAAAGGCAGTTTTATCGTGTAGTTCGTAAGATTTTGTGCTGAAGAAGAAGGAATACCATTAAATTCATTTCCTTCGTTTATTTAAAGCTGTTTCATTGAAGCTAAATCCGTTCACTCGATCAAATTCTGCCGTTTCTTATACTTAAAACGTTCGATGAAATATCACTGATATTCTTCTGAAAGACTGAACATCGTTCCTTATGCAGAATTCGCCGCTTGTACATACTTTAGTCAATCTGGTATTTACAAGAATAGGTATCATGAACATTTGAATATTATACAGAACGCAACTAGCCATGTATTTACACTCGATACTTGGCTTGCAATATTGCAAAGAAGATTAAACGTGAGGTGACGAGCAGTGACCGAATTAGCATTTGAAGTTCTTACTGATACCTGCTATTCTGGTGTTTACATTCACAAGCCAGTTCGCTGTTATTTAAAAAATAATGCATTATACAATATGAATGATAAACCTTCATCAATAATGTCGTTCTAAAAAAGATCCAGATTGGACTAAGTTTTCTGTCGATCAGTTTAACAGAACATAAAACTTCTATAGATCTCACATTTTAGTAAATACGATTTTAAATTAGTGCACAATTTTCTACTGCAAAAATATATTTTATATATCGCCTAGATTTAAGAGTCTTTAAGAATAATTTGTACAGTAAATATTTTATACCCAACAAATTGATTAAGAGTTTTAACTACGAGTATAAAATTTTTGTATTAATTCCATACCGACGATAATATTGAAACTATAATTCACTTGTAACAATCGTAAATTACATCAACTTGTATAAGTATGTCTTTGTAAAAAAGCAAGTACTTATTTCTAAAACAGAAAAGCGATTCACCGATTTTGCGCAGTTTTTGAAAGAAAATAATTACACATCATTTAACTGTTAACATAATGTCACACTACGTAAGTCTATCCTTCAATGTTAGATTAAAGATACGCTATAGTTCGAATAAATCAGTAATTTTCGATGTTCCTTTTATAAATCTTTTACTTTTTCATTTCAATTCAAGATATACTATAATTTAGTGTGCAACTAATTTTGTCTGGTATCATTATGTTATTGCTTATTTACATCTATGTATATGTACAGAGACAAAATAAACCTTAATAACGAAAGTTTTATAATGTGTATAAAGAAGAAACTTATGCACGCTAGTATAGTTATAATTGTAGTAAACATTATTCAATGCATGATATAAATTGGTGAGCATATTTGCTAACTTTATATAATATGGAATATAATTTTCTAAATATTTCATTTTGTTCTCTCATCAGAAGATTTAATTTAAATGACAATGACAGAAAAGTAATGTTCCCGATATATTTCTATGTAAAATATAAAACAAAATATATGATAACATTAAAAAAAAAATAAATATTAAAACAGTGATTCGCTCATAATCTTGATCACATTAGTTGCCCAATATATTATGTATGTTTTTAAAAACAAAAAAGTATTATAAACACGCTGTGACAATAATGTTCAACAATTATGATATTCATACAATAAATAATTGGTAACAATGAGTGGTGTCTAATGTTTTGTAAATAGCGTATGTACTAAAAGCTAGGAAAATCAATTCTCTGCACAAATTTTAAAGGTACACCTGTTAGAAGTAGTTGATGTTGTGACTTACGGCATAAATGTGGAAAATAATGAATCAGTGCTTGCCAACATATTTCTGATAACTTAGGGATCTTTAGCCAAACAGAATGAACAGCATCTGTTCTTGCAACCTGCAGCATAATATTTCATAGTGTTAGAGATCTTTCTTATGTTAAAAATTAAATATACAAAGATCTTTTAATGACCTTATTGTCTTCTTTAATTATGCCACCAAATGTATACATTCGTCCTTCTGGTGTGAGGGCTGCGGAATGAAAATATACAGGACATGGTAGTATACATTTTCTTAAGCATGTCCATTGCAGTAGACTCAAGTCTAATCTCCAAACATCAGAGAAAACATGATCTTCGTTATATCCTCCAGAAATTACCACAAAAGTGACACCGGTTTTTTCATCTGTATATTGTACAGAACCATGACAACGTCTAGGTTCTGGCACCGTATTGTCCACATTGTCTCCGTATGTATTTAATACTATCCACTTATTCATTTCAAGGTCAAAAGCAGGAATTTCCTAAAGACAAATACAAAGTAATAATGAAGTTGCCACAGCTTTAAATGAAAAAGCAACTGTTCTACATACTGAAAAACCAAATGCTTCTATAGACGTTCCTCCACCTAAAACATAAATAAGCTTTCCATCAAATGCTAATTCGTGTCTATATCTTCCTGGGGGTTCGTTCTGATCGCTTCCAGAACATATATAAACTTTTTCCCAAACACAAGTCTTCAGATTAAATCTATGAATATCACAAGTATATTCATATCCTGTAGTACCCCCAACAGTATACAAATAAAGTCCATGACATATTACAGCTTGTCCATATTGAGGATCTGGTAGATCACCCTTTGCAAGAACTACATACATTTTACCGACTTCTAGATGACACAAATAAAGACTATTGCTACAGCTGTCTCCAAATGGTACACCAGTCCCACCATAAACTATTAACGTATTGCCCCTTAAAATGACAGCATTTGATGCTAGTTCATTAGGCATATTATCTTGCTCAGGTAGACGGCTCCATTGTTGAGTAACAAGGTTGAACTTCCATAGTTCCTTGAAAAGTGGTTTACTGGAGATCCATGCTTGATCATTTTGCATGTCAGGATCACTGTCGGAAATGCCTGGGTTAAAACCACCATAAGAATACAAATACTTCTGATTGCAAACTATTCTGTGGCCACTTCTGGCTTTCGGACGTTCAAGGCTGTTTACTTTGTGTTTCTTGAATACAAACGGCTTGAACTGATACATTTTTGCCAGTTATTGACAATGCACCGACAGTTTCTAGAAAAGCGTTGATTCTACGCTGGTATACTCTTTGTTGTAGAGGCTTTATTACGTGCTTCGAAATGAGGTTGTTTGGGAAAGAATTACGTATAGCATCTGTGCATATCGTTCATCCTATTTGAAATTAATTTTCTCGTTGCGTTAAGGTTCACGCGTTAAAATGAACGTCGTATTGTTTCGAATAACATGTGAACATGTGTTTCGGTGCGCGTAAGAATTTTTCAACACAGACATCTTGTACGAACTCTGCAATGCATCTGGTGTGTTTTTCCCTCATCAACGAACATGTCTCGATGCAACGAATTATTTCTCCGTCGTTCTTCTCGGTGTTTCTGTAGACAACTATCGCTAAGTGTTCTGCTTCGATCAGATTTTAATCTTTCATGATCTTTCACTTCAATAAAATCACTGGATTTAACGGGACACGTATTGCCGTAAAGTCGCTCCAGGTTTAGAACTGCTAATTTCCTATTTTACGCCTATGCAGTACTACAGCTGCGGCTGCGCGACGATCATCACCAAACTGCTCATATTCAATCGTATTTTTACACTGCCTTATTATTCCAATTATTTTAACATGCATCAAAAAGCAACCTATCTCATGAATATTGATTTTATATTATTTAGTATTGTATCTCATTATTTTATTAATTAAATTAGATTTGACCTACATCCTGACATGGTTCTTTACTGATTCGTACCGAGTTTTACAATATACTATGTATAATTCTGTTATTTTATTTATAACATACGAAAGTATAGTAAATATTTACCATATATACTTATAGATAGTAATAAAACTGAATTCAAATATTAATTCTTTAATTTATTGTATTTTTAAATGTATGCCTCGAATTGCGCAATGAATTCCCAGCGCACTCTACCCACAACACTCGGAACAACGTATAGATACCGACTTTACTAGTCGTCAATAAGTTCTTATGCAGTCTCGTGGATAAAAATGTTTCTTTTTTATTGGATGTCCTTAACGCAGTTACGAATTTATTTTTAATTTATAATTTCTTTTCGATCCCTTCGTAATTTAGGAAGCGCTTTAATCGTCGTTTCGTCTCATTCTCTGCGACATCTTGCCGTATCTAAAAGAGGAAAAAGACAATAAGCTGTTTCGTTCGAATGGTACTGTAATTGAAATGAAAAAATTAATGATCCCGATCGTTGACCTTGGCGAGCAGAGGGCCGGTTATTTTATCCGGTATTACAACATTCTCTTCCGTTTCTTCTTGTTCTTTAATTACGTTGTCCGCTTTCGAATACACTGTACCGCGTGTTAAAACTTTAATGCTATCTCGCGATAAAGCTGGAGTAATTAATGCCGCTAGCGGGACGCTTTCGTTAATTAAACCTGCGTAAAAATCGGACGATATTCATGAATATCGCGAATTATGGAGACGGCGGGGACGTTAATTAAACACTATTAAACCTTGATTATTAATTCTTTTGCTCTTAAGAGAGGCACACATCTGCCCTACTAAAATTCTCTGAGTGTTCGTCATTCTTCGCAATATTACATGATCTGCGTCTAAATGACCAAGATCCTGGGCAGCTTTCCAACTCTGTAAACCACCACGGAATAGGAAAAATATTCGTTATCAGATCTTTTCCCTCTGAATATTTCACAGAGTTTCAAACGCATTCATGCCCGATGCAATAATCCTTTTTTCCTCTCCTTATTGCGAAAAACTCACTTTGGCATTCGCGGTACGTTTAATGAAAACGTTTCCTGAAGATATCCGATGCTCGTCGGTCTTCGTCAATGAGTTTATCTTCAGGCTGTCTCCAGACGGCGTTTCCGCAATATTATCTTCGTTGGACATTCCCGGCTGGTCAACTCCTTTATCAGTTCATTAGAAAAAAATTCGAGTTGGTTGTCAATCACAACCTTTTAGTAGTTTGCTTACCGATGTTCACTTTCGATTGTATCGTGTCATTTTCTTTCGAGAACACTCCTCTTTCATAGTTCATACGTTTCATTGGTTTCTCGACGTTGCTATGCATTTCCGAATGATCTTTCTTATCTTCATCCGCAATGGGCGAATTTTCATGGCACGTGAAGCACACTCCGGGCCTAAAGGATACAATAAAATTTGTAAGAATAATTCACGACTCGGCGGCCATTGATAAAGCGCGATTTGTAAATCGAACGACTGACTTCTCAAGGAAGGAATACTCTCCACTTACTTGTCGACTGTTTGCATCGCGTTCAAGGTATTTTTTGCTGTGTCCTCATTTTCAACTTTTTGTTTAACGGGGGCAGAAGAGATTTCCTCGGTATTCTCATTTAGTTGCGTCTTCTTTTTTGTACCGCGGAATATGTTATTTCGTATCTCGGCGATTAGAGCGTTCAGGCATGGAGCTGATGGCATTTCCAGAGTCAGAGCGATTATTTCCTTTTCTAGAATCTCTTCGAAACGAAAATCCATTTCGTCCGCCACCGCAGCGACTGAAACGACATAGCTTTCCGGAGAAGACAGCAACGACTGACCGATTAACGATTGCACGAAACTTTTCATCGCGGGTCGCAACAGCATTTTTCTTATCTCTTCCGTGTCTCGCGCAGTCTCAACGATGATTCTCAATTTTTCAGGATTCACCCGTTCCAGAACGTCGAGCACGGTCTGCACCAACGCCTGAATCTGATAATTGACAAGAATCGGCACGATAGTGTAATCCTTCCGTTGCCCGATGCGTCTGGCCGATGTGTTCAGGTAAATGCATTTTCTGAAGTTCTTCATGGCATCGGGATTCATCGACGCCGAGAGGAGAGAATTGCTGGTCGACGGACGACTTCCAAGTACACCGCGAAACGGTGACTTTGTGCTCGAAGTTATCGAGAAAACATCTTTCATCGTTCTCAAACTCGATTGTACGGTAAAATCTTTGTGAGTGTCATAGTTTTTTGATTTGTGGGTCATGTAGTCGGTAGGATTACTTCGTCCCGACTTTAACATCGTGAATCTATGATCCAGCTTCATCGAGCCGATCGTGGACCGTCTCGATGGGCTACGCGTGGACCTTGTGACCCAATTCCTGTTTGACTCGTTGGTGGTCGTTCCGCTCGACGCATCATCGTCATCGTCGAGATGGAACGAGTAACTATTTTCGTCCAGTCCGTTCAGTTCCATGCTCGAACAAGCTAATTTTCTTCTAGACATGCCTACGGCTAGAGCTTGTTTGATTCGCAGCTCGTGAGAAGGGCCCAACAAAGAATAGACGTGAGGCGAAATTGCTGGCATTTTCTGAAGGCCCTGCTGGGTGTTTTTGGTATTTTTAACGTTGGTCGATAAAACCTTTCCGAGATCATCGTTGTTTTCCATGTATTGCCTGTACCTCTCCTCGAAATCATGGATCGCCTGGTCATCTAAAATCTTTTTTCGAGGATCTTCGTGTAGTTTCACGTTTCCGATCGTTGAAGCGTCTTCCGTGTCTACCACGTAACAAGGTAGACTGTTGTTCCATGCGCCAGAGAACCGTTTCTGTTTAGCTTTATACGATCATTTGGGTTAGTTACAAGCAGATTTTTCGCTGTTCTAGGAGAACCGTACCTACCTTTTTCCAGTAAAGGCGTCACAGGTCTGACGGTAGAACTGTCGTTATTGTTCCATTTGGTGGTGTGAGCAGTCAGCAGATGCAGGCAAAGAACTTTAAGAGGATCGACTTCACTGTTAGTGAAGATCATCGAGTGCACGAAGTCGTAGGAATCTTTGGACGTCTTTTCTTTCGATGTTATACCGCATTCTTTTATGGCACCCGTACAATGGTAGCAAAACCCCGGATTGTGTGTATCGTACATGCGCACGTTAATAGCCTGCGCGTCAATTACTGTGTCCGCAATCAGATTGGAAGATTAGGTGTTGCACGTCTCGGTGTATCGTCGGATACACGAAACGAAAAGGAAACGTAACGGAAATCAAATCTCACCGTTGCCTTTTCGCGGGATTTCGCAATCTTACGTTCGATCCGGTGGACGGTTGCCTCGATTCCAGGTTCTTGTGACGCGAACGAAACCGGTGCCTCTCTGTCTCTATCATCCTGAGATCCGACTTTTCCACCTTCTCCAGTTTCACGAGTTCTCGCGCCAACCTCTGACGGTTAATCTCGTTCTGCTTAATAAGCCTGTCGTGCAATGTCACGTTGGATTTCATGGTCGTCGTGTCCGTACTTTTCGTGGCCGCTTCGGAGGAATTTAGCTGTCGAGAAGAAGGGGGGGGGGGTTAGAGATGACTTAAAAGTTAGAGGATACGATTGTCACGATTTCCATTCGTTTCGTTCGATTTTATAGAAATGCATACGAATTGCGTTTCACTTCGTGTCGATGTATTCCACCTTCAATCGAGTGAACTTGTATTTACGATAGATTAACGAAGTTAAACGTATTCCGTTATTTCACTTCTACTGATTGGTTTAGCATAGGCATATATAAATATATATGTATATACATATTTTTTTTCTTCATAAATTTATGTCGTTTAGATGTAACAGACAAGTTCACGGTTACGTGGGATCCGTGCAATATCTTCACGGACGATAGGGGATTTAAAAATCCAGTTAACCGTGAATTGTATAAGCATATTGCATAACGCGTTAGGTTACTTGGCGCGACGTGCCCAGAAATTAACTTTCTAATAGGCTTCCGTTATTTATAGATCGAAGAATTTATTTACCACAATCAAGACCACACGGTAGCGGGGACTATGCGTCGTTCGATCGTCCGTGATCACAACAAGCGTAAATACATGCTAATCGTGCCAATTGATACCGATTGTTTTTTTTTTATTATCTCACGAGTCAACTACGAACGCATTTGTGACGCCTATTCAGACTTCATACTATCGAACAGATTGCATCTCGATAGGAATAGCTTAGCGTAGTCAAGTTATGGTAAACTGCGTATTAAAATTGCTTCTACTATTTTGGAACACTCTGTATATCGATCCACACTAATTAATCGATATTGATTTGTCTGCGTGCGCGCGCCTTGTAACTAACATATACCAAGATGTTTTGCAATTGATCTGCTCGCAATCGACAGTTACATCGCCTTTCGAGAAACACTGACTTTCGAAAATTTCACTGTTCCTATCTCGATCGGTCGAAGCTAATTAAGAGAAACTATGTCGTAGGTATTGTTCAGCATTTCGAATTTCATTAAAATCAAATTAACCTATAATTATACCTCGTACACGAACGATAACCGAGTAATCGATAGAACAATCAAAATGAAGCTACGTCGAGAGTATCTAGAACATCGACTTACAATTCGATATTCGACCAAAAAGGAAACAGGAAATCAAAAATGTAATGCAGTACGAACCGGAAGCATCATCGACGATCCATCGATAAACATTGTCTCCTAATTGGTCGAGGGAATACCGCCGCGTAATACGGGGGCGCTGATTGGTCGAACCCCCGTGGTGGATTTTGACCGAGTCATAATTGCGCGGGATATCGTCAGTTGCATGGGTGTGTTCGGCGGTGGTTGAGTGCGCGAGGTCCGATCCCGTTTCGAAACGCGTTTTGTTTACGTTGAATTTCGTTCATAAGCGGGATAACCGTGGAGACGAGAGTGACGAGAAGGCGCGGCGTGGCGGTTAGGAAGGCCGGCAGTGTGACGGGCCGCGTGGTAGGAGGTTTGCTGCGATTCAATTTCAGTCGAAGCGCGCCAGGCAAACCGAGCGCCAGCAAGAACCGGCCGCTCTCTTTTCCACACCTCCTGCCTCGTTTTTCGTGTGCACGGAATCAAATCCTCTTTCCTGCGTGTGTGCATATATATGTGTAGTGTGTACGCGCCACCGCGTGCATCGTCTCTCTTTCTTCGTTCACCGGTGTATGTAATTCGTGAGACTAGGATGCACATGTACCACCGGTTGTCAGAGGGGGCTGCCTGTGGTGCCAGTGTGTGCGCGACCGTGCCTCCAGCATCCGAGCGAGTGTTTACGTCGTGCGTGTAACCTATCGCTGCGGGACAACCGTTGCTCGGGAACCAGTATCCGTAGAATTTTAGAACGGATTCGAGAAAAAAAATATAACACGGCCTACGTCAACGACCCAGTTTCCAGAAAGGATCGTCAAAAGGACCGTGTTCCCGCCCCTTCGCCAGAGTGAACTGCGACGCGAATCGATTCGGTGAATTTCGATCGCACGAAGTTCGACCGTTAACGGTCGCGCATCTCGTGCTGTGGATTTTCAAACAAAAAAAGAACGAAAACACTCGTGCACACATGCGTGCACCGGCGATGCACGAATAATGCGTCTGTTCTCGTTGAACAAACGTACCACGCGAATCAAGGTTGGAAGTGAACAAAAGATATGGTCTCGCCCCGCGGTTTTACGAATGTCGAGCGTGTGTGGTTCCGTAATTTGTCGATGACCATTCGTCGCGCTATAATCGGGTAACCCGCGGAACACGTGACCGTTTGCCGCCATGACCACGAGGGGATAAGAAGGAAGGATTGCATCTGTGAGAATGGAATTCGGAGGGTACAAAGGCACCGGTCCCCGTGTTAGGGTGCGACGACGCGCGGAATTGGGCAGACGGCTCACCAGGAGGTTATCCCTGGTCGCGAAAATGCCAGCTGCCATTCTTAGCAGAGCGAATCCACCGGAGCCAAGGCCAGTCGAGATCACGGCGATCGCACCTGACAAGACGCAGCTCACCGTGAGTAAATCGTTCTTTACTGTCTTTAAACCCCTCAACTACGGGGGGTCTGTGCGAGAACAATTAACAATGTATAAATCTTGGATTGTCTGCCATCGACTATGTGTATGTGTTTATGAGTGACACAGAAATACAGGCTGCATGCGATGCCGGTATTTCAAGCATCTGCCATACACATTTCGGTTTATCGATTACCGATGGGACAGAAGCATCTAGTTTACGAAAATTTCACCCATAGATATCAGTGAGATTTTCCTATTGAGAATGAACCAAAACACGAATGACCTATAACCAAAACTTATAACGATAGTCTTTTTGTTGTGCATTCAAATGAAAATACGTGACTTGCCAGGGAACATTTAAGAAATCGAAAGCCGCTCGAAGGCGAGTTTCAGTCTGGTCAGACTATTGTGAAATCTGACCTTAATCACAACAAAATATTCCTGTTTGGGTTCATCATCATTAGCAATATCCTAATAGCCTATTGGCAACATCGTGGTCGAGAGGGCTTCGATTATACGATTCAGCAGTCATATTTCATGAGTTCTACAGCAAACACTGTCCCTCTTATTTTCCGTTGAAAACATACTTTCGTGAACCCTGATACGTGAGTCGTCTCTTTAAACCGAGAAATTGTTTGAACAGAGCGACAGTGTGTGTACGCGTCTCGGAACGTTCCGTAACGCGGTTCTTTTAGCTTTCGAAATTCGAATAGAATTTCGCTAGCGAGTTGAGTGCCAGGATCGATGACCAGGGAACAATATTTAGTCGGATTTGCTCCCGTGAATGCTGGTTCGCACGGTTCGTTCGATTGTCGTCGGAGTCGCGTCGGTTCCCGATTGTCTCTCTTTTTCTCTCTTTCTCTCTCGGTAACTGGTGTGTCGCGTGTGTATACACGCGTATCTCGCCGGTAACATCGCGTGGAAAAGCTCGAACCTATATTCGAGAGCCACCGGTGGATTCCTTGGTAGAAATCGAAACCTCGGCGGCCTAGGGTTCGACGATTAATGTACCAACACGTACGCGGCCCGTCTACAAGTGCCCCGTACATTCTATACATGAGTAAGAGGCGTTACCTTCGGTATTTAAGCGGGTCTATAGAAACGTTTCACGTCACTCCACCGGTTGTGCCAGTGTGTGCGTTTGTGCCTTCGCCTTTGTGGAACTCTACGTACTCTCTCGCTGACTTTTGTTGCCGATCGCGGGCAACTTTTATTACAGGCTTTTACGATGGAATTAATGAATGTTTGGATTCTGGTTCGATCGTGTATCAACGACATTCCTCCTTATACAGGGTGCTCCGAAACGGGGTACTACAATTATATGTAGAACTGGAGAATCAGATACAGAATGATCCTCGCAACTTGAAAGGTAGAAGTCGTTTCATTTTCATCCGATTTGGTAAACGAGGTCGACAGATTAGCGTGTTATGTTGTTTTCCAACAACTCTACTTTTTTCCTAATTACAATCTTGAAAGAGGTATTGCTATTTTTTCTATCCTATTGTTTGTAATATCATGAAAAATTCGATTCTTAACGAGCTCGAGACAGTACCACCATTCGTTTCGATTCACTTTGAAGTCAACTTTTTGATGCATACCGTATTCCACGGGATTTACATATTTCGGAATATCCTGTACAAGTTCGAAGGTTCATCCCACTTGAAATCCAATCCCTAAAGCGACTTCTGTTTCGCGACTGGTTCACCTCTCTCCCTTGTTTTCGCGAGCGAGATCGTAATCTTTGTCGGTTCTTCGAATCATTGTTTACGCTGGTCTTCCTCCTCTTTTATTTTACCACGGTTCTCGATCGCTGGGAAGAGGGAACATTCTCTCAGCTTCCGAATACGCTTCAATGGTAATGATATGTGTACACGCGTGTTGCGCGTGCGTGCGTGCGTATGTAGGTACGCAAGCCAGAGCGAAAGAAAAGTGAAGGCGGCGGCGGCGGCTCGTTGTATGCGCGCCGCGGTTCCTTGAACCCCGCACGTAATCGTCGTAAGAAAGAAAGTGCGCGACGTGATCGATAGCAGCACTTTCTAGCGGATCTCGATAAATGCACTTTGTCCCCATTCGAGGCCCGTTTAATGGATGAGCTGGATACATGGCCATCGAAAATTTTCAATCTCGATATTATCGGGCATTTTTCTTTTATTTCTCAAATTTTTAATATTATTCTGGTACGGGCTACAGCCACACACATACGAATTAAGAAAATATTTGTTTTTTTTATTTCACACAACCACAAGAGTCTATATTATGGCCGTCCATTTTCTGTTATCCACACTGGTGGATAAAAATAATCGTAATTTGTAACATCAGCGATATGTAAAGAAAAATAGAAAACGTTTGTTATTCTGGAATGCGTAGCAACAATTTATCTGCGTGTGTAGCAGTGTCACGTAAACAATTTGCACGCTTTAGACATTTCGTTTTGTAATAGTAATGCTGACCACCGTTCACTGCCATTATCCCATTTTACCCTGTCTATTAAGCTGAAGCACGTTGAAAGTGACCTTGTATTAACCTATCAGTATTAGTAAATAAATGCCGTATGATAACAATTACCGACAGTAACAACGACAGCGCGTACAGTCCGTTTAATAATTTCCAGTGGATAAAAGGCCTACACATCGTATCGTACATAAATCGTCCCAGCAAAACGATACACTGAACTTTTGTAACATCGTGTGTATAGATCGATTAGGTTGTGTCGATGTATCGACAGGTCGCGTGGGCGGGAAACACGGCTAATTTAATTTTCCGAGGTATACCTAACGCGCTTGATCAATTGCGCACAAACTCGTGTACTGAATTACGTTCGACCGGTCGTTTGAACGGATCGAAACGACAATTTTTTTCAATTTTCCCCTTATCGATCTATCCTGTGTCGCCGATTGTACAAAGTGGCCGCACGTGTGCACCCCGGTAACGCGTGTAGCCGTGTACTTACGCGCCGATAACTGTAATTTTCGAAGGAGGTTTCGCGCCGTTTACCTGTAAACATTAACCCTAATTAAATGCTAATGCGCCGGACAAGTCTTTCGTCGGGTGATCGGACGAGTGATTTCCGTTGGTCGATCGTTGACGCGTTTCCCGTGATTTACGATCTAACTGCCGGATAATTCGTACCTGTACGATATTCTTTCGCGTGCGGGAAATAAATTCATCCGACTCGTTCTTTGCCGTCCGATAAACGTTATACATACCTACATACTTTCCGTTTCTCTATTCGTGGATTCGATTTTTTTTCTTGGTCACCGTTTCAACGAATTAAATTGTCGTTTCACGACGTTCCACGGTGATGTGTTAGTCGTTCAATTGCACGGTGATTTCACCACGTTATATGAAAATGTTGTCGTGAAATTTTTTTCTTTTTTCGTAAAATCGTTTGGTCGTGACAATAAAATTCGTTACGGACAGCCGCCTATAAATTTACAGCCGGCAACATATACAGGTACCAATCGACCGAGACCGTTCCACGTGTCTTGTGATATTTCCGTCGTAGAAACGATCCCCGTTTTCGCGAGTCGCTAATTAGAATTGGGAATTGGACCGTCCGCCGTTTCGCGTTACAGTAACATAATACACTTTATATCGCTTTCTCCGTTCACTTTCATACAATTAGCTTGTCGAAATGCAAATAATTAAGAATTATAAACATTTGAAGGGGGGATCTACAACTTTCTCGCGTGTAGATTAATCTCCACACGTAGAAACTTCGATCGTGAATACGTGCTCCAATTTGGCCTCACGGGTTTATCGTCGATTGTATCCGTTTCGATTCGATTATCCAAGACGAAGGGACATTTACTACGAATTAATTCAATCCGCGAACCGACCAGTTTACTTCGAACGATCCCGATCGGAACTATAAACCTAATTCGTGATTTCGATGATTGGTAAATGGTGAATTGTTGCAAGTACGCGGAGTACACATTCAAGCTCGATCATTTTTCCGCTCGATCGATGCTTCGAGCACCGTTTAAAGGTCACTGACACGTTGCACACGGAGCGCTAAATTCACTTTCAACTCTCGGGAGGATTCGAACCGTCACGACTGGCCCCGATCGATTCTGTATAAGCGAACGACGAAACGAACGGTCGTCCAATGGAACGGAGAAAGTGACGGACGAATTAGCCGTGCATCCCTGTATTTAGCATAGAGTGCCCGTTTCGACGTCGCCAGACCAAAGAACGATCATTCGTGTCCGATTCTTGGTTATTACGGGCTATCAAGGTCTCACATATGTCGGAAATCGTGAACCGGAAAGAGAACGACAAAAATTCTTTTCCCTTATCTCTGCAATGGTATCGTGTCGTTTGCTCCTGTGCACCTTGTTTCCCATACGAATTATGATGTTTAATCGTCGAAAGCGGCGAGTGTTCATCTACACACGGTCTTTTCACTTTCGTACATATTGGGTCGTTAAGTATGAAATTTGACAAATGGCAAAACGCAACTTTGACATTTATTATTTCTTGTTTGGCGCCAAGTTTCAGTATTAGGTTACGTTAGGTTGAAAGACGCATCTTTGCTCTTCATTTCCCATATTCATTTGTTATAATATCATTACTAGTTATATAGGTTAACCCACTTTTGTGAAACTATGAAGTCGAAAATTCGTGTGGTTTATGAATACGAGTTTCACCGTGGAACCACAGTGTCGCAGACGGTCCGTAATGTTAACGCTGTGTGGGGAGAACAGCTGTCACTATTTTCCTTTACCAAAGGACAAATTAATTCACCGTTTGTCTTCGTAGGAATGCATATGCGGTAACTTCTGTCCAACCAACAGCTTCCGATAATTGATAACTTCTGTCCAACTCAACAGGTTCTGATAACTAATTCAAATTAGTCACGTTACGAATGATGTATAAGGGTCCAAACGGACCCCCACGTCATCAGAATCGTTGGCCTATCGAGGGTTAACTGCTGCCTGAATTGACTCGTTCTCCATCGCGAATAGAGATGGATTTGTTCAACGGTGCATCGGTGCTTGGATTCAATTTCAATCGCTATTTATCCAGCCCGATTAGCCATTCATCCGTGCGATCTTTCAATCCCATTCAGCCTCCGTTCGGTATCATCCTCGGGAGCCTATCAATTATCATCTGCATAGGTTTCTGCTCTCGCCTTACGCGTCCGTTCTTTCCGAGAGCGAGTTATGAGTCAATGTGTCGGCCGGAGACAAAGAGCAATAGGCATTACGATATCGTTCCTGGCTCCAGTAGAAATGTCCCGACGTTTCCTACCGGGCCAACGGAATTCCCGGCATGCTTATTGAACCGGGACCGATTTTGCCGTACACGTAACCTTTTGTCGTTGCTCGAGCCGATCTTTAAAGAATTCTCTCTAAAGATTCAATTAATGTGTTCACATTGAGGTGAAAACTGCGGTTCTCTCCGCAAAAAAATTCTCGCGAACGATTCAATTAAACCTGGTCGCAGCGAAAGTATTCGAATGATATATAGTACATATTCGGATGAAAAACATCGACTCGTTTGTCCATTGTGAAGTAGGTATTGACGTGCAAACTCGGCTTGACGTAGAAGAAAAGTCTCCTAGCACTTAGTAAATTTATTTCAAGTACTGAAATAAATGTTAAACCGAATGTTAATTTGGCATGAATTTCAGTAATTCCCAAAACTAAATCATAGGAGGCCCATCGTCCACCTCACTTTTTCTCCTAGCGGAAGCCGAGTTTGCTCGTGAGGGTACATACGTTAGTTCGTCCGAACCCGCGTGCAATCGTAATTGATTCAACCGTTTCTTAACGTGGTTAATTGTAGGGTTTTTTTTTCGTAACAGCCAGGTGCGTTAATCGATTCAGCCTGAAAAAATCGTGGTGACGAACAGATTGTTTCCAAGCGGTCCGAGGTTAACGATCCTCAGTCGCGTCGTAATTAGACGCGACTAACGGCGACGCCCGTGGATTCATTCCGCGAGAGATCGCGAATTTTCGATCTCATTCTGCTCTGATTGTCAGAGTCACGCGGTCGTACGCTCGGTAATAATTGTGACAGTACGGAACGCGCGCAGCCACGGGTAAACAGTCTACTATTTTATCACGCTTGACCGCGACCGAGAACGGAACACATGTATCTGTTAGGGTGGAGGGGGGGGGGGAGAAATAATTTAAGACCGCCTACCGGTCGTTAGATGAGAAACTTATGCCCCACCCCTAACGTCGATTATTCGTGTCGTACTTTTTTTTTTTCTCTCTCGTCGTTCTTATTTCAACGGAGACAGTCGTTACGTTTTCTGAAACTAGTTTCCCGACGACGTCACGCCAGGTTCAGCTCTGAGAGTTTCTACCTGGCGATGCGAGTCTGGACATTAGCTACGACAGGTATCACGAATGCATCAGAGCCCTCGAAGCTGCCTCGAAGCTCTTTTTTTTTCTTTTTTTTTGAAACGTGGAAATCTCTCTCTGGCGATAAGAACCTTCTACGGGGATTAGTGGAATCCACTTGAAATTCCACAAGGCGCAATCCGGGGGCTAGGACCGTAAGACCCGAGAATCCGACAAAAGTTTTCTGGTCCCCCCTCTCTTTCATCCTCTCTCTGTCGAAGATTTGCACTCTTAACGTTTTACGAGAATCAATAAAACCGATGGGTTTACGGTTTAACAACCACTTTTTAGACCCTATTCTCCCCCGGGGTCTCTATGGAGGATTGTAAAATATATAAATATTCCTTCGCTTATCATCGTGGTATTTCCTTTTATTTCCCACACGATCATGCTCCGCGAGCGAACTCATCCGTGTCCACCGGCTTTGTGAATCGTAGAAAATAATCACTGGAGAGAATTAACGAAGGAAAGTTCGGTGCGGCTTTGTACGTATCTCCACCGGGTGGGCAAAAAGTTCTCGATTGTCGGAGGCCCGTATACATATATGTATGCATACCATACATATATATAGTCCCACGTCCGATCGGTGCTCGTGTATTTACACGATGATCACGTGCTATCGCGGAAACGAAAAAGTAGGTTGCACGATGGTCGACTGAGAGGTAAAACACACATACACACGGGGGTCAGGGAAGATGGCAGTGGCTCGATCAACTGTGAAAACTCGCTTGGAAGTCCACAGAATTTTCAGGAAGTGTGATTCATGCTTCTGATGTCTGCTCTCCGCGGAGCTTTCACCAGTCGCTTGCGTCACGCTTCGAAGCAGATGACGAGCCATGAACGATACACGGGAGCTCTATTGCTGCTTAAAACATATGTTCGTACAGACGATTAAATGTCAGGTTTCGTCGATTAGAGCGAATATCGTGAAGCGGCTGGGCGTATTAAAGGAAATTCATTTCAAGCAAGTACAGCTGTCGCTACTTTCCTTTACCAAAAGACAAATTAATTCAGTCTTAGGCAGCGTAGGGTCTCCTCATGCGTTTACTTCCCCTTCCAGTGCTTTCTTTCGCGCTGTGTGTTTTCGTAGGACAAAGAAGCTCTGTGGTGGGGATAACGATTAACTCCCGAGTGTCAGTTTTATCTAGCGCTGCTTTAACGTAAGATACGTGTGTTTCGATCAACATTTAGAAATTTACAACAGTCATTGCCAGGCTTAGATTACAGTAATTCGTCGATGAGTGTTCGAAGGCTCCTGAGTGTTTAAACGTCATCACCACTATTGGGCGCTTAGTCAAGCCGGTCGGTTTGGGGAAATCGGAGGTCCTGACATGGATTCCCGTTCACCGAAATATTTTTGTTTCACTCTGCCAACACAATTTCGTTAACTTCGACATATAGGTAATCATAAACAATATCTTGAACAATCATTGGAAACCTGTATACGATCGTCTTACAAAACTCGTTAAAATCAAGGTCGGACAATTGGAATTCTTCCCTTGTCAGTAGGAGCCTTTGACCACTCATCGATGATTTACTGTATTTTGAAACTACCGGTTGCAGTCGGTCAAAATGCAGACGCGTGTTTACTTCACCAGGTTTTATCGTAAATAATTGCTCAAGAATAACCTAGCCAGACGGTGCATCGTCGTTAATGCGGGTGGTTGCGTAACGAATATCATTCAATTTCGGTGTTCGATGTAGTGTTCCGAGTCGTGAGTCACCGGGTCTTTATCTCTGTATTTAGTCTTCGCGGTCCGTTTAACTTTCCTCGCGAGAATGTTCGTTCTTGCGCCAGCACCACGGTGCAATTTCAGACCGTGGAACTTAGTGGCGGCGAGAATTGTCGTCGTTTCATTCGCTGTTGCACTTCAGGGTAAACCACGCGGGATGCAGACGAATTTAGCGAGGCTTAATGGTAACGATGCGCGAGAGTCAACAGGGAACCGATCGGATCGATTTAATTAGAGAATCCAGGCATCTGTGCAAACAGGAGCACCGCGATTCATCGCGATGTTGGCGAAGACAGCAGCCTTACGTCGTGAACTACTCGTAACTGTAACACATTCACTGTTTTATTAAACTGATCTAACATAAAATTTAGATTTTTTTATTTGTATATATTTTGCCAGCGACTGACATGCGCATATCGCGCCGCAATTAAAGGGTTAAAGGGAAGTCGGTCATCTGGAAACGGACACTCCGAGGGAAGGGAAGTTGCAAACGGGCGAATGAATGACGTCCAAAATGACCGATATTGCTAAAACGAATTATACCGTCTCGTGGTTACGACTGGGTTGCGCAACCGTCGACCGAGGTAGATTAAACAGGAGTAAGGTTTCGTCCGGATTTCTAGGATTCCATTGACATCGTATGTCTCGGAGGGGTAAGTGCCTCGCGTGGCAATATGTTCAGTGGCAATATAGTTAGAGTCCACTGTATTCCTCATTTTACTCTTAACGCAAGTAGGAGGAAAAATAAGCCTTTGTTTTTAATTCCGCCTTTGTAAATTACACGAATGATGGTATATTTTTTTCATTCTACATATCCTGTCTTACGTAAATTTTCCAACGAGAAGATTCAGTTAATTGGGAGTCGCGTCCAAGTGTCGCATCTGCTCGCAGTAGTTCTTCAATCTCTGGATCCCTTCTTCCCTGTGGTCGTAATAACGATTCTCCCAGGCGTCCAACAATCGATCGTAGTATCGTTCCATCTCGAAGTACCGTAAATACGTGTACGTTCGATGGGTCGGGAATATCTTCTCGAAGTTTCCGATCTCCGCGAATTCGTCCTCGTAGCGGATCAATTGCCTGATGTCGTCCCTCGTCAACGTCTCGACGATTCGATCCAGATACTCGCGGCGATTCTGCACGGCGTTCATCTCGTTCTGCTTCGTTTTCTCGGGCAGCGTCAAGGCCAGGCTGTACAGCTTACAATCGTGCGCGATCGTGTCGTACTTTTTGCAGCCGTACTTCGACGAAATTTGCTCGATTTTCGGGATCCGGTAGCCGGCCATGTTCAACACGTTCCTGACGAGGGGACCCTGTAAACGAGCAAAACGAAATCTCACGATCCCCAGAAGCATTACAGCTCGGACCAGTCGTAACTCGAAATTGACGATTCGAAAGTTCGAAATTGACTCACGGTGGCTGTGAATACCGTTTACGCGATTGTCAACCAGGAAAAATTAGAATTGTGAAATTTAAGTTGATTTAACACGTTGACTGCCAACTACGAGATAACTCGTAGTGAAAACATTGATTATTTAAATACCGTTACAACACTTTTCTGTATAATTAATACCACAGTACAATTTAAAACAAGACAACCTACCTCTATTGACTAAACGCATACATTTTCGACTATTTATGACTTAAAAAACGAAATAAAGTGTGTCTGACTACGTGCGACTTTTTTCACTGTGGCAGTCAACGTGTTAAGTTGATTTAAATTAATTTCCCCATTCGTAATTATGTGAAGTACCTTGATGATGGTGTCCAATGGCGAGTCCGTGTGCAACGACGGTAGTATGTTAACTTCGAGCAGCCACAGCTTTAAATTCTCGTCGAGTAGTATGTCGAACCCGTATAATTCGTAACAGCTGTAACTGGACGCCAGATTCTCTGTGATTTCCGCGTTCATGCTCGATTCCGCAGCGATCAGTGTCTTGACGACCACGTCTTTTATCTTGGACCAAAGCTCCGGCACGTCCACGCCCTCCTCGCTCAGGTGAGTCCACAAACTGCCGAACGACCATTTGTGGCTCCTGTACGCGTTCACACCGTCGTTACGCACGTACGCTGGGTTCAGCTTGTTCACGCTTGTGTTGGTCAGGTGCATGTACTTGTCGTTCAGGTTCAAGCCACGGACGTACCTGACGGCGAATAATTAGAGAATATTCGATCGAATTACTCTTATACCTTTGATCTTCTAGCTACTGAAGTCTGCATAATACACTGCAGTTCATAAGTGTGACACTTGGTCTATACGGAGAAAACGTGTAATGTTTCATAAAAAAAAATATATATATATATATTTTGGGTCAGTTTTATTTTTTTTATAGTTACACGAATTTTTTATTTCGTTTACTCGGCTCTGATAATTACCTGACCGATGCGAAACGAACCAGGCCCTCCTTGTAGATGTAAATTCTCAACGGATTGATGCTGGTCACGAGCACGTAAACCCGTAGATCGAACTTTGATCCGTTGATCAGTCTCGGTTTCGAGATGTATCGTTGAACGATCATCGAATGCCACTTTGGAATCTCCCACCATTGATTGATAACTTTTATACCTTGGCCCCGACCCGATGCCGGCGGCTTGATTATCCACGTGCTACGAACACCGTACTTCTGCCACGTGTACTCGAATTTCTGGATCTCTCGCGGTAGAATGAACGTCCTCGGCATGAAATCGTACTCGTTCGCGCCGAATCTCTTGGTCATTCGGTACAGATTCTTCCAGAGCAAGTCCTTGTTGCCCAGATTTCGCGAGCCTGGAATGCTGTTTACCTGTGATTTATAATATTAAGTAATTATAATATCAGTTGTCCATATGGACTAGACATTACCTTCTGAAAGTTTTTCAAGCGTCGATACTTCGAGGTATCGGTGAAAGAAGGGTACCAAACCGCCGACCAGTCGTTGTTCTGCGTTACCATTTTGTATCCTGTGTTCAGCAATATTTTCACGAGGATCCTCGGCATCGTCGTGGTTCGTTTCCATTTGAGCAGTTGCGCGAAATCTTTGGGTAGCTTCTTCGACGAAGAATACTCGTTACTATGAAAACGAATGTACGGTGGCACGTGCGGGAAAAGGCTGTGTCTCAACGGCAGCAATGACTCCACGGCCTTATCGCCGTCCGCTCCTTCATCAACGATAAGATCGTCGCAATCCTTCGCGCGGAATGCATTCTCTCGATCGATGTTCTTGGTCTCCGTTAATCTCCGTCTCGATTGCGGCACCGAGTTCTCGGATTTGGGAACATTTTTCCGAGGACTGTTCGGTTTACCAGTTGTATCGGCCGACGATATTCTTCTGGCATCGAGGAATGCGGCCTCTGTGATCTCCTCGTAGATCAACCATTCTTCGTCCGTGTCGAGGTTAATCATCCCACCGGAAGTGGACGTGGAGGTGCATCGGTTGCAAGCGATCTTGTATTTGTTTGGCTCAGGATGATAGCCAGTGTCGCCCTGCATCGCGTCCTGAGAATACACGTTAATTTCCCGGTCATTATTGTTTACTCTGATCACCCAAAGAATTTCAATCGACGCCCATATTGGAACACGGTATTCGTGTTACGAGGTACGAACCGAAGTTGCCTTCGTGTTCGTTGCCAGTTTACCCTCGCGGTGTCCGATAAATTTCTGAAACACCTCGTCGATCAGCGTAATATACGGCGTCCAATAAAATCGATAGATCGTAATCATGTACACTCACGTGGAAACTCGGCTATTGCTAGGGAAAAAAGTAGCGTAGGGCCTTCTACCACTTGGTATTGGGAATTACTGAAATTTATGCCAAATTAATATTCGATTTAACATTTATTTCAGTAGCTTAAACAAATTTACCAAGTAGTAGGACCTTCCTTTATGTCACTTTTTCCCCCAGCGGAAGCTGAGTTTGCTCGCGAGGGTACATATCGTTTTTCAAAAATACGAGGATGTTCGAGAGCTCGTTGAACCGGCTCCCGAAGACGATCGTCGGTCACGCTCGAGTCGGTACGCGATTAGATTCGAGGGAAAAGCAGTTGACGTTAAATCAGTTTCTGTTCAGCAATTTTCTATCGGGAGGGGTGCCGAGGGGGGCGAACAATGCCGCGATTGATCCGAGAAAGCCTTTCCGCATTTGCGTGCCACCACGTTTATCTTGCCTCAGGGACGCGGAGTAGAGCACTCGACGCGGTACACACGCGGGGCGGATGGTTTATTATGCGCGTAACAGGCTTCCACGCGTGTATATGCACGGGAACGCACGCATGAGAGTTTTGCTGCACTTGTGCGCGCCATGGGATGCGCTTCGATACGCATGTTGCCGGGGATAACGTTCGTTAGGTAAGGGTACGTTTACACTGCTGTTACGAAACTCGTGTATTCGCTCTCTAGGTACAGCCGAATGTGAAAAAATTATGCTTCCCTTTGTGTTAAATGTTAATAGAATTGTAGCGTGACAGAAAGCAACCAACACGTGCGGCTGCCATGTTTTTTGGTCGCAAATTAGGAATGTTTGTATTTTAGGGGCTTTCGTAACCCTCGAATGGTACGGTGGGTTTTAAGGTTGTATTTGATAAGGTGGGGACGGATCCGACTCGAACACTTTTTTGCTATTTTCAGGTGGGCGAAAAATGTTATTATTTGGAACTTGTATTTTTGTTTATTTATATAACGAGGAATAATAATGTAACTAGAATAATAAAAAAATAAAGGGACAGCACAACAGGAACTGTAATTTAGGTTGGATATTGTATTAATGAATTTCTATAGTGTCGAGTAGACTATAGTTGGAATACAGAACATCTTTCGCCGTTTCGCCGTCTGGTTGCGCCACAGTGTAAACGCACCCTGAACACCCCTACTGGACT
The DNA here is from genome assembly GCF_001272555.1 of Dufourea novaeangliae. Lineage (NCBI taxonomy): Eukaryota > Metazoa > Arthropoda > Insecta > Hymenoptera > Halictidae > Dufourea > Dufourea novaeangliae. The sequence continues at coordinate 1,679,090 of NW_015373993.1, read as the reverse complement.
GTGTATACTATATCGCCGCGGGTTCTCCCAGACGATCGGCAAATACGCTTATCGTTCGCGGTACACTTCTCGGTGTTGTCCGGGTCCCTCTAATGGCGGACGCTAGCTCGATGCTTCCTGCGTGCGCCGCTCGCGTTTTCCATCTTGCACGATTAATTGTCGGTCGTGCGTGGCCAATCGCTGTGGCAGCAACATCAGCGTTGCTGGCTCTTCAGATCGCGGTTATATAGGGTGTCCCAAAGTAATGAGTCAAGCCGCAACACGCATATTCCTTGTGCAAATACAAATCGGAAAGTCTTTTACCATTTTGTAATCCGATGCTCCATTCCCGAGATATTAGTAGTTGAACGAACTCCAATCAGCTGAGCGGTCGGCTAAACGTACGCGCTACCCAGCTGACTGGTCTCTGCGCGTACGTGTGACCGCTCAGCTGATTGGAGTTCGTTCAACTGCTAATATCTCGGGAATGGAGCTTCAGATTCCAAAACGGTAAAGGACTTTTCGATTTGTATTTGCACGAGGAATATACATATTGCGGCTTGCCTCATCATTTTAGGACACCCTGTATAACCCCTGGTGTGTCCCAGCGTTTTCTCTGTTACTCGCCGCGGCTATGGAATGCGCTGCAACGTGTTCCCTCCGTGGTGTCTCTAATCTAAGCGTACACAATGCCCGGACACACCGAGAACAGCAGCTCTCTTGGTGCCTCGGTACAGAATGTAATACGCGCGATACCAGATATAACGCGCGCCATTTACATACACGAGATCGCGCCCGTTCTTCCGGCATCGAGCGCGCTCTTTCACTTTCTCTACGGTTTACCCGGGCTAAGGTCGAACAGAGATATCTGCGAAACGCTGTGATTTAAGCGGAACCATCTTTTATACGCCTCTGATCGAGCCGCCCGGGGCCTGAGAACTCGCGATATTAGATGCTCTACGTGGTACGGATGAACGATCTCACGGGGTCGATCTTTCGACAGTGCACTCGGGGGAATTCTTTTGATTATTTTTGAAGGCACAGAGATTCGTGTGTACCCGAGGATATGTGTGGAACAACCGAATCTCCTAATTGAGGAACATTTGACGAGAGTTACCCGTTTTATCGTATGTTACGCTTATTACTGTTTGGTTGAGTACAGGTGCGTATCCATTTGTTGCGTAACGTTGTAACGTATCACCGTTGCGTATCATTGTATCGTATCGTATCGCCATACATTTTTCGTTCGAATAAAAGGAGTTCACGTTCTTCCGATTATAGTAATAAAGTATCGAACCTTATAAATCTGGAAATAAATTTCCGAGAACAATACATAATATCGTATTGCTTAGTGGATTAATTGTACCAAGCTTTTTATCTCGTGGGACAAATTCGACATTAGATCTGAAAATGGTACAACAGAACTCGATGTTTGCGTCCCTCGTCCTCTTTGTTCCGTTTCTGAGCAAACTGTTATGGTGAATGTCATTTCTGGCAGCTTTACGCCCCGACACACGCCCCGACGCTTGATAATAATATGATACATTGCGATCGTACGCGCGCGATCACGCGGCACCATGCACTTTCACGGTCCACGTGGCATGCGATAATGCGTCATGAATTCCGCCGTGTGACTTTTCGAACGGAAATCTATCGTTAATACACAAGCTGTACCCTCGGCGAGTTCGCGTGATCAGCCTGACCGCGCGGGTTCGTGGATTAATTAAAGGTCCGTTTATACAGAACCGGGTCGTGTCGGTTCTGCGTTTGTCCCGTGTAATGGGACTTTGTCAGGGCCACGGAAGGCGACATACATGTGTGAACTGTTACATATGAAAATACGACAATGAATTCTAGCTTGGGGCACGGAACGGACAGTAGACCCTCGATAAGTGTCCGAAGAGTTTTCGGCGAAGACTCGGAACTGACAAAGAAAAGTCCCCAGGTGTAACACTGACTTTTTAACGAGGTTTAGCAAAGTGATAGAGCCTGGAATTCTGAAATCGATGATTTTTGGTTCAGCCTCATATGGCATTTAAGGTTCAGTGCCGAGGAACCTTGAAACAATCATCGAGGATTTACTGTAAATAGGCTTGAACCCATTAGCAGTCGAATAAAATTACGACTTGTTGTAAAGAAAATATATATTTCAATATGTAATAATAAGTTAATTTATAATATATATATTTATTTACTACAATAAAGTGCGCCGTGTTCCGAGTCCCACTCAGGATAATCTGTTAACGGGTTAATGGAAGGTGATCCGGGATCCACGAACGTGGAATACGGATTCAGAGGATTCATTAACGTCGCTGGCGAATTTCGCGCGATGTTACAACATATACTTACGAACGCCACGGCGAATCGAGATTTCACGGTTACTCCGTATATGTACCCGCGTGATTATGCAACGGTGGCCGTACCCGTTTCCCCAAGTGATTGAGAAAAGCCTGTATCCGATAAGACGTTTATTGCACTTATACAATCGGAAAATCGCGCATACTTCGCGTCAACTCACCGGATTCCGCTGCCGGATTGTGCAAACACAGTTTGCATCGTGGATTATTTATCGTCGTTGGCTGCTCGTGAATTTTCCGCGATCTCGACGCGGAGTTTTCACTCTCGTTGAATTATGCGTCGGGGATCGTGTGTGTACTTATGACTGTTCACAGTAGTAAACACGTTCCCTCTGCTGCAGCCTTCTTACGTTCGTGGACCGAAGAAGTGTGTCGTATGCAAAAAAATAAAAGAAGCGTGATAAGCTAACAAACATTTCTCCCTATAAGATTATTGTCCCGGCGCGGACCCGAGTTCGGGACGATAATCGAGAAGGCTCTGTAGTACTTTTGGGTCGAAACTTCGCGGGGTGGTTTCACCCCTTAAAGTCGCGTCTCAGCCGACCAAAAAAAATACGTATCCCTTATTTTTGACTGCTTAACAGACATACGAAGTTTCATCAAAATCGAAGGGGGACACTTCGGTGCCTTTTCTTGTAAGTCTAAAGAAAAGCTATCTACTTATTTCATCATATACTTTGATCTTTTATCTTCGCTGACGAGACCTCTCTGTCACGGGGATCGTTCGTCGTGAAGAAAAAAGAAGTTGCGTGACCGACAGAAAAATTTGAAAAAGGAGGCCGCGGCACGCCGATGGTACTCGAAGAAGTTAATGAAGCTGGCTTGTGAAACTCGTGTGCATGAAAGATGGGAATATATAAAGAGAGGAAAAAACTGAGGAGGACGGATCGGAGGGGTGGAGGGCGGGAAAAAGAGGGAGCCTTGAGGTGTCGTTCGAGAGCAGCGCGTAATGCTCGCTGAAAGCGTTTACACGCCGTCGAGTGTCGCGGCGTGAAAACGCAACCGATATTGTACATACATAGGTGCATATACATATATACTCGGTATACATAGGACATACATACCGAGTGTTGTACGGGCAGTGCACATCGCGTCGTCGCATTGTCTCCGAATGACGAAGAACGTCCTTCGATCCACGGCGGAGAAAAGATTCCTCTGTGTGTGTGTGTGCACTCTCTGCGCGCGCGTACAACACTCCCGATGCATTAGCGATTTCGCAAACCGTCGACGATACTCTTGCTTCTCAGCTTCCCTCGCTAAGGTAGGATTAGTAAAATGCTCTAAATGCGAATGCCAAGAAGAAAACCAAGATCTAAAACACTTAGTTTGGCAATGTTTGTTATATAATGTACAGCGAACAGAATTGATCGATAAATTGTTAGGTTACAATTATCGCAAAAAATTGAAAATCTGATTGCTGGGCCACATATTCAAGCTTGTACTTATATTAGGGGTATCCATAAATAATGAATTATTTTCCAAAGACCTTATTTCTCATTAGTTCTGTGAGAACTGGACAAGTATAAGCACAAATTTTTTTTAGTGTTATTCTTCAACTGGTTTGTTAGTAATTTATTCTCAACAGTATCCCCAGGTGTAATGTCGACTTTTTGATCGGGTTTAGCACAGTGATAGAGAGAATTTTGAAGCCAATGATCTTCGTTTCAGCTGTATATGGTCATTAGTTTATGAAATATTTAATATTCAATACCGAGGAACCTTGAAACACTAATCGATGATTTACTGTACACAGAATTTCTTCAGATTTCTTGCAAGCCTAAAACCTGCAAAAATTCAATGTAAACCTACTTTACCAACAGAGTGTGAAGAAAATATGTTTGTCCATCCAAGATTAATAATCATAATCGGACCAGCGAATAGAACAATCCTCGATCGATCCTCGAAGCTCCCCTTGGAATAACAAAACGAAAGCGTTCACCAGAGAAAGCTACCAGGACCATCCTGTACGTTATACCCCTGTTTCCGAAGGTTAATTAAGACCCCGTGATTGTTGTCTGCGCCAATTAGACGGTCGTGAACCCCGAGATCGCAGCTTATGGCGTTTAGTCGTCTCACGTTTGTATTCGGTTCAACGTGCTCGCCGCGTGAACGGCTTCGGGGATCCGTGGTGTGCTCTTTTTCTCCCTCCCTCGATCTCTTTGCTCGTCGACGATTGCTCGCGCGAGAGAGCTTCGTTTCGAACGCTTGCTATATAAGCAGAAAGGGAATTCCAGCCACAGGGTGGTTCGCTGTTCTCGTAATTCTGCAGTGCGTCCACGGCCGCAGCCGTGCGTTCTTTACCCGCGATGCATTAGCGATGTCGCGATCCATAGGCCGTATGTACATACGTATGCACGCTCCAGTCGTGTCGGACCGGGAACCGCCTACGGAAGAGCCGTGGTTTAAATCTCGGGAGCGAATCTTGAAACTCGCTCGACTCCCAACGTCGTAGGATTCGTTTCTTTTTTTGTTTTTTGTTTTTCCTTTTCTTTTTTTTTCGGAAGCTCCCTCGCTTTACGGTTCGCCTCTGATGTTCTTTATCTTCGGGAGAACTATTCCCTGGTACCGGGTTCTGCACTCTCGGCGCATTCGTGATTTCGCAGCACTGTCGCGTACACACGTACAGACCACGTGTGCACACGTACTATGGTGCTCCTCCATTGGACTCGTCGCGGAGCCAGAAAAACAATCGCAGGTATCGAACACGAGAACGATCGTGGTACTCGTTCTTTCTCTGTCTGTCGAGGATCTCTCCCACGCTCCTGAGTCGGAACTATCAGTCGAAAATCACTCTTCTCGCGGAAAAAAAAAATAAACGATCGTGGAAAAAAAAAAACTCGAGACATAGAACGACGGAGGACGTCGCGGCTAATGAGGTCGGATGCAGCTGAGACTCCTCTGGTTCACCTATCGCGGTTCTCGCTTCGATCTTTCACGTCTCTGAGCGTCCTGTGTAACATCGATGATCGTGTTTCGAATACAATACTACACGTTGCGTTTATGGGATATAGCAGGGGTAACTGAAAATTTTTTTGCCATTTCTGGATTTTGTCACTGTTAAATTGTATGCATATGTGTACACTCGAAATATATGTGTGCTTAATCAACAGGTTATTTAACAGAGAATTTATCGGTTTATAACACTTAAATTAATCATTTAAAGTTTTGACAAAGTGGCCCCTGACATTCCCCAGAAATCACGCCTTCGGACAATCATCTTTTTCTGGCACTTTTTCGAGAGGAAAACTGTTACAAAAGAAAGAATTAGAAAGGTTGTTAAATCGTTCGAAAAAAGGTAATAGAAGCCGAAGTTGACTATTTTCCTGAATTATCGTTTTGATCCACATTATGTACCATTTATCTCCAACCATTAAAACAGCACGAACTTTCCTGGTTACCTAATTGTGTACCGTGACTCTTATATTTCTCTTTGTACGATTACAGTATCATTATCCTGAAGATTGGCTCGACGGTAATCTCTGCTCGGAACTCTCACAGAAAAAAAAAAAAAATATCAATGATGGTGACGTCATTTTCGCATGCATGAGAATCCACGGACGTGTACATATACACACATACACCGTCGCCACGTGTGTTCTATCGATAAAAATTCTCTCGTTCTTCCATTCATCGAGGGAAGCTAACGAAGGAAATGTGCGCCGGCTCGCGGTAATGATCGCGTGAGTTATTATCATCGATACCTGGACGCACGGTGGATTTATCCTCGGGATCGGTGTTTCGTTTACACGGATGGCGCAACGGAGCGGGGGGAATCGGGATTTTCAATCGCGTATTTCTGTACGGTACAGAGGGGCCGTTTATCCGTTGACCCCGTTTCCGTCGAAACCTATGCATCGTTGAAATTGTTTAACAAAGACAAACGAGCCTCGCGAACGATCTCCGACGCCGCGATATCCATCGGAGGTATCCCGAGGTGGTTTTTTGCGCGTGTGGGCGGAATATTTGTTAACGCATTTAATAAGGCACAGCCTCGCCGCGGAGAACACCTCGTTCGTTTTACGAGCGATCCATAGATCGTGAACCTGTCCTATGGCTCCGTGTTCAATAAAACATCTCGACGAGTGATTTCTTCCGAGACTGAACTTTGTTAATTATCAACAACGCCATAAGTTTGTTCGTCGACAGAGAAAAAAAAAGAACGGAACATCTTTTCCCATTTACTCGCGGCCAGACGACAATTCACGGCTCACCGAATTGTACCATGGGAATCGGTACGATCGAATATTTATGGACGGCGATAAAATCGCAACGTAAACGGACTGGTGTGTGCATTGAGATCGCAAAACAGATGAATAGTCTCCTGACAATTTCAGATCGCGTTCTACAGGGGAGAGAGGATGGTTGTATAATAGATGGTGAATTAATCGAGCTGAGAGGAAATCGCGTTACCCAACTGCGTTTTCTCGTTGATTTGACGGATTTATTATCAACCGACTTCGATATTCACACGCGCCATTTCGATGAATATGCGTATACGGTCGTCTTTCATTCCCGTGATTCTTCCTAGTGCCAATGGATGATGAAATATCGCGATGGTATTTTAGTTTCGTCGTTTTGTTCGTGCGATAATTATTAAAAATATCCCTGAGCGTGTACCACACGGGGGCCCATCGAGGATTAACCCTTTGCCCTACGATTTTCTTGACGTCTGCAGTCTCCAGGATTGCATTGTTGTCGATAGTTTCCCAGAAACTAAAGGAATTCTGTATTTATCGCGACTGTATTTTTATTGTAAATGTTAAATATTATTGCCAGCAATGTGGCATTTCACTTCAATTAAAAAAAAAAACAGAATAATATTCTTCTTTGCTGACTCGATGTTATAGGCCAAGAGGTTAACTGTACGTCGTAATATTTCGATACAAATAGAATTCGTCTTAATTCCACGTGGGTATGAGCGAAAAGTCTTGCCATAATATTGATCGTTAGCCACCTGTTGATCCGTTGAGATTCGATATGTCTCTCGAATTGTTTCCTATACGATCGAAACAGAGACGATTTAACGATTTCTGACATCGGTCATGCCAGAAAATAATCCCTCCATCTCTCAGGAACTATTTCACCCCATGTGTTCATTCAAGCCACGGTTCGTCCAGGTGTGTCAATGGAGCACAAGCTGTGTTCGTATTCGACCAGTCAAAGAGGAGAGAGTGTGTCGTTCGTAGGAATATCGTCGTCCCAGAACCGACGATCGAACCGTTCTGTCAATGGCTCCGATCGATCCGAATCGAAGAACACACACGCAGGCTTGCGCAGAAGTGACGGCCGGTTAGGAACGCGGTCGCGCACCGATTTGTCGAAGCGGTTGTCAATCTCTCTCCATGTTCAGAGACACGCCGTGCTCGTCAAAGGCAAGAAACGCGTGCGTCAAGGCCGTCTCCACGAGTAGTACGTATACAGCTGAACGAGAATACACCAGAGTAAACACATTATATATACGTGGTTGGTTGTGAAAAGCTGTGTAATATCGATCGAATCCGAGCGTTTAAAAACCGATCATACGCGAGCAAAGACTTTTCTTGCGGTTTCGCGGTGCCGCACCACAGACTAGGCCGCAGTCGGTGGTGCGTTTGTCTATTTTCGATGCATTACGTCCTTCGCATTTAAAAGCGCCGACTTTCAAAATGGCGGGACCAGCCTGGTGGACGTTAACGAGCAAAATGCGACGCGAAGCTTCCCATTGTCCCGGGGAAAATTGCACAGCCGATCGCCACGGCGAGGTTAAACGACCGTTGGTCTCTCGCCGTGGTTTTCCCATTTAGCTTCTGAAAGGTAATTATGATATAATCGATGGCCGTTTAATGGACCCTAGCGAACCGGCACCGATTGGGCGCGAACGATCGTGACACGCGAGAAGCAAGAGCCCATAGAATATTTTTTTTTTTAAAAAGGGGGGGTTTTTTTTTTTTTTTTTTTTTTTTTTTTTAACGATATCGTAGCGATTTATGCGGGAAATAGAGAGACAAACTACGACCCGTAGGTTGTTTAATCGATCGACGGACGACGAGGATTTTTTTTCTTCTCGGAAATTATTCATCCTTCGTGAAATCGCGGGAGATTCTATTAGGAACCCTGTGCTATCGACGGGGATAATTATGGCTGTTAAACGGTGTTCCTTTTCGGGATCCGCGCGAATGGAAGCCAAGACGCTGGCACTGCGGAGAATCGCGTAGGTATGCTGCAACAAGCTTTCGCGCATCTGTTGATGTCAGGAAGGTCTCACCTCTCGCCAAGGTCTTCCGAGACGCGCACCGCTCGGCCACATTATACGACGGTGTTGTAGGCATTTTTATGCAAATTCCATTTAGCATTGTGTCGACCGTCCATCCGTTCCACTAATCGAGCCGCGATGATCCGATCCCGTCCCTCGTTGGTACGCGAGTGGAAAATCGGAGCTAAGTTCGTCCCATCGATACGTTCGTCGAAACTTTCGACTCTAAAGGGTCAAAAATGACCTTATACCGATTTGGACGTGCGATATGTCACTCGATAGCTTGTCAAGAAAGAACAGTTTGTGTCAAGTTTCAACCCTTTATCTCGATCAGGAGGAAAATTCGGATTGTCGGGTTTTCCTTTATTTTTTTCTGTTTAACGATTCTGTAAAAAATCGGATAGATTGTATTTGCCGGGGAACGCGTTAGAGACTTTTTTAAATGATTTTTTCGTTGAGTGTCCTAGTGGTGGAAAATCAACAAGGCTAAAATAGCTGAAAAAATCACAATCCTGCAATACCCTTTAACAAAGATCGTCTTCGATACATCCCATCAATATTGTCTTCTTCGTCTAGACCAGCTTTCAGCTTTCCTTCGAAGTCCTCTGGTGGGCGAGTTTCACCGAGAATAAGGTCGTACTTTTTCCAACTGGTCGACTTGTCTGGAAACAAATGGCAGTCTGTCAGCAGCGAGAATGCGATGATCGGTTCGTTAACGGGTGGGGGACAAAAAAAAAGAGGATAAGAATAAAATCTGTCGACAAATGTCCCGAGACTACGTTCGATCAACCTACCCAAGGACGCCTAAGGTAAAATCGTCGGGTATTATTCGGCGAGTTCGGGACATTTTTATGCAAATGCAGCACAACAAGGGATTGTGCGAAACGGTCGGTTCGGTTGATCGTCGATAGAACGGACCCAGCCGCGATAGGGGGCTTTCCTGTGCTCTCGTCGGACGTTTTAATCGACGTCGCGCCTTAATTTATCGCTCGAGACCGGCGGAGAGCACGTTCGTGATTCGTATACGTAATACCAAATTTGATCTTTCCTCTCTTGGTAAAAAAAAAAAAAAAAAAAAAAAAAAAAAAAACAAATACATACAAACCGAGGCGGTGGATCGAGAGCCTCTCAAGGCCCGAAATCACTAGCCGCGTGTAATTGCACCGCATCAATCCTTCGAAACTGCAGGTAATTAGCGGGTAACTTATTAACATCGGGGCTCCCGTTATCCACGGTCGTATACCGAGCACGTTCCTCGTATTACCAACCGTCCAACGTGTCCGTGTCCGTGAATACGGATTCGTCTTTCGCCTCCGTGGGAAATCTCGTGCTGTGCTCCACCACAGGCGAGATGTAAGAATAGACGTAACATCTTATGGGATTTTTGGTGTCCCACGAAAATCACGCTGCTTCGAGCGCAAAAAATAAATGTTTCCGATTTCGGGAACTACCTTCGACATCGCGATTTCGCGAAGCACAAATACAGGGTGAATCACGAATCGTGATCGGTAGAGGATTACTCTGTTATTAGCAGTCCGATCGAAAATGTTTTTATCTAGAGCTTTAACGGTGATTATAACAAATTTGTTGTCAACTCTTTTTTTTTTCATGATTTTTCGCTAGCCAGGAATGGAATGCTGGAATGATACGGGGGCTCTTGACGCCCCCGAAGCACGGGACAGAAAATTATACTCAAATTTAAGTGGAAGTATTGATTTACTTAAATTATCCCTGCCAATTTAACTCGAAATCACAAATTTATTGCATGTTAGATCTATTCTTATATTTCGTCTGTAACTCCAAGAAAATTCGAGATACTCGTCTGTTGTTCGATCACAGGGACACCTGAAATAATCGAAGCGTGTGTGTTATCGCGTAATCGCGTTCGATATGATTCGCGACGGGAGTCGTAATGTTAACTTTGGTGCGTGTTAATTTTTTTTCTGCACGACGAAGGTCGACGATGTAGAAGCTCTCGGTTACCGGATTGGTCGAACCACGACCCTGACAGAGGGACCGATATCTTGCGTATCGGTTAATATAGACACGTGCCCGACGAACGAAGCAATCGCTAATATGGTGACCACTTATGCATACCTTCGCTGGTAGGTATCGCATATGCATACTCATCGGGGACCAACCAAGTTGTCCAACGTTTCGGCCTTGCGATCGCGAACGAAAATGGTATGCGTCTTGGAATTCAACGGTAGACCATTCTTGAGGCGAGCGTTTACGTCAGTACGTAGTCGAGCGTTACAGGAGCTCACCTGGACTCGATTGGATTACCTTACCTGGTGCGTTTTCAGGTATTCCGAATTATTAATTCTCCGTTGAAATGTTTCTCGCGTAACCTGGTAAGATCGTGCGACGAAAGGAAGCAGTTATGGATCGTTGACGACGATGTGACTCGAAAGAACTTAACGACGTTACCTTTTCGATATCGCACTGATTCAATGGTCGTTAGAAGTTCGACAGACTCCAGCCACCATGATATTATATTGAACACACGGTATAAAACGGATTATCAGGAACTCACGGTTGCCAATTAAGTGTTAAATACACCGGTATCACCCCTTGGAATCTCGGAATCGTATTAGAAAATTGATACTTGTCTTCCAATTACGACGGGATTAATTCGCCGGGGATAGGGCGTATAATGTATTTATCTTCGGGGTCTGTTGTTCCTCGTCCTGGAGGTATAAACGGAGTTGCAGTTTTGTTCCACACCGCCGCCACCGAGGCAGGTTGTAATAATAACATAATAATAGTGGATCGGGTCCGGGGTTCGGGCGTGCTTTTGTTAACGATCTACAAGCGATATCGCGGTTCAAGTCGAGTGAGTAATTGCCAGGGGCATTTGCTTACGCCCTGGTCTACCGGCTCGGCGTATTAAGTCCGGCCAACTTCGCCGTGAACCGTCGACCGATCTCGGAATGTCGGAATAATATCGAATCGGGAACCACCAGGTCGATCGATTATATCGGCTGTTCACGAAAAACGGAATCTGTGCTGTTTATCCATGTGAACGCGAACTCAGGAGGATAATCGACCGATGGAAACGTTTTCCGATCGAACGGCGAACGATTTATAATCTTTGACAATTTAATAGCGAGCATTTTTTCTTGCGGTTGTAATTTACAGGAGGGGGAACCGTGGATTCAATTCGAATGGGATTCGAGGAGCAGTAGAAAGGTTGAGGGATTTGAATTCCAGCGGAAACGGGATCGCCATCGATCACGGCCAGAGTTGGGAATAATTTTATTCGAATAATAGATAATAAAAAGCTGTAGTATCTAAGGGAATCGCTCTGATCTTTAAATAGTTAATGAGATTAACACTAGAACTACCGACGATAAACGCATATTTGCTTCGATCGCTGGATAAACGTGGAAAACTTTGGAAAATTTAGAAATTTAGATATTGACTAATTTTTCCACTCATATCATAATAAAAGGTGCAAAAAATCTGAGCCCAGTCATTTTGACTGGTTTGGTAGTTCTAGTGTTAAATAATCGTTTGCCAAATGTCGACTCATTCAGGAAGAAGAATTATTTTCTTATAAAAATAGGTATTTCAATGTTTAAACAATTAAGAATGACGAAGTACATTTTTTATCTTCTATTCGTTACCCGAAACTCTTTATGTAGAGAATGAATTTGTCCATCTCTGCTCGAAACCGTGCGAGAAAAGAGAATCGCGTCGTTGACCGATTTATCGTTCTCGCGTGCGTTGTCGCGGACCGTTCCACATTATTCCTTTCGGGCGTAAAATGCTCTCTGGTTTTCTCGTTCACCCGATAACCTTTCGAAGAAATTCCTGCCGCCTCCTGTTTTACGCGACACACACCGCGTGGACACGGTGTGCGCCGCGTTTCGCCTCCTATCCGCGGCTAACTTCATTGAATTTTTTAAAGGGTTAACGTTCTCGCGGTTAGTATAATATTATTTTAACAGTATATACCCTACACTCGAATGAAAAATGAAAAAAAAAAAGAACGTACCGCAATGGAAGTGACTGCGCCGATTCGAACAATCTTGAGAGCCGTCGAATATCTCGGTTCGCCATTGGTGGTTTCCTCGTTTTCCATTCTTCGAACGCACGATACCCCCCACCGGCCCCTCCCAACCCCTGGTAGAATCGGTGCAGCTATTCTCCTGTAACCGGTATTCATCTTGCGGGACAATATCGCGTTAGATCCATCGTAAGGATCTCCTTTCACCGGGCGCGCAAAAAGAGGAGCATAATAGGATGAGTAACGACAACCGACCAGAAGAAGAGGGGCCCGATGGTGGCGGTGGTGGTTCCAGATGTTGCCGGTTGCGAAAACTTTCCGGCTGGTCGTGTCGTCGACCGAAGATTTATCGACGTTGCATCGATACAGCGCGTGCCGGTCCGTGACTCCCAGGTGGAAAAACGACCACGGCGGGATTTTTCTCCGTTGGTCGATTCGATGAAAATTATTCTCTCCTCGTACTGGAAATCCGTGTAACGTCCGCCACGCCTTCGCCTAACCGCGTAGGCCTCGTGTCCCCGGATGAGTTACGACGATTCCAACCGCAAAAGTCTCTCCTCCCCACCTGAGTCGCACGGGAATACAGTCTTGTTCCACGAGTCTTGAAAGAATTATAACGCCAGGCGATGGAAATTTCTCCGCGTGCCACGCGCGACTTTCGTACGGGTCCGTCTTCGAGGCGTTACCGTTATCTGGAACCGAGAAATCGCCGGTTACCCGATGCGCTCCGAGGATATCTTCTGTGGAAACGATCCGAGTGATAAGGCGTGGCCGTGCGATAGAGAACGCGCGGCGATAATAGTGGACCGCCGTCGGAGATCGCGAGTCTCGTTGAAAGATTGCGAGAGACCCGTTAGCGGGAACGGATTCGAGGCTGTATTCCAGGTTAGAAGTTGGGCAGGATTTTATTCCACGATTTTTCATTCGAATGATACGTAAATTAAACTCACCTGAGTCTGCGAGCGTTATATACTGACCTTTAACCCTTTCGATAACAATCATATCCATCCATTGGGTTAATTTGACACAATATTCTCCTAAAATTGATGACGAGGCTTTGTGACTTTTATTTTAACCAACCTACGGTCCCCTGTTCAGCTGTACGTTCGAAATACAGGAAATCATCGATGAGTGTTCGAAGGCATCTCACTGGATGCTTGAATTAAGAAAATTGTTAATATTACCAAATCTGAAGAAGTGTGCCACATTCTCCTATCGCCCATGTCCGGTAGAACCCTAAGCAGTGTTCTTCGTCATCGACACGCTAAAAAAAAAAAAATCTCTTCTGTTCGATTCAGCACGCGAAACGGAACCGTCGTCGCCCGCGTGTTTTCGGGATCTGTTTTTATTATTTTTTTGTTCTCTTTCGTCCCGATGACATCAGTCGAAAGCTCGTCGTGAACGATATCCACCTCGCGATGACTCGATTCCGCAAAGGCGGTGACATCCTTTCGACGCGAAGCATTCTCGAGGAAGAGGGAGTATATGCGTTGGGTACGCATTTTAGGATCCGATCGCTGGAAAATGTAGGCGGACGAGAGGACATTGAGGAAGGTGTGAGCCAGCCGTGCCAAACGTCGATGCTAATTGGCCAGTTTCCGTCGTTTCGGTTCGCCTTTACTGGTTGTCGGTACACGCCATCGTCGTATCCGATGGCATTCATTAAATTGTCATACAATGCCCGCGTTATACGCGTCTGATGGCGTTGCGTCGCTCCGGTGATTACATATTCAATTAGCTCGCCGGCGAACGCCGCGTAAAATCGTTCATTTCGTTCCTTTATTTTTACCTGGACTTTACATTAATTGCACCGCGCGACCAGCGTTTATATTTAGAATTGTTCGCGAAACGAGAACTTTGAAACCGCTCGACGAAGCCTACGACGATGCTCTCGGCGCGAAATTACGATAATTATGCTAATTCCGTGTCGCGAGCGAGCGCGGTGAAACAGCGGAACGCTTCGACAAGTGGGTGTCTCTCTACTTTCACCATTATCGTAACGGTACCACTTCTGTGTATTCTAATTCCCTTTGCGTGTCACTGGTTCGCTCGACGTCGTTATCGGTTTCCCCTCGCGTACATATAACATTATTTTCCACGTTTGTTTTCTACGGGGAACGTGCTTCACTCGGAAATCGGCGGAATAATCGTGTGGATCAGAAGCAGCGTATCGTTGTGTACATCTGTCCGAGAAAGAACATTTCTCGAGTGATCTGCATTGGAAATGAATTCATTATCCGTCCACGTGATCCAATTTGTATACGTTTTATTTTGTACATTATAGGATCACACTTGGAGGTTTAATATATGACAACTAGACCGCAGAAGTTTATGCAAATTTACAGTTTTCAGTAGCAATATCTCGAAATTAAAATTGGAACAGAGTTTTGAATTCTGCACTGTTGATAATAATACATGAATACATTGAAACTATTTTTCATATTCAGGGACGCGATAAAATGCATAAACATCCGCATAATGATAACGATAATGATTTCACGACGTTCGTTTACCGCGGAAGGTATGAAACGTTCGAACGGTGTTTATGGAGCGAAAAATCGACGGACCACCGCGAATGGGACGACGAATTGCGCCTCGAGTTTTTCCATGGAAATTCTACGCGGCGAGAAACGATTTGGCAACCGTCGAGAGTAGGCTCGCGGTCACGGAATACCGAGCAATCCGAGCTCTCTGCTCTTCGAGCGTACCTTAGCTCGAATTTTTCGTGGAAACGTTTAGCATTTTCCGCCGTCCACAGGCGTTCCAACGATCTTTAATTCCGAAACTTCCGAACGGTGTCGACACCACTATGCCTTCCTTCATCGGGGATTCGCACGATTCCTGGAGCGATCGTTTTTACAACTCTTTTTTTTCATGATTTTTAAAGATCACCTTCAATTTTCCTTATAAAAAATTCAATTAAAAAAAAAAGTAGCACATGTTATGTTATGATATTTACCGAATTCGTCTCAAAATCCTCTAACAGATAGGCGTAAAAAAATTATAGGTGTATTTGCAAAAAATTGAAGATGACCTTAAAAAATCATGAAAAAAAAGAGTTGAAAAAAAATGTGCTATAATCACGTTAAAGCTCTCTTGAAACCTTGATGTACCTGATAAAAACATTTTCGATCGGACTGTTAATAACGATTCGTGGTATAATGTACTGTGAATAAATCTATAATATGATTTGAAAGCTTCAAAAGGGACTTCGTTTCCAATGAGTAGACGGTGGGCGAACAATTATTCGATCCAATTAACGCGTTTAAAGGTCAGGATGTCGTTCTTAGATACCGCTATGTATATTTTCGAATAAAATTCAGCCCGACACTGGGACAGAGAGCGCATCGCGACGTGCATCGGTCGCGTGCTCGTTCGTCCAGACACGCGCGTCGTCGATTTCGATCTAGTACACGCACGTCGACGGAGAAACGATTAATTATCATTACGGAGCTCGTCAAGCATCGTCCCGCTGCTCGACAGGCATCCCCCCGCCCCCTCATATGCGACTCTTCCAGGCGAATTAATTCTTAACCCGTACCGATTCACGCACACATGCATGTTTGCTGTCATTCTCGCGATTTGTGGAGCGTGATTCTCGTACACGCGGCACAGTTTCGATCGCGAACGGTTATACGAGAGAGTGACAGGCGAGGCTTTTCGAATACAGTAAATTCTCGATGAATGTTCGAAGGCTCTTGGCAGGGAAAAGTCATCAGTCGTAACCACGGACGTAGCCAAGGGGGGCGGGAAGGGGGTAGGGAAAAAAGTGGCTTCTGCCCCACCCTACAAGAACAAAATTGAATTTTATATCCCCCCCTTTCCAGAGTTATCAAATTTTTGCGTAATATTTAAATCCTTACCATACGATTTCTTTTACGACTTCACTCTCAAGAATTTCTTTATCGTTAATATTTTCGTCGGTACAAAAGGAATTCTATTCTTATGGCAAGTGTTACATTGTAGGTCGTAGTGAAATATTATTTTGCTGATTTTGACGTTCGATTTTTGAGATAAGTGTACACCTGCATTGAACATGGAATTGATTTTGCATCTGGAAAATTATTGATAATAATGTGACTCCGGGGTACCGGTAAAGACAGCGGATATTTATGCAAAAAGAAATTTTATACAGAAATTTCTAAAGACAGAGTAAATGTAAGAATTTAGTTTTCCTCTTAAGTGTCTTATAAGTCTCGTTGGATCTAATGAAAGTTTTGTCTTTTATTGTATTTCACAGAGCCCTGTAAATGCATAAAATCCGTAGTTCAGTGATAGAGCTTGGAATTCTGAAGCTAATAATATTTGTTCCAGCCGCATACGGCCATTAGTTCGTGAAATGTTTAATGTTCAGTGTCGAGGACCGTTCGAGCACTCATCGAGTATTTACTGTGATCCGTAATTCGTGGTCCAGAAAAATCGGTAAAACCTTGCAGAGAGCTCTAAGCTCCGTTTAACCGGTTATGGGGAGTTTGCGTGCATCGGGAGCCAGTTCAGCGACGTGGGATTCCATTGCCGTTTTCGGTCCCCCCACCTCTGCCTGTATGTACGTTCTGTGCACGTATTGCGAAAGAGAATCGCTCGGTCGCCCGCCCGTTGGATTAGTCATCGGGAGAATTTTAATGGAGCCGGCCAATTAAGTCCCCGTCACGAAACAAGATGCGGACCGCTGATGTGACTGCTGAAACAATTAATCACGGCTGTTCCGCCAGGGGATTGGAGGGAGGGGGCAATTAAAAATGCGTGTGTACTCTCCGTGGATCGTGCGCCGCTTTCTTCCTCGGCCGATCGCCGATGCCCAGCTGGCCACGATCGAGTGTGTCTCGCAAGGGCGATCGATGGGATTTATGACAGTGGAAAAAACCTACTATGTATATTATATTTTCTTGCGATCTGGGAACCGTGGCGAATAGAGGCATTCAATCGCGCAGAACGGGGCATCGATATAAATCGTGGTGTTTTTGTTTTTATAATTTACGGAAAAAAGGAAAAAACAACCGTGGTGGGAACGTCTCGCGACCGACCCTCTGATGTGGTCTGAAAACGCCCCGCTGGATTCCATGTCAGTGGGTTAATTGCGCGAAACACATTCTTCTGGGGCGTTTAGGAAACCGTTATCGATCGGGAACCTTCTTTTCCTATCGATCGTTTGGCAGTAAGCGTGCATTTATGTATGTACTCTTCGTTTCCGCTGAGGATCAATGCACGAATCTCTCTGTGGGGACGGGTAGAGTCGCAAACGGACGGTAAACGTGCGATATTTATCGTGTGTTCAAGGTTCTGTGTACCGTGTAAACGAAGCAGGGGCGACACTGTGCGAAGTGTTAAAACTTTCGTATTTCGCGGACGGGAAAAAAGGTGAGACTAGGTAGGGGCATTCAGACTTGTCCAATCAATGAAATCGCTGTTGACTGGTAGCTCTCTCGGAGAACGTATTTAGCATCGACGGGTTCAGGAAGGTGCTTCTCTAGGACCTCTGAAGACTCTAAAAGGGCTCTAAAATACCTTCGCGGTTTCTTCAATGATCCAGAAAGGCTCGGGAAAATTTTTAATACGTATTCAAGAATTTGTAGATAATCCTTAACGCACGAATGTTTCAACAAATATTTATTTATTTATTTAGTTAGTAATTTAACGGGTATAAACCCAGTATACATATATAACAATTAATGAAAATAAGATTAAAAACAGTTACATCAATATATTATACAGTATGGAATTAGTCGCAATAGGAAATTTTTAATAAAATATTAACTAAGATTAAACAGTTCTTAGTGCTCTACGTAGGGATGCCTTAAAATATTAATATCCTCCAAGTCTTAAATGATCTGTTCGAACAAACGAAACCTATCTCGAGCAACAGTCTCTCTCTTTTTTTTTTTGTTATAATTTCCATGTCTTTCAAGGAAACTTCCGCTCACGTACATTATTATTGGTCTGACACTGTCGAAGCTTTATCCTTGAGTTTTCTCGACGATAGATTGCGCGCGGCGACGATGGTATCGGTAAATAGGCGTGTACTTAGTAAACGGACGATCGTAATGCTTTGCCGAGGAACGATTATTAGACAGATTAACATCAAGGCTTTCCCGTTAAAACGAAGCATACACGTAAGTATGTGTACGGTCGATGCCTTCGCTTCGTATGTGCACAGCGCGTTAATGGCGCTTATGGAGGTTTTGGTGCGCCAGGTTCGGACAGTCGAACGAGAGAAGGGGAGAGACAAAAAGGAGATCTAATCCCATAGCTCGTTACCAAGGTGCCTCGGTGAGACTCCGACCGTTAAGCCGTCTGACACGCGCGAAAACCACCCACGCGACTCGTTCTTACCACCTCGAGTCGTTTATCTCGCCTTTTTCGCTCCGAAGATCATCCCGCTGACCTAGAGAACCGAGTGGGCGGTTTCCTCTTCTCAAGTCCCGATTCGCGACAATAAACGCGCGCCGCCGGAACGTACCTTGACTTCCAAGGCGAGAGGCGATTAGTACAGTTTTGTTTCTTTTTTCTGTCTCGAAAATCAACCCTTTTACCCCTTACGTTTCACCACCACTGAAACATTAACAGGGGAATTGTAAACTTGACCGAAGCAAGGCCTTTTACAGTGAATCCTCGATGAGTGATCGAAGGGTTCACTGAACATTAAATGCTTCGTAAACTAACGACCATATGTGGTTGAAATAAATAACATTGACTTCACAATTCCAAGCTCTAGCATTGTTCTAAACTTTATTAAAAAGTCAGCGTTACACCTATCATTGTCCAAGGAGCCTTCGAACACTCATCGAGGATTTGTTGTATAGTACTCTACTAGTGTATGTTTACTGTATACTACCAAGATTCGATCCGTATGATTTCCGTCCGACATTTCTGGTTCGCCGAAATTAGAAGCCATCGCGAATGTACTCGCACCCGCGAGAATATTCTATTTCAAAAGCTGTGTATTGGGTAATGCGGTGCGATACATTACGGGCCTCGAAGCGCCCGGGTTCCAGGAACACATTACTTTCGACGGGATCACTGGCCCCTCATTGGGTCATGCAAATTTAGACCGAGTGAACGTCTATTCTCGAACCGCGCGTAGCCCGGCCGAGGATCTACGCGGATCCCGACGAAAGCGCGCTCGCGCTCGACAATAGGGACGAATTAGCGCCACTTTGCGATCTTTGAACAACCAAACAAGTGGTTGGATAAACGGATAGATCTGAGAGCCCAAGCACACCATTTTCCCTCGACGATTGTTTTATCGACGGTTTCCTTGAAATAGACGCGACTCGAACGGTGCACCACTCGAGGAGATGCAGGATGTTAACCCTTTGCGGTTGAATGGTACCAGACATGTGACATCACACCCCTACTTGGTCGAATGTAACAGAAAATAATTTCGTTATCTGGAATCATAATTGCGTATACTTTCCTATTTAATACAATTTTTATCAAAAACAATTAACTTTGTTTAATATGCAATTAGAGGAGATTACCAGGAGAAGGAACAATAACACAATTCTATTGTGATACTTGTCCCTCTAAACCTGGCATGCTTGTTAGGGATTGTTAAGAAAAAATTCACACATTGAAACATTGTAAAAACTAAATCCATTTATACTTTCATAAAAGAATAGAATTACTATTGTTTTCTAATGAAATCATGAATTACATTAAACAAAATATTTTTTATTCGACATTTTGTAAATATTTCACACTTCACTGCATAATCTCGGTATATAAAAAAATATATTCGACCCAGCGAGAAGTATTGTTGCAAAAAATCTCGTCGCAAAGGGTTAAAGAAAAGAGTGTAAGACTTTAGGTGCTTATAGTACACATCGAGTGCAGTGAAAAATGTCTAATCGACACGGACGTTCGATGGTGTAGAACGATCGTGTCGTCGAAAAATGTTCGGACATCTCGACGATACCAGTCCGTGAATCATACAGCCGTGAATTCGACCTGCGACGCAAAAGAAGCCGGACAAACCGGGCCACGTTGAAATCGTAGCCATAAAGATAATCGGCCGCCTCTTCAGCGCTCTGTTGTTCGGTGGCGTTAATCTTCGCGACCTGTCGTTAACACGGAAAGACGTATAATGTTAAGTGCTCCTTAGAACAGAATCACCCGCGGGGAAACATGTTATGTATGTACGTACAGCGATGAAAACGTTTCACTGGCTCCGGGATTCTTCTATTTTGGGCGTTGTATTACCACTTCTGAGATCATCCGATTATATCGACTCTCTGGAGTACGTTCACGACGCCCGTCTTACGTTCTACGCGTTATTCCGTGCATGGAAATTCAAAATCTCTCTCGAAACTTTCAGTTGACACGAGTCCACTTCCTTACGATCTATTGATCCACTTTGACATACTTTGCGACCGTCTTTGCGCAGCAGGGTCCCTCTTAACGACTTCATTGTGGACAGTCAGAAAGCATAGAGACAGTCATTCGAATCTTTAACCTCGAGAGCCAAGCAACGGAAATACCGGCGAATCTGCGCTTCCTGTCACGCTCATTGTCATTCCGTTACGGCGAATTTCAGCAAGTGTTCGTGGTTGTGGCAGGAGTAACCGCAACAAGCCTCCTACAGTTTTGTAATCCTCCCTCGATCTTCTACCATCTTGCGTCACATGTCTTCCTAACCTCATCTCTGAAGCTCATCATAAAATCCGTTTGTGCGCAGACTTTTGAACTTTGAATATTCTGGGTCATCTGTTGGGCGCAGACTTTTCGACTTGGTGGGTTCTAGTTCTAAAGCGTCTATCAGTTGCAGGCTTTTGAAACTTGGAACGTTCTAAATCGGCTATTGGTTGCAGATTTTTGAACTTCGGTGGTTGTAAGTCGTCCGTTGGTTGTAGATTATTGAACTTCGGCGGTTGTAAGTCGTCTATTGGTTGTAGATTTTTGAACATTGTAGATTCTAGATCGTCTATTGGTTGCAGATTTTTGAACTTGGGATGTTCTATGTCGTCTATTGGTTGCAGATTTTTGAACATTGTAGATTCTAGATCGTCTATTGGTTGCAAATGATTGAACTTGGAACGTTCTAGGTCGTCTGTTGGGCGCATAGAATCATGGGTGGGGGGATTCATCGGAATTCCCTCGATTTCAGCTGGATTACGATAGGTCTGCGAGCGCGGCTCGATGTATAATGCATCGCGTGCATCCCGGCCGATCCGCGTGTCGCATCGCGATCTTTCATTTGCGCCCGTGTTCTCACGAATCGAGCGATCGCGCGAACCAGACGCTTAGATGTTCGCATAGGTGCGTTCTCGTTGGTCGCGGCGACAGAACGATTTGATTCTCGAACGACAGGAGGGGAGAGAAAGAGACTGTGTTGCGGTTCGACGAATTGGTCGAATCGATCGTTCCAGTATGGGCGAGGCCTAGAACACTCTAGACACACACGCGTTCACGAACGACCATGTAGACACACATTTTTTTGCGTCCACACGGACCGGTAGTTTTATTAAGCCCATACCGGTCACATGTGCTCTGCACGCTGTGGAGCATGTGTACCGGGTGTTTGAAAAGAAATCACTCTCGGATGTTCGTGAACTGTACTCGAGGATATCGAAGCGGTTCTCGCGATTGTGTGGTTTGTCCTTCTGTAAGATAACGTTTGAAAAGAGTTCTCGTTATGAGTGGGTGACTATGTTTCCTTTGAACGGAGAGATATGTGGGTCGAACATTGTCGCGACTCTTTAGTATTCATCGTCTCTCACTGGACATAGAGAATCGTTTGAATTATGATTGATCTTTTTACACCTTTATGTTCCGTGATTCCTATCGTCATTGTTCGAATTGACGATTTCAGGATAATTGTTTATTCTCGGCACCTACGAGTTCGATACTTCATTCTAGCTGAATTGGATGATTCCTAGTAATTTTAAACCTGCAAAATCGTAACATCGTTCAACCTTTGCACTGAATACGTGCTTGCAAACTCGTTGCTACGAACACCCGAGAATTCCACGTTCACTTTATTACACGGTTATCAGTTTATCCATTTTATTGTCAGTTTACGCCCTCTTTTTACGAGCGCTAAATGCCAGGAACGTTTATGTTGAATGTGTATTTAATTTAGCGTTCTCTTTTCGGATCAGTTTAATCGGGGCGGTCGATCACCTTCTTATGCCAGGCACATCTGCTGTCTCGAGAGGATCGTATTTTTTTCGTATGTGCTTGCAAATGACACGTACACGGCTGGTCCACGAAGTTCCGTGGGATCAGACATGTGTTTGTTACGCTTATGCCCACCACGGTGTCGAGCTATATAGTATACTTATTTGATCTGGCCTTCTCTCGATTGCATGACAATCATAGGACTCGATCCATTATTGGCAACCCCGTTTATCGAGTAACGACGTTTTGGCAATCGTGAAACTTGACCTACGAAGAAATTCCGTGGTATGGAAATGACTGAAACGATTTCAATCTCGATATTCGATAAATATTCGGTATCGTTCGAAAGCAAGATAGAGGATGATCGACCAATTTTGAATAACCGATGGATCGTGCTCGTCAGACTTCGTTCACGAAACAATGCTCTCGACACGCGTTCAAAGCCCTAATAGCTCGTCGTGGCTTTCTTCTAATTCCAACCACGAGGCCCTCTCCTAAACGGTAATTGACCAATGATGCAATTCGCCAAATTGAAAAAAATTAGCCCGACCTCCGCGTGCCACGTTGAAAATCTTACCCAAGTGGTGGTGGTTGGGGTACACCGTTTACCAGTCATCAGACAGATTGTTTCTCCAATCAAGGGACGAGACTTGACGCCCGTGAATGATTCGTAAAAGTAGGCGTTTTGCATCATCGATCGAAATTCTGATGCGAATCTCGAAGACGTTCCCGTAGATTTTTCTTGGTTCGTCCGCTTTAACTATCGGATCGAAGTATTTTTTTTTTTCTTTTCTGAATTATACACGATTAAATATTGGCAATTTGGATCGTGGAGAAGACTCTCTTTCTGGCGGTCACGCGAAATAATATCCGCTCTCTTTCGTCTCTGAACGGGTCTGGCCCGTGATCGATGTAACGACACGCTCATTGTCCAGTAATGAGGCTGGGAGGGACAGGATGCTCGTTGCGTACGCGTTTCGAACAAACACACGAACACGGCATCTTGTATAGAGAGTACGGGTGTGAGGATCCCATTCGCGATACCGGTAAAATCTTGCTGATAGCTTGAAACTCGAGACCGTGTGTGAGTATTTAGCACAAATGAGCAGGATTTCTGCCCTTCATACATTTCAGGCCGAGCCTCATAGCTCGACGAAGTATAATCTCGGTGTATCGGTGTGACAACGATAGTGCTACGATGAAACTTCTTTTTATTTTTCGTTCTGCGTTAATGAGAATTTTCATTAACATATCGGTGAGACTATTCTGATTAAAATGAGACCAAACACGATACATGCTGGATCATTTGTAATCGATCAGAAAATTGTACCGTGTTTGGTGCCGTTTTAATCAGAAAAGTCTTACGAATATTTTAATACAATTTTCACGAATAAAGAACCAGAAGAAAAAACGTAACATTTCGGAGTTAGAACTTAAAACGAATATTTGTTGTTCCCTAGGTTGAATTTTCTTTATATTATGATGAATTTGTATTCTTTAGACCAATGAGACGCACGTAGGTTGATTGCCAAAATTTTGTTCAAAAAATGGAGTTAGTACAGTTAAGAATTCAGGCGACGATATATGTATATCTGGTCGAGCTCGTCGTGGACAGAAGGGTTCGATCGACAGACACCTGGAGGAAGGAAACTTCGGTTACTCACGTCCGACGTGAACGAACGGAGTTGCAATTAGGGACAATAATCCGTTCGGGTGGGGCCGAGAAGTGATTCCAGTCGTGGAAAACGTATCACGATCATCGTCGTAACCATTTTTCGCTGTTCGAGTATCGTTCGTTCGTGTGGCCGATCGACGATTTAATCGTTCGCGCGAGCTACTTGTAATCTCCGTCGATGTCCGGGGCGAGTCCAGTGATATATTCCAGCAGGGAAGAAAAAACCGACGGACCATCACCCCTCCCCGTATCGATCGTTAACCTAATATTAACCACCCATAAAGTGCAATCGCGTGCTAACCTGGGGACTTAAATTAAAAACTTTAATTACTATATAAAGAGGCTCTGGGGTCCGAGGGTATATACTCTATCGCGGCAATTTATAATCGAGCCCCGTTCTCGCTCAATGTGTTTGTGTGTGTTTGGAGCACGAAGAAGAGAGAAAGGCTTCGGAGCACGAAGGTTACGGGGCGAAAAGAAGGCAGGGAACGAGGTGGGGGAGGGGAGAAGCGAAAGAAGAAGAAAGACGGACCGGTATAATTATGCAATTTAGATTCAGCTTTATTCCGGTTTGGCCTTTATTAAAAGCGAGAGTGGGCGGACGCGCACGCTCGCGGACTCCTCTTCGATATAGAAAGAGCGGGAAGAGGGGTTGGGAGGGATATCTGTGTCTGCGCGCAAAAACTCGTCCGCAGAGATAAGCTGATGGTTGTTTAATCGCGACGTCCAACCCAAGCATTACACCACTAGGGGGATCGGTTGACGAGAAACAAGTCGCGGGAACTGGCCCAACCTCGACGATTAAGCCCTCCTGTACGCGTTACACGCAGAAATGATTGTTATACGTTTCGCGTAACGTATATAACGTTCCGTTCGGTTTTATAATCGAGACGAGAATGCGGGGTGCCACGGGGGCTATGTGCGCAACGGCGAGGAGGAGGAGGGTGGTGCAACAGGTTCGTGAAAGAACAGACAATGCATGCCCCGAATTCCTGGGCGGAAGCAACGAATTTTCGATGATACGATTAACGGTACAGATACACCGGTGAATTCTTTGCGAACCATACCGATCGTAAAGAAAAAGAGACCGTAGCGAAAGAGTTAAGTTAAGGTCCATTTATACTAGAATGGGATCAGTCTTCGACAGGTTCGGGATGATCTCGGTAGTATACATTGTTTCATTTCAAACACACGAAAGAATATTTTTGACGTTTCGCCAAAAGTTCGTCGAAGGTTCGTCTAAGGTTCCCCGAATGTTCCCCGAAGGTTCGTCTAAGGTTCGTCCCGTCCTAGTATAAATGGACTTTCAACGGTTCAGAATCGGTTGCGTCCGTGTGCTCCGACGCCGTTCCAAGAACGCCGATTAGAAAGATCGGCGTCCGATGACGGTGTAGACTGCCGGCTCCCGGCCCCGTCCATCGTCGTAAAACGAGATTAAATTGTATTGTCCGGCGCCGTTACTGCGCCCGGCGATAGCTCCTACGCCCGGCGTAAGGTTACCTGGTCGAGGCCCATGGGTTAAGCGCACTTGCCCACCACCGAGTCGTGCAATGCGATTACAATTTCGATTCGCAAGGTTGATCGATCGATCTCTTAGGCATCGTTGGCTGAATCGGTTCGATTAAGACGATTTACAATGGTACATAACTCGGGGATCTAGGTCTCGAATGATTAGACGCGAAATTAGGTGAAGATGACTACAAGAACCGTTGTATACAGTAAAGTCTTCGTGAGAGTTTAAAGTTCGGGACCGCTTAAAAACTTTCACGGTGCACCGCGAATTGTTTCGCGAGGGGAGGACGGAAAATTATGCGCTTGAAAGTTTCCGTGCCCTCCGCCATTGATGGGGGTGAAATGGAAACTCTCACGAGGAACTTCCTATCCAGACTCTCTCATGGAGCGTTTACTGTACATGAAACAAACTACAAATCAGAGCAACCACGGTTTAACAAAAGGATTTACCAACGGCAACATTCGACGTATTATACGGTCCTTTATCCTGTTTACACGTAATTTACGATTCGAGTTGTCCGCTCGAGTATACGTATATACCTGTAAAATATGCAGGGAAGGAATGACGCGGGCCGGGCCAGGCCAGGCCGGGTTACACGTGGCGACCGAGAAGGGTCGTTTCACCGGTGCAACTTCTGGCCCGCGAATTTTATCTGATCCCGTGGCGGGGGTATAGCCTGTTACGTCGTCAGATCGTAAATATCTGTCCGTTGGGGCCCGATCTTCCCCCCTCCCGCGGTGAGAGAGCACGAAGTGGCGGTCTCTCGGGCCTCGTGGGTCGGACGGTTTAATCGGTGGCGTGTTTCTTGCGTCTCTCTCTCTCGCTCTCTGTGCAAGCGCAGAAAATTTCGCTAGTCGGAAGAATCCGATTCGGGGCCTTCTCTGCAGCTTTACGCAGCGCAATAACAGAGCTATTTCGGGGTCTAACTTTCGGGTCTCGGTTTTACGATCGACTCCGCTGCAGTCGTCCCTTCACCCCTTCCGTAATTAGGATATTCCGCGGCGTTTCGTCCCGTGAACGACGCAGAGAGACGAAACCGGGTATCGGATGGACAGACAGTGGAATCGGTGGGTTTCGGAAGTTACGAGCGATTACGGACCCATAGTGGGTCCCACCACGGGTCGAAGCTCTTAATAACCGCGGGGCCTCGCGGAATTTTTTTCACGATCGGCTTTATCCCCTCACCTTCCTCTTTCTTCACTGTATTTATCCGCGATCCATTGCGTTTCCAGCTGCCTGGAGCGTCTCCTGGAGCCGTTTCGACCGTGGTCGCGCCGGTGCTGTTGAAGTATCGGGTCTGCAGGCCGAGATTGCTGCTCGCCGGCTCCAGGGCCGAGGTCGATCCAGCCGCAGACGTGGGACTGTTGCACGGGGAGGTTTTGCTGATCGAGGACTCCGCCAGGCAATACGATCCGATTGGTGGTGAGTGTGCACGCTGCCAACTCCCGTAGCCGTTCAGGAGGAGGGTATCACAAACGCTTCGGACGTGGTACCCGGCGGCTATGGTAGAGGATCAGTTCGTTGGATAGTTTAACGATCGTTTTACGCGGGGTTCTCGTTTCACAGATACCGATCGCAAGTACAGAGCCACCGAGAAGCTTCTGCAGGCCGAGGAGGAGTACCACGAGGCACTGTGCAGCGCGAAAGAATTGTACGCTCGACCGTTGGCACGGAACTATCCCGAATTTCACGATGTCATCTTCCAGCCGCTCGCGGACCTCGCTGCGGTCACTTACGAGCACTGCCAGAGGGTGAGTAATAATAACATTTAATGGAACGTTGTGCGTATATATTTAAGAAAAGGAAAAGGTCTGAATATAATGCACCGTGTACGCCAGGTTTTTTTTTCGATTCGTTTAAATGAGTTCGAACGTTAAAAGTGTAATTTTCCTCGAGAAATATCCCCCGGGCCATCGGCGAAACAGGTTACCGATCGTGGAGGAGATCTCAATGAATTTTGTATTTTAACAGTTACGAGCTCGCAGAAAAGCTGTATCGATATCGTAATATTCACGAGCACGATTGTATAAATGAATTAGCAGTTTGTTTCCGTTAATGTCTCGATTAAACGAGAACCTTCGACGGGGCCGTCCGCGTGTGGACGGGTAGGTCCCTTCTTATCGACTGAATGGCACGTGACTGATTGGCCAAGCAAACTGAGAGCGTCCATTGAGAGATGGCGACACACGAACCGGAGAGGCGATTCAAGAACAAGCGCGGCACCTGTTGCTTCTCGGGAAGCACGTTGTGCCTTTCTCTCGGCGTGTCGCAATTACGCTCGCTAACCACCACGGGTACCTGTAACCTTTTCGCGAAAAGGTAATCGCGGAGGATCGGACGAACGGAGAAGGTCCTCGAGATAAAATCATATCCGCAGTCGTCCACCGTCTGGGAGACCAGTCTTTCTTCAAACGATTCACTCTTCGAAGAGGGCTTATTAGGATTCAATGTTCTGTTTGCTCATGGGCTTCTTTTACCCCCGTAAACACACGTACTATTGGTCCCTTGGATCGCGAGAGGTACGAGGTAGATAATGATCGACCGTTCGCCAAAGGTGTTTTCACTAAAAACACCGTGGAAAATATCGTTTGTTCTCCACGGGGGAACTGTTCAGCCGCTGATAAGCCGATCTAGCTCGAGGCTGGGCACGTATAGCGGCTACTCGGGATGCAACGACGGTGGACGTGTTTTCTTAGGGCTGACAATAAAGAGGATGCCTGTCCTTCGGATGTAAACACAAAGCTACGCCGGCGTAGGCTGGTTAACGAGTCGGGATGAGCGATGACGGTGGTTAGCACCCTCATAAATATTGACTTTTACAAGAGGACTCGCGGGCCTGAAACGACTATGGGGCCCCAGTGGTGTTGGTGTACGATGGAACAGCCTCGTAAAGCGAAAAACGCGCTCGCTCGCTCCCGTTGCACCAGACCCGAAGATCGTTCCATGGGATTCGAGCGAAACCGTACTCGCGAGCAGAGGGGAACGCCTATCATTTTCTTTATTCGCGGCACGCTGGAAACGTTGCTCGCCCTCCTGTACGCATCAATAACGAACGTTCCCCCTTCCCGGACAAAAAAGCCCATGCAAATGCTGCGCCTCGACGAGCTGCTGCTCCACCCATCCGATGATTCTCGGTGCGCTGTCTAGTTTTCGCGCGCGTGAACCCGATCTTTTGCGTCACGGAGCGATCATCGCAGCGATCGATACGCGTATTAATTATAACAACCGTCCGATACGGGGGCCGTTTTTGCCCCGTGCTACGTCGCGAAATATACACTTTCGGTAACGCCCCTCCACGGTCGCGGAGTATCATTCGATCGGCGTGTACGATCCTTCCACTTTTTCTTTTCGATTCATTCGCCTTGAATTTATGGGAAGATGTGGGGTAACGCCATTGAACTCGATATCTGGAACGATAACTATGAGTATTGGAGGTGTCGCCGGCCGGTTAGACAGAGAACACTGTGTGAGAGGCAGGGACTTCTACTGAAACGTAAAATACCGGTATTATACCGGTATTATACCGGTATTTTCGGTTGTATCTTCGCCCTATATAACCCTATAGAAGCCCTACCCTTATGGAAACCGAAAAATACCGGTATTTATTTCGGTTTAAGTCCCTGAACTGAGAGGTATCCCTATTTTATTCTTACACGCATCTTTTCTTGTATATCTACGTATACCCAAATTTGCTACAGGATAGTAAGTACAGGAAAGAAAAGGTACTAAGAGATACCTTCGAAACAACTATCTCTCTCGACCACGGCTCATCTAGGTTTTTCCATATTCTGCTATCGGTCCAGGTACATAGACTTCAATAGGTAACACGCGTTTTCTTTTGAACCAGGATTTACACGTACTGTTAGGCTCCGTTTACCATTCACCGTAAACGTCGACGAACGATTACGTTTTTGAATCGTAACAAACGAGAGTATCCTCGACTCTCGGTGATCCGAGTTTCTCGACGTGTAGTAAAAAAGAACGAATAACCCGGCGGACCCCTGAAGGTTAATTAGCGAAAACGCTTCGAATCGGCGGCCGTTCCTGAAGCAACGGATCACGAAGTCGGTGCTGTTGATTCTCTTCCCTGTACCTTTTTTATTCAAGCCTCGTTGTCGCCTGGTCTCTGCCTCCGAGCAATTTCACTTTGGAAGCGCCTCGAGGGCCAGGCGAGCGGGCAATTAGAAGCAGTCGCGCACCTGGAAACCGAGGGGATCGTCTCCCCCCCTCCCCCGCCTCGACGATCTTCGTTTTCTTCCTCTGTTTTTCTCTGTTCTGGCGGAGTAGACACACGGGAGTCGTTTTGCGAAGAGGCACATGCCGCGAATCAACGGGTACTTACCCTCTTGCGTTGTATCAGGGAAAAAATACAAATGGTAGGTGTTAATTGACGAATCCCTTCTTATACCTAGACTGATTTTTTTGGATCGATAGGCTGAATTAAAATGATTTCAGAGATTTGTTTTCTTCGTTAAAGGTTTCGTTAGGTTCACAGTAAAACAAAATATATACATATCAACATTTCCGAAAGTTTTTATCGTGGTGAGTTTCCCCTATTCATATTTATAAAATATTATCATCTAAAATTCAATATAGTAATAAAGTTTCAGACAGTTTA
This sequence comes from Dufourea novaeangliae, assembly GCF_001272555.1. Taxonomy (NCBI): domain Eukaryota; kingdom Metazoa; phylum Arthropoda; class Insecta; order Hymenoptera; family Halictidae; genus Dufourea; species Dufourea novaeangliae. The sequence goes on along the minus strand of NW_015373993.1, from coordinate 1,648,588 downwards.
CCCTGGTGCCTGTTAAAACGAGTCTAATAGCCTTATAGATTTATAGAATAATTTCGAACCTACTAGAACCCTTAACACTAGAACTACCAAACCTGTAACGCATTCTTATCACTTGTATTCGTCGTTCATTGTCCAATTTCCTATTATCCCTTATACAAGTTCCTTATCCAGGAGACCTGCGCACCATCGGAAACGCTCATCGTCACCGTCTTCTTCGACAATTGAACGTAGAATTTCGTAAAGACACTGCCACACGTAGTCTTTTTCTCTGCTTCAGCCTTCTCTTTTCTTTTGCCTTTCTCTCTCTCCGTCTGTCTGCCGTACACGGCACGACCGTAAATTACGTTTTTGCGGGACACGGCCACGGGTAACCGCGGTCATACCCCGGTTGTATGGCTGAAGAGTAGCTGCATCGTGATGCGCACGTGCACCTGCACCGGCATGCCGCTCGCGCGTTGCACCGTGCACCGGGAATGCGACAACTGCGACCGTGCCGGACCAACGCCCTTTCTCCTCCACCATTTCGATTGTTAACCCCCACACATTATTTTAAATTAGTCACGAGATCGGTACAACGATCCCCATTTTCGTTTATCGTATCGTATTCTTATGCAGATAAATTAAATAATTTCACAGGGGATGATACACCCTTCCGCTGTAGGTCTGAAAGAGGGGTAGATTATAATGAAGGACCACTGTGCTATCATCACAGAAGTCTGTAAGCAGTATACACTGTACAGTATAACTATTAAGGGCGATTTACTTTAATTAGTATTGTGGAGACATTGTCTTCTTTTATTTTACCTAGAAATATTTTACCTTAAAATAGACTACCTACAAGCGCCAAAAATGGACGGAGTGCAAAGGGTTAAAATACAAAACGAGATAAGTGTGTCGTTTCGGAAATTACGTTGAGAAATAATGTTTCTCTAGAAAAGGATAGATTGCATTCCCTAGAGAACAATATGTTTCATATTCTTTTTAATCAGAATATATAAGAATTGAAATTCTTAAGATGGTGTTATGCCACGCAGTCTGTCTGTATTTATGAAATAAAAATAACGTGGTGGTTAATTCTCTTTGGAACAGGACGATCCAGGAATTAATTATTAAGACGTTTACCTGTAGTTCCGTGATGTACTCGATTCCGTAAACAAAAAAGAAGACGTAATATCTAAACGGGGGTTGTTTTTTTTTCTGGTGAAGTTTCCTTCGAATCGAAATCGTTGTCGTTAAAGTACCGTTTTAAGTGCCACCGCCTGGTATCGTCTCTCCGGCAACACGAGAATTTTCTGCCCTGGCCGTCTTTATTGCACACTAAACCGCGCACAATGCGGTAACGTTCTCGCGCGGCTGCGGGGCAAAATGCCAGAGAGCTCTCCCTTCTGGACACCGTAGGGGGAACGCAGAAAAGCGTCGGAAACCGGTGGGTTTTGCTCGATATGGTCTTCCAACGACCTCCATCGAACGGTTTCGGCGTAAGACTCGACGATTATTTCGTCGATTATCGTCGAAATCCGTCAAGTTCTACGGGGACTCGATTCACTCGTATCCACCGTGAAAATAAATCCGACATTTTGAAAGGTTTCGGTGACAGGGCGCACAATGAGCCCAAAACTGCTCTTGATTTTAGAAAAATAATGAATAAAAAATATTAAATGGTCTCTCAGGACATCTCGATGAAGAACAGCCGTTTTTCCCGGTGAAAAATGCAGCCTTCAAAATGTCCCACTTCAACTGTCCGTCCCAATTACAATTTTTATTATATTTCATTAATGTCTACATTTCCAAGATTGATGGACATTCAAGAAGCAATGCAAACTCGGTAGAAATCGATACGAGAAAGTTGATTTTTTGGCAAAATATCCCTGAAATCTTCGATCGATTGATCGCAAGATCGGGTAAATCAAGTTTCGGGCAACGATCCCTCGGTCATCGGCAAGATTGCAACGCCGGTAATCGATGGTTTCCGCGTTTAAGAGACGAACGGAGCCGGTTACGTCGAGGACCGTTTATTTGCGCTGAGATCGCCGTCTGCCCACCCCAAGCATCGATCTCGATTCCGCAGCTCCAGTCGAGTCACTTCTCTCTCTCTCTCTCTCTCTCTCTCTCTCTCTCTCTCTCTCTCTCTCTCTGTCTATGTTAAAGAAGCCACAAAGCGGATATTGTTCGTAATTCAGCCTGATGGTTATAGATGTTAATTGCACCGTGATTCCATCCGGCGAACGGGCCACCGAGACGGCAGACAAAAAAAAAGTAGAAAAAGAAGAAAAAACCCCTGGTAACGTGTAATCGGTGGCGGAGGGTATGGAGGAAAAGGGATGACCGGTAGAAGTCACGATTCCGCCGCGATATCTCTCGGCAGAAAGTTCGAAAGATGCCGTTCAGATAACGGACTCGAGTCCCCTCGCGGTATAGAAATAGATCTCGGGGAATATATACCTTGGAAAATTAATTAAGTGGCGGTTGATCATCCGGCAGGCGCGAACGTTATCGCGCCGAGATCAAAGAGTCGTCGAGTATACCGAGTGTCCTAACTTGATTCCTTTTAACTCGTTCGTTTTCAAAGAACGTGCTGCCCCTCCCGGTTCGTGGATGCAATTTTATTCGCATTAGGGCGTCGATTTTGCGCCTGGTCGGCCTCTTTCACCTTCAGTTTCGCGACTCGTGATGGAGAACAAGGGAAGAGAGAAGACACACACGGGAACCGAGCGGAAAGTGGAGCAGAGCAGCTACGGGCGAGCAGAAGTGGGGATCGATCAGAGAGACAAAAAAAAAAAGGGGGGGAGATACATGGACGTGCCGCAGGAAAGTAGATGAATCGTCGTCGTGGCGTTTCGTCGGGAAAGTGGACTGGGATACCGGATCGCCGAGATTGGTTTCGATTTCATCGGCAAGGGTCTCATTTTTCTTCGGGCGCAGACCGTGCGCGCGTTCCAGTTTAATTTTTGCACCTGTGTCCTTGTTAACAATATTCTAAATTACGATAGAAAATATTAGCTTCTTTAATTTTTCATATCTGTGAGTACATAATAGTTTGTTCTGGTCATACGAGAACAAATGGACTTCAGGCTTTAAAGACAAAAGGGGCCATCCCCTTTATCTCGTTGAAACTTGCAGCTTTTCGGGAGGCGAATCGTTTCACCCGATGTCCCCAGTTCAAGATAAGAGGGAAAAGAACCACGCGGCCATTATTAATTTCTCGGTTTCTCGAAGGCCGGTTGTAGGCTCGTAAAGACCCGCTTGGGGGGGGGGGGGGGGGGGGGCGCAGGGCCCTCCGTCTTCGTCTCCGTTTCGTCTTTCCCCGACAAAGAAATTCCATCCTCGGATTATGTGTAACGCGTCGGAGTTGCGGGGCGCGAGCTTTTAGCGCGAGGATAAGAAGGAGCGGGGTGGCAGTGAGGGAGGAATAGTGGAAATAAAAATTCTTCCACGTCACGTCTTTTAGAAGGGACATTTATTTTTTCAAGAGTGTTACCGGTTTACGAAGGGATACACCGTGGTAGATGATAAATACGTGGATTCGGAGGTTGAATCATCTCGATTGCATCGCTAATGGTACCAGTTTCCCCTATCGATTTCTAATTTCTTCTCAGTCCCGTCTACCCCTTGGGTGTCATGGTCATCTGTCCTCGGAACGCCAGGGTCTATAACCGTGCGACGAGGCTCGCCGATGCGAATTAGTCGATGTCACCGTTTAATCGGCGAGTCCTTTTACGTCGTCCCGACGGCGGGACACCTGTGTTGTTCGACCCTGCCGCCAAGCGCCTCTGGAACACGCCGGGACGAAGAGGTCCGCCTGCGGGACCACCGGAGGATTAGAATTCCCTCTGGGACCGGATGTTCGCGGCGCTGTATAATGGCCGCGTGGTTCGTGGCTCGCGGGTAATTCATAAGACGACCGCTAGTTACTAATCATCCGGTCGTATGCGTGTGGGACGACGGGGGACGTAATCTTCTCCTTCTGGTCGGGCGTACCGACACGCATGGCCGATGGATCGATTGGCTTCAGGTACAACCGTCGATCGTCTTTCGAATCGACCACTTTTTAATAAATTTATCTGGGGCTCCGTTACATGTATCACAAAAGAATTTGAATTTCACATTGATTTTTCACCATTTTCTCAATTTCACAACGAGGGACAAACTAAGTTGGGAGAACGAGGGACGGATGTGGGTTAATTAAAAACAAATCACGCCGAAAAACTAAGTATACACATACGCTCGGAATTTAATCTCCTCAGGCACAAATTTATCGAGACCAGAAAGAATATTATTTCTTCATTCCTCGACTGTATTTAAAGAAAATACAATTATAAATGTTAGCGACAAGCAATCGGTAGAATATCGATAGATCGTGAAGTTATGGGTGGCGTAAGGCTCGTTAATCTCTCGGGGAAGGTGGGACCACGAGCTATGAGCGTGGCTGAGCCGAATCGACGTTGATCGTGACGGATCGATAAATTCAGATCGAAGTTCTGGTAAAATGGTCCCTCCCTCCATTCTCTCCGTAAGTCGCAATAATCCTGGTTGGAATTCGTATCCGCGCCCTTCTCGCCATCGCTCGATCTCGCTCCGATCGACGCGCTCCTTTTCTTCGCGCCGGCTCGGTTCGTTGGGCACGGTAGTCGTTCGGATTCTTTACGACGCACGGGCGAAACGATGGTCGAGAAGGTTCGTTGACGGTGCTCGCCGGGCCTCTGAGAGCTGGATCGGTCCAGAAACGAGCGAACGCCACGAAAGAGAAAGAGAGTCTTATTTTTTTTTATATATATTCAAGCGCGAATCTACTTTCTCCGGTCATCGAGCTCTCCGAGCAACGCTCTCGTTGGCGAAATGACGATGGGAACACGGAGTTGGTAATTCGACTGACACAAAAGAACGGAGAGATTTTGCGGGCCTGTGGTCTGACTCAGGTGGCCCACCCGGAACGGTCGATCGGCGCGCAGTTAACGAAACTTTTCGTACCTGTGTTCGTTCTAAGAAGGGAAGCACCTTAACTGTCCGAATTAATTTTAACGGGGTTTTGTAAGATGCGAGTATACAAGTTTCTAATTATATACGTGAAATATCAGGTCGTCGATTGAATTGAAGTCGAAAATTGAATAAAGAACAGAAAACAGTTGAAAAATAAAAGGTCGACAATGGAAAAATCGTGTGTATTTATTATTTTTTAGAACGTCTACAATTATCACCTAAAACACGAATCGTTCGCGGATAATCTTCGTGTACGAAATAATATAGTGCTAATGGGCTATTAACATGTGTAGACAGAGGAGTAGTAGCTTATCGCGATCCGTGATCGTGGCAAAAAGGAAAGCTCGAAAAATAATATTCACGACGATAAACCAGACTCTGACGGGGCACGAAGAAAATAAGGATGGGGTAGGTGACAACCAAGAGTGGGCTAAAAAATCTTGTCTTAACCCAATTACGGTCGTTCGGTGTGTGTGTATATTAATAACACGGTGAAAAAAAACAAACGAAGGGTCATTGTTTATCGATTTAATGTTCGCGTAATTGTTTATGTCGCTCGATGAAAATCGGGATAACCGGCTGAACGAAAGAAACCAAAATAGCTGTAATTTACTTAAAGGAGAACAGAAAAGTGCACCGAGAACGGGGATAAAGAAAAAGGGAGAAAGTAAAGTATCGGTCGCGCGACCACGCAGGTGCAGATCCCAAGATCTCGTTTATCGATCGTCAATCTCGAAAGCCGAGAGAAGGTAAAAAACGAAGAAGAGTCTTTACAGAGATCGTGTCCGACCACTATGAAATAATAATGGGAAGCTGCAACGCCCACGCACAGTCCCTAATAACACGCGGTTTGACCTGTTCTTTTGGGCACGCCTACCGCGTGCTCGTCGTCGTCGTTCGAGATAGCGAACCGATGGGGGAGGGGTACGAGGACCCGAAGGGACGATCGTGCTGGTCGGACGTGTAATTAAAACCGCCTCCGAGAAATACCGTGATCGAGAGAAAACAGCATCGACGAAAACTTGGTCACGGGAGAATCCGTAGTTGAAGTTTACCCCATCTCTCCCCCGAGATAATCACCAATCGAGCCCGACGATCATCTATCACTATTCGTCTCGACCGGCTAGAACAGCTATATCCCCCCATGGATATCTCCTCTCTGCGCATCGTAATTTTCACAACACGGGTAGCACTTTTATTTCGCGAATATTGGAAAACGGGCTAACGATCCATCCTCCTTCTCCCTCCCCAGGTGGAGAACAGAAATAAACGAGGAGAGAACGGGAGATTTTTCTGCCGCGTCCGAATCGATTTACCCACGTAGACCCGGCTTGATCCTCTCATGAATATGAATATACATTTATAATTAATCCACGGATTGGATTTTCGACGGAATAATAACGCTCTCGGCTGGTGAATGGGTCACGGGGGAGCGCGCTTGCGGTCGGTTCGCCTCGGGGGCCTGCTAGTATAATTCGATGCATAAATGCATGGCCGTGCACGCAACACCGCCTGTGTGCGTTTAACATAGATACCGATCTGACAATAAGAAACGGGCATCGACACGCCGACGCATCGTGACGCGCCGCGATCGACGACGGGACGACGTGACGATGCAGAGCACGCATCGGCTTCTACTACACGATCACGCGATCCTTTTTTCAATTTTATCCACCACTGGGGCGGGGAGGGGACCACGATCATCCGCTGACGATGCAACGAGTCGCTCTATCGAATCAACCCGGCCGTACGTCACCGTCGAGAAATCATCTCGACGCGATCGATATGTGCTGATTTTAAATCGTCTCGACCGTCCATCCCCTCTTCTTTGTCAGTCGAAAAGGATTACGCGACAGAGATGGGCAAATTTATTATTTAGAGAAAGAGTTTCGAATAGAAGATGAAAAGGTACTTCGACAATTTTTAATCGTTACAACGTGGAAATTACAATTTTTGTAATAAAATAATAGTTCTTCTTGAACGAGTCGACACTCGGCAAACGATTATTTAATCACTGTTTGAAGCTCAGGATGACGCCCTTAGGTATAATTATATATTATGTATTATACACAGATATAATTATATTTATATTTATATTATTCGAATAAAATTCTGCCCAACTCTGTCACGCGAGACTTGTGCTGGTCAGACGGTTTCGCTCGGTGCGTTCAGATTTTCCAAATTTCCATCCTCTTTCTCCACGTTTCCATATACAAGATCAGACGTTTTGTTTTTCTCCAAACAGCTTTCACTGGTCGGCGCATTAATTACCGAGTGATTAGTGAAACGGTGAAATATATCTTGAGAATGTTGCACGTATTAAACGAGCTCGTCGACCCTTCCCCTTCACCGGTTCCAGATCCCTTATCGTCGTGGTTTATGAGTCACCTCGTGGCTCATAATTCCAGGTCGGTCTTTTCAACGTTCGGATAAGAGAAGGTTGATGACCCGACCGTTCGATCTGGTCTCCCAAAAGTAGTGGAGGCGGGGGACCATTCGCATTCATTTTCGTCGGACACGGAGATCACGTGCGACGAGCCTGTTCTGCTGGTTCGAAGCGAGACGCGTCGTTTACGCCTCCCGTGATCGGTAACGAACGTGATCGAGACCGAGCTAGGCCGTTCTTCACGATCGTATGGGGCCTAACCTCGCGCAAAACGGCTGACGATTAAAGTGCAACAAATTGATCGTTAGCAGCCCCCGGGGTCCCGTGCCCAGGGGCAGCGAGTTTTATTGTGATTATACACCGCGGCCAGGATAGATACATACGTACACACGTACGTATTCTCGTAGCTCGACGGCCAATTAACGTGGATCGTCGATGATCTTAGTCGCAGCGTGATCCGTGGGGGTAGAGAAGCTGACGATTCTTTACTCCTGTGTGTACACTTACGTGCTAACTCGGCTTCTGCTAGGGGAAAAATTGGTGTTACTGAAATTTATGTTAAATTAACCCTTTGCACACCGAGCAATCTTTAATATCACCTACCAGCTACTCCGAGTCATTTTTACTACGAGCAACCAGCTACTCCAGGACTATTTAATTTTAACAGAGAATTATACATGCAATGTAACAGTAGCCGCAACTTTTTCCCCTATCTGTCGTACCTACATGCAGCGAAATGCAAATTCGCGATTTCACGGAGGATCACCCAGCCTCTTGTGGGCTGTAGCGGTTTACGGAACTTTCGCTTTCGGCCGTACCTACAGCCGCGTCGAAATTGAACATTAACACGCCGATTAACGCAACGCTGCGGTTACTTGCGTGTCTCTCGACGCGTGTACCGTGTAATTGGTATTGATTCGCTTCTCGAAATCTAAATATATGTTTACATACGTGAACTGTTAAGCTTTTCGGTATAATGTTACACACGTAATTCACCGAAGGAAATATAGTTTAAATTCAGATTGATCCTGATCTGACCTTCTCTTTGATCGCTAGTGTGAATCTAGTGTTAATCTCAAGAGTCCTGAGCTAATCCAACAGAGCCACGTGTACTTGGTCCTTGTTGCTTCCCAACGAACGATTGTTTAAATAGAAACCGACCCAGGCTTACGAATCTCCGTCGAAGCCCGTTACTGTAAAAATACCACTCGATCACGATCGATAAATTATTATTATTCGTCGTCCTCCGCGGCTCGTTATCTATTATTCGAAAGACGATTTCGCCCGTTCCCTCGTGCCTTAATGCCCCCCGATAGAAAGAGCCTTAACGACTACCGAGGCTTATACTACACGTCGGACACGCTCCCCTCGATGATGTCCTGATTGGACATAATGCTGCGTCATAATTCAACGGACAAAATGTATGCTCGTTTCGAGGACGTGATTTAGCCTCGTGCCCGCGGTGCGCCGATCGTTCGAGCTGCTGGATCGTCCCGAACTACTTCACGCCGCACCGAGACCGTACACCGTGATGTTGAAAAATCGTTTTTCAACGTCCACCGTTGCTGCGTTGCTCCCGTTGGGTTGAACAGTGGTTTCCCCGTTCGATCTACTCCGTGCCCGCCTCTAAAAACGTCATTAAGGCGACCAGTTTCTTTTTTCATCGAGTCACCGTTGGATTAGTAACAGAAGCCCCATTTTCACGGTTTCGATCGATCGAAATTCCGTCGATCGACGTCTTTCCCCTCGCCTAATTCGCGATTGTTCCGAGCGTTCTTTTTTTTTTCCACGGCACGACGAATCGCGGTTCCTTTGGTACTGAAATTTTTCGATCGAAAAGGGTTGTATTGTCCGCAGTGGTATCGGCAGAAGAATAATTCCAGGCGGAGTAGAAAAAAACAATCGAACGATCGTTTTCAAACTCGTATCTCGTATAAAACTGGCGTACACAATTCCTCGAGCTTGACTCATTCTTGTATTATGCTTCATGTATTATACATCGTCTTCCTCTCCTCTCTATATATCATATATACCTATATATCTTGGTCATTGTATTTTAAGAGCCAATTCTACCGACGTCCGTTTTGCTTCCTTTCAGATCCGCAGGGCACTCGAGAATTGGGACGGCGGTACCTTCAAATCGAGTGAGTAAATACATCGGGAGACTTCTTGTCCCATCGATCGAGATTTTAGATTCGATCGATCCGAGGGATCGAAGATGAAACCTCTATCACTGTCGGGGAGTTTTCGATTTCTCGACAGAATCGCCCCTAAGTAGATAATTACCTATCATCTAGAAGCTCTGTCATCGAAATTCTTGGAAAATAAATTAGCAGACGGGGTTCTACGATGATCGAGAGTATCGAGAGACAAACGTTGAATGTTTTTACGACATTTCCCTCTCTGTAGACGTTCCCTCGAGTACGTACACGTCTGACGTAAGTACAGATTCCGGGCTCCCGTGATTTCGCGACGATCAGGTAATGAATTCGTGGTTTACTGCACGAGGAAGTCCACCATCACGGGACGGGAGAGAGCCGATAATGGAGCCGGGACGGTGAAGGGGAGGGGAAGAAGAAGAAGTGGAGAAATAAAGAAACGAGGGATTCGATGGTAAATCATATTCCCGGTGCGTGAACGTCCGTGGAGTGGCTCCTCTTCCGTGATGGTCGGGACCCCACCGGACGGGGAAGCGGTGGAAAAGAGAGAAAAAGATTACGGGAGAAGGGATCCTGAAACGGAAACGAGTTTCGTTCGGGGAAGATAGCTGGAATGATGTATTGCTGGATCGAATCTTTCTCCCTTTTTCATTCTCGAAGAACGATTTCGGACGTGTGCGTTCCTCGTTCATTGGGGTATTCCATCATCGCGAGCAAATTTCACGTCGACGTGTCTCTATGAGGAATTCCCGATTGTGTCGCGAAAGGGATTCGTATCGAAGCACGATCATTTAATTTCTAGTATACACGGATGTTCCAAAATAGGTGCAAGTCTTTGAAAGAGTGGATTCCTCGGGTGATTTAAAGCAACTTTTTCCTTAGCGAAAAAGTTCTCCGAGGCTTTGTTGACGAGATATCAACGAAAAACCCTGACCAATCAGAGCGCGAGTCTCTTGGCCGAGCTCCCGCGGTAACGTTGGCTACCAATCGCAGCGCGTACCCAACACTACCGCGGAAGCTCGGCCGAGAGACTCGCGCTCTGATTGGTCGGAGTTTTTCGTTAATATCTCGTTAACAAAGCCTCGGAGATCATTTTCGCCAAGGAAAAAGTTGTTGCAAATCACCCCAGGAATCCCCCCTTTCAAGGATTTACAACTATTTTCGGATCCCCTGTATACGTCGACACGTTTACCCCCCATCCTCCCCCTGGACGATGAACAAGGAGAAAAATTTCTCGAATTCGTCAAGCGGCGGCGGCGGTTCTTAGAGTCAGTTCTTTAATTACGTTCGTGTACGCTGTCGCCAGGTGACTTATTCCCCGGCTCGTTTTGGAACTCTTACTGGGAATACCTGGAGAGCTACGGCGAGGCCAGGCGGATTCTGGACGAGCTGAGAGCGTCGGAGGACCCCCTACTGCACTTCCTTGGTCTTAGGCAGGCAGCGGCCAGGCATTCACCGTCCTCGTTGCTTCTTCTACCGGTGAGTTATTAATAACCTCGTGAAATAGAGACAGGACATTACGTTGTAATCGATAGGATTACACGGCCGATTAAGCACTGCGCTAAAAATCCTTCGGCGCCGCTGAGAATCGGTTACGAACCACCCGTCTGTTGTAACAGCGTGCCTGGAATAAAAATTTCAGCTGGTTGTTCAAGCCTCGAACGATCGAACGTTTCGAAACTTGTGATTTCGGTCAAGTATAAGTACATTTAAAGTTTTAATCCTACATATCTTAGGAACCCAATGAATAAGTTGACGTGAGTTTTTTTTCGAGGACGTAATGCAGGCCTGTTTAAAAAATATTAAGCAGGATCGATACAGCAATTAATAGGATCAAGAAATATTACGAAGAGAAGATGATACGCGTTGCGATTCGCCTACAATAACTACACGATTTTCACTTTCACCGCTAATTACACAAGACACGATCGTTTGTTCGTGGTTCGTGTACCTAGAATTCGTCTCTCAAGTGTATCTCGGAAATACTCGACCAGAGAACGGATCGTTTCCCTCGCGAGCGATTTCTTCCAATTGGCATTGCGCGTCTTTAATCCCCAAGGGTTACATTAATTCGTCGTGATAGAAGCCGACGTTTTTTTAACCATCTTTGAGCAAAGAAATCGAGCATCTTGATTGACCTTAACTACAGGGTTCGCGTAACCGTTGGTGTGTCGTTCCCCCCATGAGCTTCTGACTCTCTTCCCTCGGGGAGGATCGTCGTGCCGAGTGAAAGTCCTAGACGGTATCTTCTCGCGGTGACGCAACGGTGTATGGTACAGGAACATCATATTCGGGTTAACCTTTAAAGTTCCTGCCTTCATAGCAGACGAAATAAAAGCTGCCACCTCGTCGATTTCTCGGAATCACCTGCACCGATCAGGCACGTATACCTGCATACACGTGTGTGCACTCTCGGACCAGTGTTGACAGGTTAGGGGTTCCCCCCCAGATTTAGGGGATTTTTCTATCAACAGAGGGAAATCTAGGGGCAGAAATTTTTTTGGAGGAAATCCGTGTTTTTTTTTAATATTTTCTCAAAGTGTTTCTTTCATGTTTATGTTTTATAGTTTATTTTTATATATTATACTTTATTTGCAAAACTCAAGGGGGGCATTTGAAATTATCAAATGGGTCATTTGTTGACCCGCGTGTCATAAGTTGCCGACGCCTGTTCTAAGGATCAGTTCTGAAGTTAGAATCGAAACCTCTATGTGTGTGCGTCGTGGTAGTACGATTTCAAGAAGGATCGAAAGTGGACACTCGGGCCCGGCGTAACTTAGACCACGTCAGGATTGATTGCGAAATAGGAAAGAAGAAAAAAAAAATAATGGGAAAAGTGCTGGACCGCAGCAACGGAACGGAGTGCGCGTCTGGGAACCCGCGTGCGTGAGATGAGCTATGTGACAGCTTATAACGAGTGTAATGATCGGAGCCTCGAACGGGCTTCCACGGGCTGGATGGAATCGACCTCGACTTTAACCGCCCCTTGAAATATAGAGTCGAGGATTGTAAGTCACGCAGGCAGAGCCGCGAGGAGCAACATCCTACCTGCGCCTAATGCACCCCGCGCGATGATATAGTTTTGCCGAAGATACGAGCGCCGCAGCGATTTAATGAACGGCGTCGTTTCGTACACGACACTGTCGGCAATTTCGCTCGGGAAATCATTATTGTTACCATTGCGTCTTCATTTCGCGGTACGGATAGAACGTGAGGTCAGCACTGGAAGTATTTAACAGAAATGCCACATTGCTGGCATCAGTATTTAATTTTTACAGTAAAAATACAGTTGCAATAAATACAGAATTCCTTTCGTTTCTGGGAAACTATCGACAACAGTGTAATCCTGGAGTCTGCAGAGATTAAGAAAATCGTAGGGCTAGGAGTTAATTGCCCAAGTACATAATTGATAATTCAGATTTAATTATTTTACTGCTAATTCGAGGTATACGGTGAATTCTGTGAATAAATCGGTTGGCTTGAAACCGTTTTAACTGTCTCAATTCGTTGGTCAGTTCCGATGATTCCTTCACTCGAATTTTCCATGCTCGATCTCTTCTTTGCGGCACCCTCTGTCCGCGGTTTAATCGCGTTATTTGCTATGAAATTTCACCTGCCTATCGAAGCACCTGTAGCCACCGCGCGGGCTAGTATCCACGGCCTACACGCTGAATGTCCGGTAGATTATGCGATGGCTTGTCACACGTGGGTGTCCGTGGCACTCCGGTACCCGGTCATATCAGTTCCCCGTGCCACACGGAGTTTGCACCGGTTTGCTGGTTTCTGCAAGCGCGCAGAATCACGGAACGGTGATTGCACACCCTCTTTGACATATTCCGGATCACCTTGACTCTGAAAAATCGGTGTGTAAAGGTGTACTTACAATATCCATAGAATGCTGTATATACGAATAAACTGGAATTTCGAATTTTGCATTATTAAAAAAGTGTTTACATACAAATGTACACGAAAATGGATTAACAGCATTGACCAGAAAAATGAAGAAAAAGTTATTGAATATATCGTTTAAACAAATGGATTATTCTGGAATACAATCATATAGCTGAATTCCTTATTAAAAAGCACACAATATTGCAATTTATACCGTTTTTATATCTGTAATAATTTCCGAGATATTCGACCGAATACAGTTCACACCTCTAAATGTGAGGGCTGCTTTCACCCATTCAACGTGGGCAAGAGCAGCTAAAAAGAAATTCGTGTCGGATATTTTTGTGAGAACTACAATCTCACAGAGTTGCATAAAAATCGGTGATTGTCAATTCAAGATTTTCCCTTGTAAAAGAATCTAGAGAATGGTTCCCAAGCATTTCTATCTCGGTGTATATTCACGGGTTGGTACGCACCTGCGTGCTGGTTATAATATGCGGCGGAGCAAACCTCTGCTCATTGTTTCTCTTTTCTGCCGTGTGGCGTGTGTTGCAGAAACGACGGAGTGATTTACGAGGTGCCACTCGTCGGTGCGGTGGGTAATGCGCGCTTCGCCCGTAGGGGCTGGCAGATAATTTCGTGAGTGGAGAGAGAGAGGGAATGAGAGACAGAAGGAGAAGGAGAGAGTCCTTAAAGGATGCGTGCAAATACTTTAACGTGTAATTGATTCGGTCGTATTGTGTCTTCCTCGGGTGTTCTTCGGTGAATTTCTTATAGAGACGTTTTCGAGCATGGTCCGTGGAGCGTTAATGGGCTTTTAGGGGGGAACTGTAATAACCGAGATTTTACATTGGGTCGTATGAAAAAATACGCTTATGTATACGTACAGGATGATAAAAAGTCGGGACTTTAAGGGGTTTTAATTCACCGAGGGGAGTAAAAGATGTCCTACGATCAAACGTAGGTCCTGAATCAATTTTTTCGGTGTTAGAATTAACTTTTGTATTTCGAGACATGTTGAATTGAAACAGAAAGATTGGTTTGGAAGTATGTTAATTCAAGTTTGTATGACAACATTGTATTTGAAATGGAAGGACATATGGAACATCGGGGTAACAAATGTGGAAATCAAACTTTTGCATTTTTCTTCGAAACGATTGAATTTAGGACTATACGTTGATCAGGCGTTTCTTATTATTCTTCCCTTTCAAAGAAGAAATTCCATCGCACAGATTACTACATTTTTTTTCTTTGTCGCTGCTTTGCTTCTTCGTTTCGTTCAATACTCAGAGCTTCTTCAGAGCTCGAACAAGTGTAACAATACGTGAAATATAGCCAAGAAATAATAACGAGTTTTCAATTAGATACGTGGTTAAACTACGGTTGAGTATTTGTATCCGTACGGATCACGTTGCGCAACGAAACGCCGCGGATGAGTCGCGGGGGGAATTAGCGTGTAGGTAATTAAAAGCGTAAAAATCTAACGGCCAGCACACGGAATATAGCCGATGCATACGCAACAGGCCGCTTGGCGGCGGCTGCACGATTCCACGAGGATGATAAACGATCTTACGTTCTCATCGATGGCCATCGCGGAGAATTCTGACGTAACTCGATGGGACTGAGCGTTACCTCTTCCCCGGTGGTTGAACCACGGAACGAGGAGTATTAAGACACGACGGTCGATCCTGTGATTAAATGAATTATTTTCCAAGAAAATATAATAATATTAATTCGAATTGAATATCTCTTTGAAAGTATAACATTGTACAAACTTGGGATTGGCAACTACAACATTGCCCCTTGCTGCGTAAAAACTAGCCCCCTCTCGGGACACTTTGATACAAGATACCTGTCTCCTCGACCTTCGAAATGACGTTTTCTTTTTCGAAGTCTGGTTTAACTATATCGAAGTACCGGTTAACGGTAGAGAAAAGTATGTACTTCAAGCGGGGGTCGTTAATGGTAAATTAAAAGCAGAATGCAAAAAAGAAAACGGCCCCGATCTCTCCCCCACGCGATCTGTCGTTCCGAAATGACACTCAGCGAGACGAAGGTCAGACGTTAATGGGCAATACCCTTTTATTTCCATTGCCTTCGAGGACTATCGCGTCGTATGGATCCTTGAACGACGTCAACGACGATTATATCCCCGATCGGGTAACACACCGCGCGGATAATTGACAATCAACCGGCGCAACAAAGTTGCATAAAGTTGCCTCCGCTCGCGGCGACGGGAACGGTAATCTCGCAGGGCCCGTCGAGATCACTCGTAATTTTTTGTCTTTCTCTCTGTTCCTCTCTCTCTCTTTCCCACCGTTCGTTGCGTGAGTGCGTGGACGAGGGACAATTTGATGGCCGATAAACGCGATAATATAAGGGACACGCGCGTGTACCGGCGCTCGTCAGACGGTACAGACGGGCGCGCAACGTGACGTCGCGCCGGGGTGAGTAAAGGATTTACATTCGCCATAAATTCCGCCGATGGGACCGATGAAAATAAAATGTGGATACGTACGGTGTCGCCTCCTCGTACGTTGGATCTAAAAATCAATTAAGCGATGCCCGAAAAACAAACAAGAATTATTATTCGATGCATAGAGAATGTCCTCTGTTAAGTGTCGCCCACGAAATTGTAGATTTGTCCCTCGATTTCACGACAAATTTGTGTCTATGCGTTAATTTCTTTGAATCAGAAAGCTTCTTGTTTGCAATTTCCTTTCGGAGGAATGGATCTTACCTTTTGGTTCTCGAACGAAGTACAGACTCCTCTCGATTATCGTCCCGAACTCGGCTCCGCGCCGGGACAATAATCGCATAGAGAGAAATACTTCAAATCCTCGTAAATTCGATTTTTACCCAAAGCCCAAGCCTTGGCAACAAAATATGCGCTTGATAGATTCCACGTCCCTCTGCTCCAGTGGTGGGGATATTGCCTGAACAATAATCGTGTAGAAAAAGCCAGACAATAATCGAGATGAATCTGTATAGGACTTTTGTGTTCCATGCAAACGCAAATGTCACGTGTTTCACCGCGGAATAAGGACCCGCATTCCTGGCTCGACTGCCGCGCATGTTCCCTCGATTTTGTCCACGAGGCGGACAATTAAAAAACACGACTGGTAACCTGTTTCCTGAAACCGTCGAGGCACGTACACACCGACTTCCTCCTCCGCGTTCAACTCCTTCTTCAGGATGTCAAGCACACAGAAGGACGCTTAGATTTTCCAACGATGAGGGGATAAAGGACAGAGACTCGCGATACACACTCGTACAAACAGACGCGACACAACGATCACGTAACGCAAAAAGAAAGGGTGGAACGACGAGGAGGCGGCGGCCGGTTATTAGCGATCGATCCGAGCTTCGATCCATCGGGATAACAAATTGTTGCCGGACCAGTTTACCTCGAATTCGAGGAATCGTCGCCGTTGTCGCCGGGAAAAAAAGATACGAGGGAGTCGGAGCTCTTGCGAGCTCGAGGCCGCAGAAGAAGACCCTACTGGGGTAGTGACGTGCACTTCGAGGGCCTCCCGCTTAGCCGGGCGCATTCCTTCTCTCTTGTTCTTCGGAATTATCATCAAGGTCGCGCCACCGATATATCGTGTCTCCGCGCTCGATCGATCGCGTCCACGCGATTCAATTCTTAGCGATTCGTATGGAATCGAACCGACCTTGGTTACTCCGGAAAGAATCCACTAAAATCGAAGGGGAACCGATGAAATTTTGTTCGAAATTACGCACACGAATATTCAGTATCTGTCGTAAGTATTAGAACATTTGTGTGTGAAGGAAGTGTTACAATTTGTAAAATTTATATAATTGACGCCACACGATATTCTCTAAACACTATTCATTTCAGACTTTTCAATCGTAAAAGTAACATCCACTGCATATTCGATAAGTGTCGTGATACTTATAAGCGGAAGAGACAGAGAAAATTATTTGAATTCGACCAGATGGCGACGAAGAAAATCGTTGGAAACTGCGTGTGGTCGCCTATCGCTAATGTATAAATCCGAGGGGAGGGGGGATGGATGTAATAGTCCATCTCGCCATAAATAATGTAACGAAAGCTATTAGTCATAGTTTGCGGTCGCGCGCGGCCCAGTAGTAGGTACGGGGGGCTAATCGATTCGCCATAAAATTGCTTCGCGGCGTTTAAGGAAGATAACTATTAGTCTACTTTGTTAGAATTCCGCGGTAAGGAGCCGCGGTGTATTACGCGCGAAAATGGGGGATACGGATCGTGATCAACCGTTGCGGTTGCACGAAGAAGAAAACGGAATGGAATTAGAAAATTACCATATTAATCAATTACAGTGTCGCTAAAAAGGGTTGCAGTCCGCCCAGCGTTATACATAATAAAACGGGGACTGGATAATTGATTTCACCTTGAATCGTCGTCGTCGTCGTTCTCGAAGAACCAACCTCGAAGCTGCGTGATGTTTCGAGACCGCTGATCCGTATCGGACGAGTCCACGACTATAAAAAAAAAGCTGTGTATGCACGTAAAGACGCACGAAACAGGACGATAATCGACAGTGTTATTTTCTTGCAAATGGAGTAATTACGATGTGCTCCCGCGTCGGATAATAATAACATTATTTCTACGAGGAATAATTACGGCGATGCTGCGTGGCCTTCGCGCAACGAGACTGGGATAGCAGCGTGCGCGCGAGCGTTCTTCTCCTGAGTGATCGTCGCGGGGCTCGCGTAAATTTTAACGCCAAACGATTACCATAAACACGGCAGCCCAGGCCTAGAAGAGAGACGGCCCCTCGAAGACGTTCGAATAATTGGCAGTCAGACCGTGGGCCGATTAGTCGAAAATGGTCATCCCCTCAATCACCGTTTGCGAAATAATAGACTGCACGCAAGAACGCGCCGAATCCCGGAGCGCACGGCAGGACGAAATTGCCGCGGAAAAAAAGCACGTATAACGAGCCATTGTTCCGTCGGCGGAAAACCCGCTGATTGGACGCACCGGCCAGTTTTCGCGGGCATTAACTTTACGACGACGGATAACCGCGGTCGCTGGGTGGAATCGGGCGTGTAAACAATTACGATGAACCTTTACGCGACCCCGAATTATTGAAATAATTGCCGTTGCTCCCGCGGCAGTTAAACGACGATTATTGCGCCGCCTCGGTTGCATTCCAACGGCTTCGGGCTTACGGCACCGCGTCGCCGTTAAAACCAAGCCCACTTCTCTTATGGCTCGCATTCTACATATCGATATGGTTCTACGACTACGGGCCTCCACGTGGCCAACTGTGTTGTTACGGGCTGCTCCCTATTTCTGTCAGGAGTGTAAGTAGTCTGGTAATACAGAAACCTCTCGATTATTGTTCCGAACTCCGGTTCGCGTCGGGACAATAATCGTATAGGGAGAAATGCTTCAGACCCTCGTAATTTCGTTCGAAGTGCAACCCTTGGCAAGAAAAGCAGGGGTTGGGGGGCAATAAATTATGCGCTTGGCACGTTCTACGGCCTCCCCTCCACAGTGGTGGGGATAAAGTAGGAAACTAAAAATATAATAGAAAACTAAGTATAATAGAAGAAGCTCAAAATTCAAACGCTTTAACCCAATGTTTTCCGAGGTTGTACTACGATTGACACCCTGTATAAACTAAATGCCTACCAGTGTCCGCCCAAAGAGGTGTGATTTCCGCGAAATCCAGCTCCCTCGGATTCCAGGTTTCGCGTGTCGAGGTATATATGCCCACGCTCGCTGCGATATTTCGCGAAGCCCGCGGAGAGGATAAATCCCCCGATAATCATCCACGCTGATAACGTACGGGACCGGGTGACTTATCTGCAGATCTTGATTGGCCGGCTTATCCGCCGTGGGCGCTCGCGTTCGCTACCATCCAAGGTATACAGGGTGTAACGAAAATATTGCAGGACCTGGAAATTGGAGACTCGTGAGGTGATTTGAAACAACTTTTTCCTTAGAAAAAATGTTATACGAGGCTTTTTTTAGCGAAATATGAACGAAAAACCGGGACCAATCAGAAGTCTATCTACCGCGGATGCTCGGCCGGTAGACTCGCGTTCCGATTGGTCGTGGTTTCTCGTTAATATCTCGTTAACAAAGCCTCGGATGACTTTTTTTCTAAGGAAAAAATTGTTCCAAATCGTCCCAGTAACCCCTCATTTCCGGGAGTCGAAGCTATTTTGGGACACCCTGTATACATACAGGTCCACCATTCACGGGGGAATTTATCGACGATTATTCCAGAAGCCGATGATAATATAACCACGAATGTTCACGTACATGACCCCTGAACGAAAAGTCATTTCCATTCGAGTCGTGGCAACGAAACCGAACCCGATCAAAAGTTGAACGATAATCGTCGCGATGTTAATTTATCGGCCGGCGGTTAGACATGCGCGGACCAGCTGGACGCGACCGGAATCAGTGTTTAGCTGTCGTTTCGCCATCTTCTGAACGACAGGTAATTATTAATAATTGGACGTCACCGGCCTCGTTCGAGAGTGTACCTGAATTATTACACGCACGATCCTCGTCGGCGGACAAGGTTGAAACGAACAATGGGGGTTGGCTATCCTTCGAGACGGGGGAACGATTTTTCGAAAGGTCGCGGGCTCGTATATACGTGGTAGTAACGCGCGCGAACGAGCGAACAGGTTGATCGCTCGTTAGAATCGAGGCTAATTGCCCCCTGTTACGCAACGGAGAGATCTCGTTGATTTATCGACACTTGCGACACTCACTCTCCGTGTACCTTTTGTCGCTTCGCTTTTGATTCGCCACGATCGATCGAGTGCCACTGTCGGTCGACGACGATCGATTAACCGCCGATCCATCGTTGCAACGAACGTCGAACGCTTGGCTGTGTCGATCGTAGACACCACGTTCGGACAAATTTTCCGTTGATATACGTCTATGAATTGATTGGAAACGTTTAATTAAACGACGATCCGCGATGCACTGATTGGAAATCCATGGAATATCCACGTTAAATCGATCGAACATGACGAAGTATGTACCTTTTTCTTACCTTTTATTCGTTATTCGAAATTCTTCATCTGGACAATGGAATTTTGTCCATTTTTGTCGCGTATGTATGTTAGGGAATGGACGATCCAATCGTCCCCGCGAATTTCGTCACGTACAAAAATTAATTATGCATAGAGCTTTGCGCAATTCTCACGAGGGCCCCCCTGTCGCGTGTACTTATGTATATATCCTATCTCCACTTTCGAATTTCATTTCCTTCCAGCCTCCGGGCGTTTCCGGCCCGACCGGTTAATCGAACGGAATTACGGAGCCCAGTGAAATCGAGTCGTGCGCGAAGCGAGAGGAATATTGCCTTTTACTAATAATTCGATGTCTCCCGAGAAACGGCACGGTTCTCTCTCTCTCTCTCTCTCTCTTTTCCCTGATAGGTATCGCGGCGATATCTCGACGGACGAGTTAATTGCAATCCCGAGGCGGGGGGCTGATTTACGATCGCGCCCGCCGTCGTTCGCGTAGATTCGCGCGGCAGCTTATTCCCATTGGCTTATTTAATTACGATCGGCGTAGCAACTGTGCCCCATGAGATACAGGGTGGCTCGATGGGCGTTGATTATCATAATCGATATATCGATTCGCGTATCGGTCGATCCTCGGATACTATGTCATGCTCGTCGTTGAAATCCGTTCTATCTCTTTCTCTCGTTACCAAGAACCTAATGCGCCTTGGGGATGATGCTAATTGCTTTTTCCATCGACTGTGGCATCTGGTCGTATCTCTGCCTCGATCGATTTACGCAACAGATCCCAGTTATCGATGTAACGATACTTCCGGTGTACAACAACCGTGGATCATCGAGAGATTTATTGAACGACCAAGAGGTAAGCTCGAGTAACCCTGTAACAGAGACGTCGACAGGAAAGGCGGTCCTGGACGCATTTGGGATTGTCCGTTGCAACGTAACAGAAAGATAACGCCAATTATTCCTTCTGGGCCCCAGGGGCACCACGGTGGCCGATTACACCACGGCCCACGGGACCCCAAGTCAACCGATATCGCGCATGCAGTGTGTGGGTATGCATTTAATATTCCGACAGCGCAGCCACGCCGCCACTGTGTCGTTAAAGCTATCCCCGCGCTACGTCGCGTCGTAAAGAAGTATACAGGGTGAGGCAATAACTATGTCCACTTTGAATATTGCCGTTATTTGTAATAATATCAAAAAAATGTTGTATAAAAAATTACACGGTATAGAGAGGGGCATATTGTGACACAAACGTTATCTGCGTGGGTGGAGGCATAGAGGAGATTTCAAGGTCAACTCTATATTTTTTTTTAACGTAATGCTATGTTTTTTTTATCGCGATCTGATAGCCGGGGTTGAGACGACTTCATCGAAGATTGCAACTTTGCATTGTCGCAAACGGTCACCACTTCGAGCATCTCCTGTGATGTAAGACAATTTATTTTACTACCACATTTGACCTTGCATGACCTTAAATGATAGCTCGCGATAGAAAAAAAACATTTCATTAAAAAAAATAGAGATGATCTTGAAATCTCCTGTATGCCTTCACCCACGTAGAAAATGTTTGTGTCACAATATGCCCCCCTTTATACCGTGTAAGTTTTGTATATAAAATTTCAAAATGGACATAGTTATTGCTCCACCCTGTATACACACCGTCTGCTGTTACGCACACGCGGTCACGTGCATCACCACGCGGGTCCTCTTTATGGTTTAATGCCTGGCATCGGTGCGTATGTACACGCGTAACGTCGTTACTCGCGGCACGTCGTAACTAACACGTGTATAAGCCAGCTTGCGCGCTTTTTCACTCGCGGTACCATCGAATCCATGTTCCTCTCTCTATCGTCCACGGTTGAATATATAAATATGCGCGCGTGCACCACCCCGATATACGGGCCAGGGCCCGTTACAACCCTCCTCGGAATTTCGTGGAAATATAAGTTAAGATAATCATTCCCGGAACCGGCTCCCGGCTATCTTACGTCCTCGTGTCTCGTATTAATCGCGACATGTGGAAGAGGGGGGGGCTGGTAGAGGATGCGTAATATTTTTCGTCAGAAGAGATACACACCGGTGTTCCCTCTGCTCGAGAATTTTCGGAGGACACGTTCCATACCTTGGACCAGAGAAGTAACGAGGGGAGAATACCAGGTTTGGGAAGGTAGTACCAAAAAAAAGTTCCTCGGAATACTAGGTATGTTATGTTAAGTGGTTTCTCAGTGGAGAATATTGTGGAATTACATATATTTCAGTTTTTGGCAATACGTCCAGGAATTGTGTGAAAAAAAGTTGCCAACCGTATTGGTGTCTCACGAAAATCACGCTGGTTCGAGCGCAATTCACATAAAAGTTTCCGATTTCAGGGACTACATTTTATAACGTGAACACATTATTGCCACAGTTTTGCTAGCTTGGAATGGAAAACTGAAATGGTAAGGGGGCTCCTTACGCCCCCGAAGCATGGGACAGAAAAATTACATTGTATGTTAGGCCTATTCTTTTCTCTCGTTTGTGGTGTTACGCAAGAAACACGAGGGAATTCTCTCGCGGGTTATGAAACGGCCGCGCGTACCACGGCGGCATTAATAATTACTCGAGGGTTCCCATCGACAGGCATCCTATCGACGGGAAATAACTTCCATCGGCCGCGTGGAATTCCGATAGAACGCTCGGACAACGACCACGAAGATGCGAGGACCGCCGTTGAGAGTCTTTCAGTGAAATTCAAAGAGTCGAGGGTAGACAGGCGAACGACACCGGATGTCACGCATGCATTGCGTGCGCTGTAAACGCGGGGGAATCGCTCTGGCTGCTGCAGCGACCATCGGTGCACCTTCTGGAATAATAAGCCAATCCCTTGGCTCCCTGGCCACCAGTGCCACGATAGGATCCTGTTCGAGGACGTGGATCGACCTTAGAATTAAATTTGTCGTGTGTACGAGTGGAGTTCGAATTTTCTAAAATAATTGTCCCTTATCCTGTTCGAGGACGTGGATCGACCTTAGAATTAAATTTGTCGTGTGTACGAGTGGAGTTCGACGGCAGCCATATTTGTGTACTTATTTCATTCAGGAATATTTATCCAAATGTCTGGTGGCACGTTAACGGTGAATTTTCTAAAATAATTGTCCCCTGGTTCCACTGGAATATCAGTAATCACTTTCACTAGTCCTTCATTAATTTTTCCACGTGTTCATAGTGATTTTACATATCAGTACCAGAATTATACGATTGCATTAAATTGCTTCGATGTCAAAATTGCCGACGAGGATGTCGTCGGAAGTTTCGAGAATCCTAGTTCCTACCAGGAGTTTGTACCCGTTCGTAGAAAGAGAGTTCGACGAGGGTTCTCGTGTCTGCTCGTTCGCCGCAAGATAAATCTTTGTCGTAATAAAATTCCGACGGTACGTTTCCGTTTGATCACCGGTGGCTCTTCGACGCCCGTAGGACGGTCCACGCTCGTTCGTCGTGGATCCTTTCCCACCGGCGGGTTTCGTTCTATAAAAATCAACGTTTCATTAGGGTGGAATTATCGAGTGGAAGAAACAGGCTCTCTTTCTCTCTCTCTCTCTCTCTCTCTCTCTTGGTCATTAACGTCGCACACACGCGCTGTATCTGTTCGCCGTTTATGAAGCAAGTTATAGGCAGACACGTGTTGCTCCTGCTAAGAAGAACGCCGTCGGGGGAGGAAATGAAAGTTACTTATTATCTAGAGAGGACGGGTTCGGACGGTGGATAGAGAGGATCGTGGTTTGTACGTTCGCAGACGATACGAACGACCGTCTCTTGCAGGATATATAAACACTTGCGAACACACATACCTTCATGGGGAAACGTTTAGGCGAGTTCTCGTGTATCGCCTCGGGACACGCGGTTTTCCCATTCCTTGGCGAGCACGAAATTCTACTCGTTCTGGCGCCGTTTCGTGACTCATTGTACAGTTGTACTTTGTTGGAAATATACAATTCGTAACTTCAATAACAGACTATATTTCCAAACGGGTCATAATGATTATTTCTAGAACGTGATACTGGTCTTCGGTCAGGAGGTCGTTCCTCTGACAATGCAGTTCTCACTGTCGAGGTGTTCGGATGTAAGGATACGTTTATGTTGGAGCTGCGATATCAACTAAGAAAAAGAAATATTTCTTTCTTTTCGATTTTATCGTTCATAATAAGCATTGCTCTACTGGTTACTCTAATATCAACACTTCCTTTATAAAACAATAGTTTGCAAAAATTTGAAGCTTTCACGGCCCGGCATCATACAGTTCGAAGACACACTGATACCCCCTGACGAAGCTAGCTGGAATGGTTGCGAAACGTTGGTAAAATAATTCCACAAGGACACGGCTTACACCCGAAAGCCTCAACAGTGAGAACTGTACAATAGTTTGTATTTCTACGCTTTGCTCTTATCACCGCTGATAGTTTATCGCAGCTCCAACCATAAACGTAATCTAAGTCGTGTGTCTATATGGAATTAACTTTTCAAAGTTTCGCAAGTATTGCAGCTAGCTTCATCGGTGGTCGAATTACACACACATTCGGAAGTTAATTCCAATAAGGACACACACGGCTTACGCCTGAGAGCCTGAATAGTGAGAACTTTTACGACGTCAGGTCGTGGGAGCCTCAAATCTCTGATCGATCGCTGTCAGTCGTTCCAAACTCGATCTATTCACCAATGGATGCTCATCGGTTTTCTATTTACGTGGGCGGTGAAGAGAGTGACGGTTGTTCGCCGCGTGTTCGAAACATACTCCGTGCCGCCGGCCTTCGTAACGTAGGATCATCGATAATTATACGACGAAGAGGACAAGCCAATTTGCCTATCGGACACCTTACCCAAGTGTTCGCTCGGATGTTTTATCGAGCACGACTCGCTCCCGATTACCGCGCACGATCCACCGATCGAACACACAGGCTTCCAATCGAAAAATCGAGACACCTATGCGCCGTCATGCTCTGGGCGTAATTACAAAAGAACGCCACGAATCTCATGAATAAAACATCGAACCGCTCGGTAACTCGGAGGAGGAGGGCACGCGTTGAATTATTGAGAAAACACGCCGTTTGATCTCTGGCTAGGCGTGATCTACCCGACAGACCCGTGGAATGGAACCTTTCAGGACCATGAACTTTCTCGCATTTACGATCTAAATAATTATTTTCAAGATTCATTTTCTCTGCTATACAGTAAATCCTCGACAAGTGTCATATGTAGCTGAAACAAATATTATTGGCTTCAGACGCTAGAGCTCATTAAAAAACCAGTGTTACACCTGAAGATCTCTCGTTGTCAGTGACGAGAAGTCTTCGGACACTGATCGAGGATTTACTGTACGTTCTCCAGAATGGATAGGGACACATATCGAAGCTCGTCGATGATAAATCTCGAATGGTAGCGTGATTCTTCGCGATACACGCGCATGTACGCCGGCGTTATGTAAATATTTCACCGAGCGTATTCCCTTTGAAGCTTCTCGGGAAGGAAAATTCTTTTCCTCTTCGGATCGTACACGCGAGAGACAACATACAGAGAGAGACGAGCATCTGAGAGACACGCGGATGCGCGTGCACAGAATGGACAACTACCACGGTGTCTGTATTCCGTGTATATGCGCGCGTGCGTTCACGACAGACACATATTTACACACATATATACACACATATACACATGCTCGACGTTGCGCCTCTGTGCACTTTCACCGTCGCGCACAGCGGAACTGCAAAGTAGCCTACATGCGGGGCGTTAAACTCGACTCGCGGCGATTTGATCCTGCGAGAGGGAATCGAGATACATCGATCCGTTGCAACAGCGAATTCCAACGACCACGGCGATCGTGGTGGTGGTTCGAGATATGGGTATCCTCCAGACGGTTGCACCATTCTGTTGCTTGGATCAATGAAGTTCGACGAACGGTGTGATCCATTACTTCGTTTGGTAATACTTCTACGCTGTGATTGGTCCCGGACCAACCCCTTTTGGGGACACTTTCGTTAGGCTTCGACAGACTCGTTAGAGGGCAATTATAAGTTTGTGGGAAAACTTAGTTGGTAGTCACTGTTCCTGACATCATTAGACTGCGGATATTTCACGTAGAATAACATTTTATAATATACATCGTAAAGACGTAAAGGTGTGTATACATTTGTTGCGTATCCTTGTATCGTATCACCGTTACGTATCATCACACGATACATTTTAGTACGGAGTGGTGCAACGCTTGCACATTGATACACAACGGTGAACGAATTATATTTTGGATAATTTGTTAGCACCATATTATTCTACATAAAAAACCACAAACCTCGTCCTTTAGAAGTTTTTATGTGTCCCCTATGGTTTTCGAGATAGTACATTCGGGTCGAAACTTCGAGGAGTGGTTTCACCCCTTAAAATCGCGTCTCAGCAGATAAGAAAAAATACGTATCCCTTATTTTTGACTGCTTAAAAGACATACGAAGTTTCATCAAAATCGGAGGAGGATGCTACCGTGCCTTCCCTTGTAAGTAGAAACGGAAGGCAATGAACAGACGCGCTAGCCAAGTCCTATTCAATTGCGGGACTGCAGATTCTCTTATTAGAAAAAATTTTCTTCTATATGTTTTTCTTATTTTTCTCATGAGGAATTACCTCATGCCCGTTTCTTGTATACAACTTTGGGGATCCAGAATGGATTCGTAAAACACGATGATCCAAAAGGGTTATAATACAGTTCGTTTTTTACGTAACGGTAGGGGAAAAAGTGTCGTAAGAGGAGGGCCTCCTACCAGTTGGTAAATTTATTTCAGGTACTGAAACACCGAATATTATTTCGGCATAAATTTCAGTAACTCCCAATACCAATTTTTTCCCATCACAATTGTTTTCCCTAGCGGAATCGGAGTTTGAATCTCAATGTACAAATCACCTTCGATTAACGAACTGAACAACGATAACAAAAACGTTTATTAACCGTTCGTGTGTGCGTGCCGTGAAACCGTGATCACTCGCCCCGAGAGATTCGATCGAATCAATTTTCCCGTGCATATCCGTTCCAAAGGTAGCCGACTAATTGCCGATTAATCGTCGTCGGTCCACAACGAGATAATCCGTCGACAAGCACGCGTGTTCGTTAATCCTCCTGTGAAAGTTTCTCGAGGCCCATGGAGAGGAGAGAGAAAAAGATTTCGGTATATGTACATTGATAGATCAGGCTGGTCGATCGTGATCCAGATCGGTCGGAAGAACTCTCTCGATCGAGACGAGATCTATCTCTGTGAAAAGTGAACGAGATTCAGCGTGGCGAACGTATATCTCGCTGGATGGAATCCAAACGGGTGGGAACGGGTCTCGATCGGGGATTTACGAAGACAAATAATCGATTCAATGATTTTTATAGCTTCATTGAACGTGTGCCCCGGCTCCCTCTTCCACGGACAAATCGCTCGTCCAGGATTCCAAGTGTTTGCACGAACGAACGGAGAGAGGCAGACGGCGGAGGAGGAGCAATAAAATTTCGTACGGAATTTATTTATCGATTCCCCGTGTTTAGCCGGCGCATTGCGGATCGTCGCCGCGGCCAGATGCGATTCTCTTTGTCGGTGTTGCGCCCCCGGGTATATATCTCCCTGTGGAAACTCAGGAGCGTACCTTAGATGGTAGACGGGCTGCGATAACTCGGTAATCACTTATCTTTCCGCGGGTTCCACGCGGGCTGTATAAGGACCGCGGTTTAAGGCTTAATCCAATTTCCTGGATCGTTCGAGGGGAACGATGAGTCCCCGATGGACTCGACGATCGTCTCCATCTGTATGGTTTTTACGATGTTTTCTTGCCTGCAGTAACGTGAGATCATCCTGCAATAAATTTCAACAATTCGAACCAGATGCACAATTTTCACACTATTCGAAATCGAAAACAATGAAGTCGTTAATCAACTGTTGTTTACATCGATCCCTCGAGTCTCGATCGGTCACTGAATTATAATCGAGAGTCGGAAATAATTCACGAGGCCAAAAGAGTCGGACGAAACGACGTACCAACCACTGTAATTTGAGCGATTTGTCCGATGCTCGTTTTTTGGGGAGGGGGGGCCTCGCGTCTGGAACGCGTGACGAGTAAAAAGGGAAAGCGGGGGGCGGGCCGAGGGAGACTCTTCTTCTGTTCTTTCTTCTTTTTTTTTTTCTTCGTCGATCCAATTATTCAACCGACGGATTGTTATTAATGTAATAACACCGGGAAGAACGAGATTGTGCAGTGGATGGGCATCGAGACCAGGTCGGGGAGAAAGAGGGAAGAGAGCGTCGCAGTGAAATCTCGCCGGGTTTTGTCGATCGGTCGTGCACGATGTTCGCTTGACCACCCAATGCGTGTCCTACAAAAGCCCAATCGTTCGAGTCGGTCGAAACGACAGCGAGAGGAAGTCACCTCGAGCGACCAGGATGATCGCGATCGACACCCTAGGCCAGGGGTCGGAAAACTGGCTCGTGAACCACATTCAGCTTTTTGGGTAAAGAGTGTTTTTTGGGAATTTTTTTCTCAAAAACTATAAGACCTTTTTCAAAAAATATGTCTGTATTTTAAAGATTGCAGTTTCTAGATTATAAGGTAATTATTTTATTTAACAATATTTATTAGTACATAAATGGTGAGCGATCTCCCGGATGTCTCTTCGCAAAAATTCAAAAACAGGGTTCCGATCGAGGTACAGATACGAAAACGCGTCGAGTTATCGAGCACTCCAGTTTTTTCTGTCGTAAGTTCCTCCAACCGTGAACTTACACGCGTTTTCTTATTCAGCTTCGACCTATTTCCCCCCCCCCTCTGGGGTCAGAGGCGTGTGGATAGACCGAGAAACCTGTTCATTAATCTAACTATCCGAACGAAGTGTATACGTACATACATATAAATATACCCAGTGTATACATATATACATATGTATTTTCCCATGTGATCGTAACGAAATTAACGAACCGGGCGTTCTAATCAAGTTTCCGGGCTGACTATACAGAGAGATCGAGCCAGCAGCATCAGCCGGAGGACTGTTCGGATCCGCGCCTATTACTTTGATCTCGTTGACCCTTGAATACATTACCGTAATCAGTGGGGAGGAAGGTGGAGGGGTAGGAGGGCAAAGGAACAAATGAGAAATTAGAAGTCTCCAGGTGGGCCGAGGGGGTCGCAACCAGGAAGTCGTTACCGGCTAACGTTCGCGCTTTTATTGTTGCCTTTCGACGGGAAATATTGTCTTATATTCATAATCGTGAACGCGCGTTCGCGCAATCATGATTTCGCCGCGCAACCACCACCACCAGACCAGCAGAAGTTTCCCAGATTGGCATCGACTGTTTCTAGCGGTACCGAACCGACTCCGTTACCGCAATTTCTTTCGGATCCTGTCGGCAGATAGGCGTCGAGATTGTTATTAAAAATATCAGAAATCTCACGGCGTACACGTGCACATACACGCAACTAACGTGAACGTAGAATTTCTGCTTATAATTCCCCAACTCGTGGCGGACTCCTCCTTCATCCTTATCAAGCCGCGAGTGTCTTATCGGTTTCTTGCGCGTTTATCGATCGACGAGTCTCCTCGCCGTTTCGTAAACGACTGTTCGACTCGCGATTATCGTTTCCTCGGAGGGGCATAGAAAAATGGAGACATTCCTCGATCGAAAATGAGGAGAACGTTATCGCTAGGAAAAAGTAAGGTAGGTGAAGGGCCTCCTACCATTTAGTTTTGGGATTTATTTAGGATACTACTTATGATAATATGTTGCTACAGTGAAAGTTCAATGGGAAAAAAATATTTTTCATTTAAAAAAAATGGTATTTTCGGTTGTACATTCGCCCTATATAACCCTATATAAGCCCTACCCTTATAGAAACCGAACAAATATCGGTATTTATTTCTCTTTATCGGTTTCGGTATTGCTTTGATGGCATAATACCGGTATCAAAATCATACCGGTTTAAGTCCCTGCATACCGGTAGATTTATTTTCCACTCGTGTCCACGTTCGATTTCGAAACCGATGTTACACTTGCCCTCGATATCCACCGGCGCGGCGATACAGCGAACGGGGACAGTTTTTCCATTCGGACCGTGACTAAACACACACACATGAGATACGAACACAGACACACGAGTGTAACGTGTCATTGTTTCACACGGGAAAAGGAAGAATCGCCAGGGTCCGAACGAACCGGGCCGTTAATTATCCTCGATGAGCCATTAACGACGCGGTTATCGTTCGCTGACATTTCGTTTAATGAGATTTTCCCTCCAGAGTTTCTCCTATCGACGATCGGCCAATGGGGGGTAAAGGGGAATACGGCCCAGGACGTGTTGTAAAATGAGCCTTCCCTTTGGTTTACGACTTTTCCAGGGGCCTCGTCCGTGACGCGGGCACGAGCCACACACTTGCGTTTTGCAATTCAGATTGCGTATAAATTTAATGCCGCGCGTAAATAACATTCGCAAACGGAAAGAACGAGGAAAGAAACGGGAAAATAGAAAAGAAAGATAATAGGAAAAAAGGGGGGGGGGTCTGGAAAGGATATAGGTGGTTGTGCGATGTTTGTCCGTGACGTTGGATGTTTGTAAATCCATCAAAGAAGGGGTGGAGGGGGCACTTCGTTGATATAAACGAGCTGGAATCTCGCGATCGACGGCCGAACGAGTATCTCTCGTGATCCTTACCGGTCTCACACGGACGATTCCCGCGCGAATGGACGGGCGTGTAATGTACCTTACTACGGCGGCGTGTTCAGCCGTTTCACAAAGCCGCGAGCGAGGGAACGGAGCGAAGCTTTCACCGATGGAAAGCTAGCCGACGGCCAAGGTGGACAGAACACATACCGAGGCGCGCGAGCTCTACCATCGTCAGTGGGTCAGAAAAATTCGTGCAGCCTTTAAACGGGCTTTTAGTTCGTTTAAGGTCGTTGAAAGTGGGTCACGTGGTCTGCGGTGTGTGTGTACGGTAGAACCGTCTGGCGGTACGCGATCGAGAAAATCTGCAGATTTATCGTTCGACCGGACGACATTCTGGTGGACGCGACAGTTCGCGGCTGTTTCAGGCGAGAACTGGCCGACCGCGAATTATCGTTCACGTTTGGTCGGCCGCGATTTTTCCCCCGTCTGGTTGAAACCCGTTGATTTATCGTTTAACCCGTTTAATTGCTCGGGGGGGAAATTGTCGCAATGCCCTGGTCTCGATTCACGATTTCCAATCGGGTATATAACGTAGATATACGTGTGTTAGAAAGACGCACAGTACAGGAAATCATCGATGAGTGTTCGAAGGTTCCTCAGCAATGACAAGAAGAAGTCCCCAAATGTAATGCTGACTTTTTAATCAGGTTTAATACAGGGACTTAATACCGGTATAATTTTGATACCGGTATTATGCCAGTAAAGGTATACCGAATGAATTTTCTATTTTTCATCTTCAAAAACCATCAAAGTTTCACGTATAGTAGAAATGCGCTTTATTCAACGCGTCGTATTCAACGCAACGGAAGATCACCTCGAGCCGGACGCTGCTGGCTCTTCTCTTGCCGGTACAAAAAAGCGGAAACTCCTAATTAACCGGTTGGCAAGACACGCCGTTTTGCGTCAATTAGAATTTGACGGAACGTCTCACGGTGTTCCGGTCGCGTTACAAGCGACGCGGGATAGCCGAGGGTTCGGCCAGCGCTGTACGATCGCGCTGAACGAAGACACACAGGGTTTGTCTCGTCGGCGGGACTGGTCTGGTTGCAATCGGTTCTCCGTCTGATCGGTGGTTTGGTGTTAGAACACGGTGTCTAAAACGGCGTCGTGAACAGCGTACAGCTACGATCTACGAAGATCGAATCGGAGGATCGAGGAAAAAAGAAACTGGACGGGAGGATGGACGAAGAGGAAAGAGAGACCGACAGAGAGAGAGAGAGAGAGAGAGAGAGAGAGAAAGGGATCGGATCTTGTCGAGATCTCGCGATGGAAGAACTGAATCTGTGAGAATGTCCTTCGAGAACTTCGCCCACGTTCGTTTTTGCTTCCGAAAAGCAAGTTCTCCCCGTGTTCGTGGAACAAAGTGGGAACTGGAGGGGTGGAGGAGACGGAGGAGGTCTCGAACGACCGGTACGTGAGTCAGTCCAAAGGAACCCTGGTGTAAGGTACCGGCCAGAAGGAATCTTCTGCAGGACGTTGCACTGATGCACCTCGAAAGATGTCCCTCGATCTCTTCGGTCCGAATTAGGAGACGCGTCCGGATACGATCATCGTACCGCCGCCTCCTCAATTTTTTCCTTCGATCGGAGACCCGAACCCCATCGGTGCGTTTCTCTTGTTCACGCACCGAAGCGAAATACCCAGGCTAGGGTCGTGGCGAAAAGTTTCGAGAATCTCGTCGTTCAAAATTAATATCCTTTCCAAGAATACTCTAATTGATATTAAACCCTACCATAGCTATGTGACAGCTAACGACACAATAAGTCAAAGCTGGGCCTTGGAGGGGAGTATCGAAACTGCCCTATCCCGGGAGAAATGTTCAAACTAAATTAAACTAGACCCTACAATCCTCATGATTTTGTCTAAATAAACCTTCGAACCGTTACAAACTCTTTGAAAGGTTATCGAAATTCTTGTCTATGATGTACCTGCTTCCGTCATCGTTCGATTGGATACGCAGAAAATGTGCCCACGAAGCATCACGTGGTGGATCGTTCATGAGAAAGACCCCTAATGACCGAAACCATGGTTCGATACCACACGTCATTTATACCGTACCAGATGCGCCGCGCTAACAATATTGCGATGGACATTTCCATAAAGGACTTCCGTGCCGGACCCTTTTGCTACACCAATTCGCGATACCGTTAACTCGAAGATCATTACTCCGACCGAACGGCGTTCCTTATATACCTATACATCGCCGTGTGGCGGCTGTGCACGGGCTCTGGTCCGATGCGTGGTTTTTCCGCGCTTCAGAAGGCTCGCACGCAATGCGGAAACCACGTTGCGTAGCACGAGGGCGGTTTGCTCGCGTCGTTAGTACACTTTTGCGGATCCTTGCCGCGACTGGGCACATCCCTGGGCATTTCTTGATCATCGACCGAACACGTCGAGAACGATCTTAACCAGGGAACAGGTCGCCGGTTAGCATGTCTTCTCGCGGCTGTCTAATTCCTCGCGATCCAACCACTTTATTGCGTTCGATTCACGCGATGCTGTACAGGCTGGTTCGCCAGGTATTACCACTTCGATCTACGTGACTGTTATTATTCTTGGGGAAAAATATTTCATTTAGAGTTGAATGGTTCCTGGAGGGACACACTCTGGTGTTAGATTAACAATTAGAAAATAAATTATTCAAATCTACGTGAACCATTTTTCGTTATGAATAATATTAGCCACGTTAATTAAAGTGTTAGTGTAAAAATCTGAAAACCAAATTCCAAGTGTCCACTGTTACGATTCG
Source organism: Dufourea novaeangliae (assembly GCF_001272555.1). Taxonomy (NCBI): domain Eukaryota; kingdom Metazoa; phylum Arthropoda; class Insecta; order Hymenoptera; family Halictidae; genus Dufourea; species Dufourea novaeangliae. Next base: position 1,614,708 of record NW_015373993.1, on the reverse strand, counting down.
GGCCACGCATTCTCGAGCTTCACCGTAATTGGTGCTGGCCATGAAATCGGTATGTCTCGTCCTGTTCTTTTTTCCTCCCCATTACTGGATAGGCAATAACCCAGCCAGAGGCGAATTATCCCCTTTAACGTCTTCCGACCTGAGAGCAAACAATTGGATTACAACGGGAACCACGGGCACACCGGTAGCAGTTGGTAGCTACAACCCGGGCAACGGGGGCGATAATGAAATCTAAATTGCAAATTATGACGGGACATAACTCCCGCTCGTTATCCTCCGCGTTATGCTCCATTGTCGCCCTAACTCTTTCTCTCGTTTTCCACCTAACCGAGGCCTCTCTGTCTCCCTTCTGTTCCATCGGAGGCGCGCGGCCGGTCTCGCCGGTGGCATGCGGATGCCTTTTGCCTCGCGCGGGGCCCGGCCTTTAATGCCCGTTCGGAACAGCACGCGTATATACGCCACACGAAACGGCCCGATGCAATATGCCGTGGACCGTTAAGTGCCGCGACCTTAGTGTGTGGGTCCGACGAAAGAGAGAGAAAAAAAAAGAGGCCCCCAGAGGCCAGGCTGGAAACTTTGTCGACGGGGGCCCATGAATGCGCGCGCTTCTCTGGTGGAAAAAGATGAGCCTTTCGAAAAGTATTCGAACCTCTTCGGGTGAATCGTTTTCCGATGGAAAATTAACGTGATTTGCGTGCCTGGACGAACGGGACCAGATTGGTCGGTTTCGGGGACTTACTGACATTCTGGGCCCAATATGGACCCGAGTTTTTCGATCTATGAATCGTGTTTAACCCATTAATCGTCGAATATAATTACGACTTGTGATGTATATTTTAATATATAATAATGAAATTTTATAAATACTTTTTTTATTACGATAAAACTGAACTGCTTATATTCATGATGAAATAATTTAAAGAAACATGTTTTACACGTATCTCTTTAATAATAACGTCGTGTTGAGCTAATTGCTCGTTTTAGCACTTTCGCAGCTGAAATTTCATTTCCCTTCCCACAGTTTTATGGAATAATGTTTGTTTTGTACATCATTGGTCTCTGTTTTGTTTTTTCTCGTCGTAACGCATACAAGGCGCGTGCGAAGAACAATTATAACATAATTCCGTTTCACCACAGAAGATCCATCGATGAGTTAGCTCTGTTTCAAGACGACTTCTTGAAATTCTAATTCAACACCCGGAGAGGCGTATAACGATCCGTTGCGCGAGGATCAAGATCCTCGAGGACCTTGAGAAATCCTTGACGAAGACACACGGAGCACATTGGCGGGAGAGTTCGTGACGTACCGGCGAAAAAGGATGGGCCCGGTCCCCGCGACGCGAAGACCCGTCAATGAGATAATGGGGCGGGTTTCGAGGCATAAATTAAGATATTATCGTACCGGGTGTCTAGGTACAACTGTTGCGGTGATTGTATTTATTACGACAGGCGTGTTAATCCTACCTACGATTACATAAATAACGCCACGCCGGACCGACCAGCGAGCGCCGTTATAAAAGTCCGACACAGGCGATTTACGAGTCGGCCGGTTGAAAAATCGCGAACGGTTGGAAAAAAGAAGGAAGGAAAGAAAAGATTGCGGTGGGAGGAGGTGGAGCAGCGGTAGGGCCCGAGACGCGTCGGTTCGGTTGAAAAAGGGAATCGGTTTCCGTGGGTAAGGTGCACCGTGTGCGCGTGCGCGTAGCACGCGGAAACGTTGCGCGAGGTCAAGGCTCCGCCTGGGCAACCAGGAGGACGGGGCCCTCTTGCCTTTCGTGGAAAACAGCCTTGGCGTGGCCGCTCCGGAAGATTGTACGCCGCCCGTCAACGTTTACAACGGGGCCTCACGGGGCCCCCTCGAACTCGCTTAAGAAGTCATGCTCACTCAGGAGGCCGAAAAAAGACTGTTTTTTTGGGAATTTTTTTTCTCAAAAACTGTACGACCTTTTTCGAAAAATGTACTTGTGTTTCAAAGATTGCAGTTTCTAGATTATAAGGTAATTTTTTTTATTTAAAAATACTTATTAGCGAATGAATGGTGAGCGATCTCCCGGATGTCTCGTCACAAAAAGTGGTCTGTCGTGATCACTGTAACTTCGTAACGTTTCATCTGAAATTAAAAATTCAGTATTTTTCTAATGAAAGAACCAATCGTGTCCTTGAACGTGGAGTTTTTCGAAATATCAATTAGGAACAAAATGGCGGATATTTTCCTGAAAAAGTGCGATTGTCACTTATACAATTTCCTCTTCAACCCAGATCTAACAGTAACATAATAGGCTCCTTATTTATAATCACATGAAACTCCATTAAAAGGCCATCGATCATTAAATCGTTGAGATCGTCGCGAAGTAACGAGATCGGGGGGAAGATTTCGCCACAAACCAACGCGAATCGGGCGTAACCTCGATGAAAATTTTCGAGAAGAATCGTCGGTTCCAGCTGCCAACATGGAAACGAAACGGCAATCACCTAGGAATGCCTCGCGCATTTTCTCGTGTACAGCTAAACGAGAGGCAATCCCGCCTCGTTCCTCGAATTGGAAGATTAAGCTACACCGAACCCGGCGAATTCCACGCCCATTGTCGAGCCATTTATTAATACCCCCCTCTCTCTCTATCCATCATTGACCTCTCCATTAACCCGTTTACGCAAGCGTGCCCGTGCACGATGGGGCCACGTAGAGAGAACCCCGGTAGATCGCGAGTTATTAGACCGCTCCGGCGCATGGATCGTTATCGTTCTCCGATCGGGCGGAATGGGTTATTTCCTGGCGAGACCTCCGCCATGGGCGTGTGCAATTCGCGCGACTTTCACGAAGAAAACGATCTCGTTCGGTCGGCCTTAACTCTCGATCGGCATACCTTGTGTTCTATGTACAAAGGGCGAGAGGGGGCAAGAGGGACTTGAGGCCTCGAACCGGGGCCCGCGCAGCACACGTTCGACCGGGTGAAACGCCGTAAATCACCGTTCTCTGTCTGTCGACTATTTCGAATATCTACGTTTCTTGTGTGTCCGCGAGACTTTTTCTTTTCTCTGTCCACGGGACTAGCCTACCGACAACGCTTCTATCTTATCTCGGTTTCTAACCGTTTCTATGCTCCCCCCGCGGCAGTCCCTTTCGCTGCTTTCTTCCCCCGTTGCGATACAGTACAGGTAAACGGACAGAATTATTGGCATACTTGGGTACCCCTTGTCGTCGACGAATGGTAATTATCGTTTCTTCTTCACTCAAATAAAAAAACGTGTGATCTCTCTCTCTCGTGTAACCTGGACCAATTCGTCGAATAAAAATAAACTTTGGTACTAATCATTGATAAAAGCAGACTGAAACAAAAAATTGGAACAACCTTGCCACCGTTTCCTCGACGATCGCCCAACCTCGACCTCACTCTTCCGCTCGCGTTTATAAACGCCCCCACGACCTCGCCCAATTCCGCGTACGTAACCCTGAAATCTTTCCCGCGTTATCAACCAAATGGCCCGAACGCGTCGTTCGTGCACGACGATAACGCGCCCATTCGTGTGTTGGTTCACGTTCCTCAATGTCAGAGGAAAATCGCCACTTCCGGCGGCACACACGCCTCGACGCTTCCGTCTACGCTCAACCTCCCGATAATCTTCTCGAGGGCAGCGGTACTAAATTTTATTCGAATAATACACAGTGAAATGCAGAAGTATGTAAAATCATAATCATGCCCTTTCAACATTTAATTGTTTTTTACCGGACAAAAGTGTGGACAACAATTTTTCATAGAAAAAAGTTCCCTAAAGAACATTTTTTTTTTTATTTTCAACGGGGATCGTTACACTGTGATCGGTTTCTTCCTCCTGGCCCGTGCGTACTCTCAGCTTCATCTGGCCCGTCTATGGACCGATATGTTCGAACCGTGACCAAGGACGTTTATGTAAATATCGCGGGGAAAGTTGCGATCATAAGAAGCAGCAAGCGTGTATGCAGGCTCGATGATGTCCACGTGGGTTATGCCTGGCGGAGAAAGATCGTTTCGCCTTGTGACTTTCCGCGTTCCGAGAGCGCGTCTCAAAAGGGCCGAAAAAAATGGTCCCCGCGGCGAAACGTCGGTCCTGCGTGATCCTTCTTTGATAAACTCTCGAATTTACTGCTCGACGATCGCGCTCGCGGTTCTGGGATTCCTTCGAATACACTCGCGAGTTGGATTTATTTCTTTTTTTTTTCTCTTTCGAGATTATAGAGTTCTCCGGGAGTGTATCTAGAGCAGGTCTGGGGGGAAAAGAATGTTCTATAAACACACACGGGGGGACCGTGGAATGGAAGCTGAACGAGTTTACCGGTAGACGGAGTTACTCGCGCCGTTCTGCCCCGCAATCGCAGCCGTAAATCGGCGGAAGCGCCAGAAAAATACAGACCGGCGGCGCGACCGCCGGCGATTCCGCGATAGCAGACGGAATTTATTTCTCGCTGCTTTGCCACCTGTCGCGCGGACACGCGAAATTTAAACTGTCGACACACGGTGTGAGAAAGAGAGAGCTGCATATTCTACCGGCGAAAAGTATGGAACCAGGCGTGATAATTGAAGGCAGAGTGAAAATTAAAAGTAAGGTGCTGGGACTGATTGGAAACGATTTGTATAGGGTGTTCTACGCGGAGTTGGGCAGAATTTTATTCGAATAATACACAGTGAAAAGCAACCGTATCTAAGGATGTCGTTCTGAGATTTAAACAGATAATGAGATTAAATAATTGTTCGACAAATACCGATTCATTCATAAGAACTCTTTGAACGCCCACAGGTAACAATATCCTGCACTAAACGAAACTTTAAAAGTGGTCTAGAGCAGGCGTCGGCAACCTACGACCCGCGGATCACCAAATGACCCATTTGATAATTTCAAGTGACCCACTTGAATTCCGCAAATAAAGTATAATATAAAAAAATAAATTACGAAACATAAACATGAAACAAACACTTTGAAAAAATATAAAGAATAGATTAACATTGACCCCGTGGGTCACAGGTTGCCGACGCCTGCTCTAGAGTACGTGAAAAGCCATCGAAAGGGTTGAACAGAATCAGACGAAATGTTCTCGTCGTCCAAGATCCATTTTCGCGGTGAATCCCTCCGTTTCACGCGAACCACTCGTCAAGCCTCTATACGCCCGGTGAGAACGCTTCACCACGGAGATTACGGTCCAAGCGATTCGTGTCACGACACCACATCCCCGGCTGTACGAGACAGCAGCAGCGTACAATTATGAATTTCTATCTCGTTGCATCTGGTATCTGTGATCGCGTTGCTGGACAAACAGGCTCCTCGCGATACCAGGGACGATGAAGATGAAAGATGGCGACACGAGGGTAAGAAGCCTTCGTTCGAAGACCGTTCTAACCCTCGTGCGTGCTCCCTCCACATCCATGTCGTATATCGTGTGGATCACGCGCTCGTTATACAGGGACGAATCGCGATCAAGCACGCTGGTAATTCCGATTCTCACGGGGCCCTCTGTCTCAATGGGAAAGGGAAACGTGGATAGGTAGAGAGAGGGAATGGGAATGGAAGAATGGCCCGGGTATCGGACGATTCGCGCTAATTACGTGTCCGCGGTAATAATTGCCGAGCGAGCTACCGGCATGATTAATCAAGCACCCCTCGTCCGGCCGTATATAGCCGCGGGAATAATTGAAGTTTCGACGAGTTCCCCGCTATCTAATGATACCGTTCCTGTAATAAAAAACGCTGTTAGGCCTACTGTCCAGTAACACATCCCGTCATAGATATCTGCCTTTTTCCAACGACGCGTGGAACGATATACAGACTCGTCTCGATTATTGTCCTCAACTCGGGTCCACGCCGGGACAATAATCGAATAGGGCGAAATGCTTCAGACCCTCGTAAATTCTCCCTCGGTAATAAAATATTTGACAGGTTTCACGCCCCCCTCTAGTGGTGGGGGTAACAACTGGACAATAATCGTGTAGAACAAGCCAGACGATAATCGAGAGGAGTCTGCAGAAGTTTTCGTTGCCTGAAAATCGTCGTTGGGTCAGTTCGACGCGTGAAGTTAGAGGCGTGATCAAACGCCCCGTTTCTTCCCTTTACCCCGCGATTAAACTTGCTCAGAGTGTCCCTATCTCTATCTATCTATCTTCTGGGCAGTTCTGGTCGTCTCTTCGGTCGAGGTTCGTTCGTGGAACTCGCGGCGTTCCAGCGACAACCGAGGCACCTTCCACTGGCCGCTCGGTGTTCCGCACGACTACTCCCCATTTATCGTGTCCGACATGCGAGAATATCACCGGGGAGAAGCAACCGTGGAACCAGTCATCGTGCCATTAATTAGCCGGTTGACGCCTAGAAACAGGAATTCATTCCGGGGTCAGGCATTATTAATTGCTTTTATCGGCTCGGGCCGAGACCGTTACCGGCCGACGCGCGGGACACGCGTTGCCGTGCGCAGGCTTGGATTAAGATTATCGGGGCCCCGGGACTATCAGACCTTCGAGGGGCCCCTTGGTTGAAAAGTGGGGGAGCTAAACAATTTTTGCAATAAAACATACTAATAAAGTACCTATATAAATCTTCAAAAATTGAAATTTACTTTAAATAAAATTAAATAACATTTAATTATAACGAAGAACGTCTCGTTATACTTTTATATCTATGTCCCTATTTATTTCTACATTTAGTGCGAACATATTACCACTCAGCACATAGTTAAAAAAAAAGTCACACCTGAAGAGTGCAAGTAAATTTATAAACGAGTTGTGTACACCTACTACGAGACACGTCCCGTTTACCGTGTCGGGGATCGTTCCCGACGGTCACAACCGTTCCTACGATTCCGCAGAAATGTTTCGATTGAAGAAAAAAAAAAAGGAAAGAATCGAACGCGGAAAGTGTATCAAGAGACCGAGTAACCTCCCCCCTCCTGGTTTCCCCCCAGCGTTGAACGAACGGTGTGTAAGGCCCAAAGGGGGAATGATGAGTCCCCCTCCCCCCTTCCCTGATCGCCATGGTAACCGGTAACACGGTCCTCGCGTCCGTCCGTCGGAGATCGTCAAACTCCGATCCGCTTCGTGCCGGCTCGCCCATACTCGGGCATTTCCGTGGTGGCGAGGCCAACCGGTCGGCGGACGCAGTCTCCGCGCGACCAGTTCGATTCCGCACGTAGCCAGCGATCGGTCCTCTCGTGTCGTGCTGCGTGTGTCGCCGCCTCGACGTCGCGCGTTCTCTGTCCTCGTTCACCGCGATCCTGTGTCCCCGTACACAGAGTGTGTTATTGTTGTCGTCGTCGTCGGGTCTCTAGAAGGTCGTGATCAGCAGCTGATGCGTTTTCGAAATCGTCTTCTCGGTTATTGCGTGCTCCGATCGAGGGTTTACAAGCCGGGTTTCCCGTCGTTCAGTCTCGAAATCGGGCCGGAACAAAACGACATCAAGAGAATCGCGAGAAAACGTGGCGCGTAGGACAAGCAATCGGCGGTGGTCTACTCGATTAAATTCTCTTGGTAAGCAGCTAGTGTGTTCCGCGCACGAGAGAGCGGTGCACGCCCGAAGGCAAATACCTGTGTGCCGCCGCCTGGTTTCGAGTCGATCCAGGGACGGGGGGAGGGAGGGAGGTGGACGGGGTCCCTCTGACACGTCGCATCCCGTAGGCCTGCTGCTGCTTTTCTCCACTCGATCGGCGAAACGTGCCCGGTTAGGCCTCTGTGGAACGGTATCTCCGTGTTCGCCGTCAGGTTATACGTAGTACGTGTGTACATACATACACAGCGCGCGAGCGTGCAGAAGCAATCCTCGTCGCGTGGCTCGGGAGAGTGTCCATCCAGGTTGAAGACTGTGAGAAACCCTTATCGCATGTGGTGTGATATTCAGTGACCGATTTTTAACGTCGCCTACCTACGATAACGCGTGTATATACGTTGCTCGCCGGTTCAGTGAAGCCACGCATGGTCTTTGGAACCGTCTAGCTAGCCTCTGAGAAACACACACGGTGAATTTTACAAGGTTAAAAAAAGCTATTGATTGTGTGCATATGGTATATGCAGCGGAACCACCTGTGGATTTCCGTGTGAAGCATCGAGAGTGACAGTGTGGAAAGGTGGCATGAGAGGAACAAGAAGAGCCGTGGTTGACACGCGAAAGATGACGTCCGAGTCGAATTAGAACATCGAATTGGGCTGTGCCCGTCGTCGACTAGTGGTGTGCAAATCCAGGTCGAATGATGACCATGTTCGGGACCCTCGTACAGAGGCTCACCTCGCCAGTGACCTCGCCGACCAGCCCCAGGCGACGTTTCAAGTCACCGTCCCGATGGGAGGTGCAGAGCGACCCCGAAGACGACCCAGCCGCCCCGGTTCGGAAGTCTAGGGCGAAGCATTTGCTGGACAAACGCAAGAGCAAGAGCCGAGCCCGTGCTCTGAACGTGCAGTCAGAGCAAATGACGATGTGCAACGGCGGATGGCACGACGCCGCGTTTCCGCCCCTTCGGGGCACCAAGAGTCTCGGCAGGCTCGACGGTATGAAAGAGGTGAGTGGGATTTTCCTTCGATTTCTGCGAACAGGGGACATTGCTCTTTATCGTGTATTGGTATACTCGGAAGTTTACCAACACCCCTTTCGAGGTATATTTTATATTACACGAGGTACTTGAAGTTTTGAATAATCAAATTATTAATATTGTTATAAAGGGTTAATATTGTTAGGACAGAAAGACTATTTAATCTTCGGAGCACTGACGTTTTTAACGTTCTGGGTCCGTTTAAAACCTTGTGCTTCCTTCTTTTTGAACATAGTTCGAACACGATCGTTAAAAAACACCTGTTTCATTTTATATGTATGAATATGAACAACTCCTAGCTTAAATTACATTTGCAAATCGACGAGTTAGATACGGTTTTTCAAAATTCCAAACGGACCCGGTCACCGTACTCCAAGTGTTAATAATAGGACTGTACAATAATCAATGTAATACAAGTGATTCGGGGGAAACGTCCGATCTTTCGTACTCGAACGTCTTCGAGTTATCAATCCCCTGAAGTCCAGATATCTCGAAGCAATATACGCGACGAAGCAACCACCTGGTATTGTATCGTGGAATTCTTCACGCAGAGGCCACTGAAATCGCGAATTCCGTTTCGTCCCGGTTTCTCGGGTCCCGGTTTGACAATTCCATACGAGGTGTATACTGTACACCTCGTTTTTCAATTAACGATCGCCTGTACACGAGGCGTGTGTATCTGTGCGTCCCTTTGCGCCGATTACGGGCGTACGGATCGGTGGTTCTGGTAGAGTAACTTGTTGGAATTTGAGGCTAGAACCACTCCGCAACCTCGAGAATGGTAGTAAACACGCGACAGGGGACGACGACGGTTTGTGATGGTGGTGGGCGTGCTTTCTAAACCGCTCGCCTATATCATCGTCGTGGTACATATACTCAAAACAGGTTTAACTGTTTTTTTTTCTCTCTTCCCTTTTGTCTTTTTTTTTTTCGTATCGAATCCCCCGAAATTGACCGTTGCCATCACGTAAGATGGGCAAAAAAAAAAACTGGGAATACGAAACTATTGGAATTAATTAGCTAGGGAATCGCAACCGCGGGCGATGCGTGGGGATCAGGAGACAGGTCGGTCTCTCTACGCAGCTGCCGATAGATTTTAATTAAACGCGATTTAAACGTCACGGTGTGTACGTGCCCGCAACCTGATTACATAATTGCATCGCGGCGTAATACCAGTTTTTAGTCCGGTGGCTGACTGTTTTTTTTCTTTCCTTTCTTCGTTTCTTTTTTGTTCTGCTTCTTGTACTCCTGTACTCGCGGAGTTTCGCGTAATCCACGCGTGTGGTTATGTAGCACGAGAGCCGAGCGAACGAGTCTTATTAATGGGGATTCTATTCGCCGGCCACGTCGAAATCGTTGCGGCCGTTACCATCGGTACACATATACGCTAGCGGACGGAAAATGTTTACCACTTTTCGGATTCTTCGGAAATGTTTACTCAGTGTTTCTTAACACTTCGATGCCGGATGACGTAGTAGTATGTCTTTTCCAAAAGCGGAGAGTAGTTTTTAACACTGGGACTACCAACGATAAACGCAAATTTGCTTCGATCGCCGGATAAACATGGAACAGTTTCGAAAATTTTAAAATTTACAAATTGAATATTTTTTTCATTCTCAGATCGTAATAGAAAGTGCAAAAGGTCTGAGAGTACTGTCGGAACATTTTAATCGTCGTTGTAAGAGTGTATTAACCATCATTTTCACTGGTTTGGTAGTTCTAGCGTTAAATAAGAACTAGAATAGCAAAGAATAAAATTTAACAAATAAAACTGCCAGAGGACTTTAATATGTGCTTTTAATTTAAAAAATTATTCAGCACACTAAATTGCAAGTTATCCAATTAACTATAAAATCAAACCTATGCAGCCCAGTATCACAGGAAATTGGCAGAGATATCAAAGACAAATGTACCAACTTCACAAAAGAGACATTTTTTTTTTATCGAATCTTTCTATCACAAGAAATTTAAGAATTGCACGAATTTTTCACACAGTTGTGACCATTTACGGACTAATTTTGTTTCTCTCTTATCGCCCTATCCGTGTGTTGTTTTGAATCGTCCGTTTACGGAACTGATCGGAGGTAAACAACCTCCAAGGTATATTTTTTTTCTTTTTCGAGTTTCGATGGACACTGATCGGAATACGTGTTGCCCACGATCGATTTCTAACGGTTCCTCCCTCGAGATTCGAACGGATCGCGAGGCAAGGAACACGAGATGACAATGGATCGTGCGTTCCAGAGGTGGGAAAAAATTTGCCAGTGTCTTTCGCGGCTTCCACGTAATCAAAAAGCCCGCTCCGTGTCGAATTACGCTGCGAGTTTGCCGTCGTAAAATCAGCAGCTTTCACCGTCCCGCGATACAGCCCCACGTACGGTAGAGTCGCGGCGAACACAACGTGTTCGTAATTCGAGTAAATTGTGCTCTCTCCTTCGGGACTAGTCGCGCAAAACTTCGAAACACGCGAAATCGCGCTGCTCCTTTGTATAACAGCCGAAATGATTTGCGTAATTCCGCTGCGTAGTTCGCCATTTAAGGGGTCTCTCTACTGTGACGAGTAAAAAATTAGGCCTAATTCAGGAATTGTTTTAGAAGAAACTGTGAGGTATATCGATGTTAAACTCATTTCTATGAATTCGTACACACTAATAGAATACGCTTAATTTTTTTCATTTGAAAATGTAGTACAGATTAAAAGTTATTGTAATTTGTCTAAAAAAAAGATGCCTTCATGGCTGCCATTATATCAGCTGTCTACGTTATCTCAAATTAAAAATTGAGAAGAATTGTTAATCTGTACGAACGTGGCTATCGCCCATACTAGAATGAATAAAAAATATTGAAAAATAACAGAATGGTGGAGTCTTGCAAAAAAGTGGCGATTTTCGCGAAAAAAGTAACTCGTTTTTCAAGTTGCAAATATCTACTTCATTCTAATACGGGATAAAACATACATAGATTCAAGCTACTCCGTCAAATATTATAATATAATATTTATAATATAATGAAGAATGATCGAAGTGTCGTTGAAATTCATAGATATAATTTTTACACGTTATTAGAATGTATTAGTGGGTATTTAATACCAATTAGTAATATGATGCCTTATTGACTAGAGAGTTAGGTATGAATTAATTCCAAAACTAGCACATTCAGTTCCTCTTCTGTTATGATTTTTTTTTTTTTAAACTTGCGACCGTCGTGTTTTGACACAGACGAATAAATGTTTAACCCAGTTTGCACCCTCTTTTGCAACTGCGCAGGTGAGATAGGGATCTCGTGGTGCGCGCATCTAGTTAAATCGCGGTGCACCTCGACGCCCTGAATCTCCTCGAGTCGCTCCTTCCTCCTCCCAAGACACGAGGAAGTGCTCCTGCTCTTTCTCTCTTGATCAGATTACGTCGTCGATCGCAGAGGTGATGGAGCACGGTAGCCGAATATCCTGAACATCGGGGGCACCGCGGACGGTATTCTCTCGTTTCTTCTTTTCTTTTTCTTCTTTTTATCGTCGAGCGAGCCGTTCGACCTCGCCCAGGGTCCTTGAACGCGTCGAGTCCTTGGACCACCTTCCGAAGCAATCTTGAGGACGCTTATCCTCATGGAAAGACCCTGTTTTTCTCGTAAATTACAAAGCTTAAAATGATAACTTTAACGAATTTTTCATGTAGACTTTTGCTAGGTCACCTTCAAGGTCGTTTATGCTCTTCGTGTCAAAATCCCCCGAATGACTCAGCCGTTGAAACGAGGATATATAATAGAGTTCGGGTTCAAAATCGTTCGGGCTGTCCTCGAGGGAACCTTGAAAAGAACAGCTTGCGCACCTTTAGCGGTTCGGAATTTTTAAACGTTTCACGAATCCAGCCATCCTAATGCCAGTCCGCGGGGCGTAGAACGATGATACCGTACCCTCCGGCGGGCTCGAGGAAACCTTCAAACGGGCAACGAATTCATTAAATCGTTAAGTGATTTCGAGTCTTAGGAAGAGGCGCCACGTAGAACGACGGCTGAGACGTGAATTTCGAGACGGCTTTGCAAAGCGAGGATGGCCTCGAAGGCTTCTTCTTCATCGTGGTCTGCGCGCACATACCGAAACTCTGAATCGTATTATAGCCTCTTGTGGTTCCCTCATGCTCGAGGAACGCGAGGTTTACAAACGCGCGGCGGAGTCCAGGCGTTCGAAGACTCGTCATCAAATGTTTACGAGGAATTTCGTCGGATCACGCGCGTCGTTCCGGCGTGCTGGTATCTCGAATTGTCGTCGTGAAAACCGGTGTCATCGATTTTCGAGTATACATATACAGTGAGAGTCAAAAGTGAGTGTGTACTTTTAAAGTATGGGACTCATTCATATTTATTTCTGTCACTTCGAAATCTAACATTTCTCATAGATGTTCTATTATTTTGAGATCTGGTGACTGTGGAGGTAGGACCTGACTGAAAGTGTTTTAAACAATTTTTCAGCACCTTTGCTATATACATATTTTTGATCACGATATCCCACTAAATGCTTGCAGCTGAATTTGATTTTGAAATATTTAAACTTCCAAATCTGTCCGTAGTACTGTGAATAAAATTGCCATAAACTGCCTGCAAACCATACTAGTACATTCAATATTGTGTTTACTAGTATGTTGTATGTTGTAAAAAATATGTAGCATTCCATTTAAAAAATTACGGGCACCTTTGTTTCTAGAAAAAAATTTTTTAAAATTCAAAAACTTTAGATACGCTATCATATTATTACTAAAGTATACTACAACTGCCTCCTCTTCGGTTTTTTTCTAATGTTATCCCCCTGTATATCCACGCAACACCCTGTTTAATTTAACACCCTGTATATCAGGGTCCCCGACGATCAGGTCTTCGTTTCAACGACGCGTGTCACAGGCTCCAATTTATTTTTTTTCTCTCCCCACTATAGCCTTCCAATTTCTTACGGTTTTTTGTGTCCCTCGAACGAGTCCAGAACGCCACGGGTGCTACAGTCCGCGATACATGCGAAAAAGACCACAGTCGATCGAAGAAAAAAAAAAAGATGCTAATTACAAGGATGGAAATCGCGGCGGGGGTGTCCGGCCATCGGTTACGTTCTTTACGACGGAGAGAAAGAACAGGGTGTGTGGGGGGTTTGGGGAACCTTCTTCGTTGCCTTTGACGTTGGCCCCTTCTCTTTTTGCATCCCCCTCGTTGCCCGAGGAGCGAACGAGTTACGACACCCTTGGCCGGTGTTCCCGCGGGGGCCAGAGATATTTCGCAGAAAAACGAGTCTTGCTGATCGCCGAATAAAAAGTAAAAAAAAAAAAGAAAAACCGGGAGAACGAGCGTGTGAAAGAGAGATAGAGAGAGATAGCTCGCTGAAAACGTTTCGACCGTGACATTCTTTTGATCGTGCTCCTTCCACCTGTCCTTGATCCTTCCCAGAAGATGACGCTAGGATATATCCTACGTTGAGGAACCGGGGGATCGTCTGGATGGAAATGCTGCGAGAGAAGCAGTGTACGAAGGGAAGGGAGTAGAAAAAAATTAATTACGAACGAGGACGCGTAGGGACACAAACACCGAAAGACAGGAAGTTTTGACGCGTGTTTCGATTGTTATCCTTAATTACTCTTACGCCGGGTTTTTTTTTTCTCTGCCGTCCAGGGGTAATTAACCGAGGATTTTCGTCGAGATCCTCTGTTACCTCGTGGGATTATCCATGAAAATGCGTATTACATCCCATCCGATACCACTAGAGTCGTATACACTTCGAATCTTCCGGGCGTGTTGTTGTCCATTTACGAGCCGTCGTTCTCACGCAGCCGGGCTCCATCCTCCCCTGTTTCGTTGCATTTTAATCGTATTTTGATCGACGCTGCAACGACGGTACCCTGTTTCTCGCGCCATTACGATTGCTTGCTTGTTTGTGTCTGTGTACGAGTAATTAAACGAGCGTTAGCCACGTTGTCAAATCAGACTCGTCGTGGCAATTTAAAACTGGATTCAGCGAGTATGAATTCTACTCATTTTCTGCAAGTCGAAGTGAAATACTAGGTAGCTGACGTTTAATTTTAACGTAAGCGGTGTACTTTTACAATGAACATGGAATTGATTTTGCGTCTGGAGAATTATTAGTAGAGTGTTTCGAGTCCCCATTTCGAGTCCCCCCCCCCCCTTTACACGACGGGATTTTTAACTGTGAAGTGGGAACGTGTAACCGCGGTAATGATCGCAATTAAATTCGCGGGCAATTTTCTGTCTTCGAGATTAATTCCCCCGCTCGGACTCGTTAAACGTGTCGCGGAAGCGTGCAGACGAATCCCGCCATTCGTTTTGCTCCCGATGCGCTAGTCCCAATTATTCGAGGTAACGGCAACCAGCGACCCAACGGTTCGTTGAATTTGTTTGTCTCCTAAATTAGCTCTCTGATTCTTTCTTTATATACAGGATGTCCCACAACACCTTCGATTTCCGGAAATGAAGGGTTCCTGGGATGATTTGAAACTAACTTTTCCTTAGCGAAAATGTTAGACGAAGCTTTGTTAACGAGATCTTAACGAAAAACCCTTTAAAAGTTGTTTTAAATCATCTCAGGAACCCCTCATTTCTGGGAGTCGAAGCTATTTTATCGAGAATCGAATCGAGAGCCTTGGAACTTTGCTGAATTTAGAAAACGAAATGGTGTTCCATAGAGGGGGATACAGTTGTCCCGATTGTAGCCCAGATTTAGTACGTTCGATAAGAGGACTGTTGCGTTTTCTCTTTTTCCCCTATTTCGAGCAGGATTCCACGAGGCCCACAGTCGGTCAGTCGGCCTCACGTTCAGCCATTACACGACACTCGAGGGGGGGCCCTTTGACCCGACTTTCATTTAGAACAGACTTTCGTTCGGATGCCTTACGTTCTACTATAGCCAGTCTCCCTCTCGTTTCCCATCGACGAACGTCTATCGGCGAAAACTTTCATCGACGATGATTTAATCATGCCGAACCGGACTGCTCGAGAGATAATGCACGTACAAATGTCCGGTGGCCAGGACAGAGCACGCACGAGACGTGTTCGACGGTCAGATCGAAATCTGAACGGTATGTATGTACCTTCGTCGCGCTTCTGTATTTCCTAGGAACGAGACAATGGTATCTCGCGATACGATGGAAGCTGTTATTGTATCGGGACACGGGGCTGTTATCGACACACAAAGGGTTTCCGTGGAGCTCCACGACCGTCTCTAATTACCGCTCGGTGCACGATATAATAAAGTGTCTAATTGCAACGTTTCACGATTCTCGGAATCTGTCGCGGAATAATTAGAAAAAAATAATCGAGAGTCATTATTTCATTCTCGGAAGGTGTAGGGGAGACCGGGGTAGGTTGTAACATAGTTAAAATTTGTACCTGTCAGTGAATAATCAATGATTGTTTAATCCATGTATATCAAATGCTCAATAATGATATGCATTTTCATTTATATTTTTTGGAAATGTTTATTTGTATTCATATTTGTGTTTAACTAAACACATGTACATTCAACGAATAGACCAAAGATGTGAGCAGTAAGTCACGCAAATTATTTCCTGATTGAAGAAAACACTTTCGAGAAAAAATTGTGAAAACTTTTTTTGTTACAATCTGCCCCGGTCTCCCCTAAACTGTAGGCTCTACAGGGACCAAATGTAAACCACGGTTACTCCTCTGTTGTAATCAAGATTAACGATCAATCACAGCCGAAAAACACGTCGGTGGCCTGAAGCAACGTTAGATCATCGTCGAAGTGTATATACGCTCGAAGACTATGTGTGCACACGTTGATTACGGGATAAATACTTTTATTTAAATTTCCTGAACGTTGCCCCGAATGAGTAACGGTACCTAGAATATTTCAAACGCGTTAACCGTGGTTACTTGGAGCCCTGGCGTGTCGAGCCACGCGAAATTAATCAATTCCCCGATCAGGGGCCTATTAATCGCGAAACAGGACCGAAGTCACGAAACGTCGAATCGAAACATTAATTGAGATACATCGGTGATATTCGCAGGAAAGAAACGTTGTTTATACCCCTGGCGATCCTCGACTCGCCGGTAGAAAGAATGTTTTATCGACGATGATTAAACGCTACCTGGCCCGGCAGGCGAAAAAGAAACAGTGGTCCGGAGGCGCGGTATTAATTCCGTATAATTGCGATACCTTCATTAATCGAGGCACCTGTTATACATAACTGTGATAGAAGTAAACAAAATGGCACCAAACGCTTTCGAAATGTTGAAATGTTCTTGTGAATCATGTATATGTCGTGTAACATAGACGAAGATTTAAAAATAATTATTTCATAATTGTTAGATAATTTGGTAATGAAACAGTTAATATAAGTGGCGATAACAGAGCCGTAATCTCGATCCCCCCCCTCCCTCAGTCGCTTTTCCACGACGTTAATCCTCCATTTAACCCAAACCTCCTGTTCCCCAGGTCAGGGATCTCTGACACCGCCGACAATCATGCCAGAGAACAAGGATTCGGAGGGGAGGGGA
The DNA here is from genome assembly GCF_001272555.1 of Dufourea novaeangliae. Lineage (NCBI taxonomy): Eukaryota > Metazoa > Arthropoda > Insecta > Hymenoptera > Halictidae > Dufourea > Dufourea novaeangliae. The sequence goes on along the minus strand of NW_015373993.1, from coordinate 1,597,664 downwards.
ATGAGACACGACGGACCGACTTAATGTCGAGGTCGTTAAGACCTCGTTTTCATTGCATTACCGAGGGTACAACGACTTGCTTCGTCGTCGATACTCTTTCCGCCTTTTCCTGTAACTGCTGTTAGCTACCCTATCGCGACCATTGCCCTCGATGTCTGTCTTTCTCGGGTGCAAACATGAATCGATTATCAGAGATTCGAGAAGTACCGTGTACTTAACGAGACAGTCGATTATCACCTCGTTATATCGAGGGATGTAGATCCTTACGATATTGCCGTGGCCGTGATTGTAGGATAAAATTCTCGGAAACGGCAATATATCGAGAGCCCTCTCCGTGACGACGGCGTACGCAACAGAGCGGGAGAGCAAATTTTTAGGCAATAGGCCAAGCGGCAATATCGTAAGAGCCTACTTGGTTTTAAGAGCTTTCCATTTCTGATGCTACAAATAAAATTCCCATTTTAAAAAGTCGAATTCACCACCAAAATGATCTCTAAATTTGACCCCCGTGTCACGATCAAGATCAGATGTCCCATTTTAAACCCTAAAACTTCTGTATCAAATATTTTTCCTTGAAACTTCCACCTTCCGAATTAACCTGGGATACTCATCCTTTTGGTACACGCTGTATAATTAAAAATAAGAACGTACAATAGACTACAGTTATTATTCAATTGTTCAGTTAAATTTTCTACAATTTCAAGTTATTTCTGTACGACACGATCCGACGATCGATTCTTTCGCCCGTACTAGCTTTCTTCGTCTCTTGGCTCGTTTCATCGCGCGATGATTCCTCCTGGTCCGCTCTCCGTGCATTATGCATCCGCGGGGCATATCGAGGAAAATGCACCGCGATTACGAGGCGAGGAGTTCGCACGGAACAACCTGTGGGAGACCGGGGAATTGAATTATGGGAGCACGCCCGGAGCAGATCCTATCTCTCTTTCTCTCTCTTTCTTCGTAACGAAAGAATGGGTCTATGATGTTGCGTTTTCTAACGAGCACGCACGTCGGGCCAATTACCTTCGAGACGCACCTTGTATCGATGCCCTCGCTTCGGTGCAATACTCCGGGGCAGGAACATCCACAACGGGAATTGAATAAACGACGATGATAATACTAACGTCTTACGATTAGGAACTTAAGATGGAAACCAGAAGATACGTAGAAGTGTGTGAATGTAACTAGTAGAGTTGAGAGACTTTAATAGAATGAAAGCTGATGAAATCGTAGGTTTGTAAATTGAACGTAGGAGTGCTGAATTCGACGAAATTACTCACGGTTCAAAGGTTACTCGGGTTGTTTGAGTGGATGATGGTAGAACTTGAATGTGCAGTGCAGTAGGGAACTACGCCACAACAGTAGCGTTGTTTAAAGCTTTTACGAAAAGTAATGTACATCGTATATAGTATATAATGATTGTATTTTTATACAGAAATAATACTACATGGCATGACATAATTTTGAAGGTACATTTAAAAGTTTGTCTCTTTCATTTGATGAAACTCGAGTGTCGAGTATTGTTACAAATACAACAGAACCTTACAAAACTCTAATTTCTATCAAATATATATCGAGGATTCATCGATTAAAGGTACGAGAAATTGGGTTTTATTATGTACAACATAGAAATTATTATATACAACTGTGATTATAGTAAACAAGTTTTCAAAATGTTAAAATATTCTTGCGAATCATTTGTATGTCATATAATCTCCCCGAAAATGCAACAAAATATTTCTTTGGTAATTTTCAAGTAATTTGGGAATGTGAGGGTTAAGAAGATCCTGATCGAGGAGGCCGATTAAACGGATCCCCGGATGGATCCAGTTGCCGCTGTGACTGCGCGCGCGAGCGAATACGATTTTAGACGGTGTAGTTTATTGGCTATTAGTTTGATTTGCGGTAAGTGGCTCGTTACGCAATGAATGCCATCGATTTCTGCCGCGGGTGCGCGCTCGGTTGGAGTCGAGCCGGTCGAGCTCGGCGTGCCTCGGGAACTCGATAAAATCGATCGATATCTCGATCGTACCCGGTTGCCCAAGAGCGTATTAGCACCGATCTAGTCGGCCGTCTTGGTCTCGCTGCCTTACCCGATACAGCCGATCGCGATCCTCGATCGCACCGCGGGACATGCTTAATTCGAATTACGCTAATTGACGAGATACTACCGTCGTACTTTGCTCTCTATCTCCTTCTCCCTCTCCCTCGGTTTCTCTGGTTAACCACGCCGGAAACGGAGAATGAAGTCTTCGTTGCCTCTAATACGATCCGAGGTTGGATTAGATCGAAGGAGCACACCGAGTATGCGGAGCCCGCGGGTTTCGTTCCATGTCGCGGTTTATTTATATTATATATTCGCGTTCCGCCTATTTACATGCGATGATAACCGCTACCAGCGGTGAACCGAGAATTTCTCCAGGCTTCTCGAAACGTTTCCGAGCTGGATGGACGATGCACGTCGTCTTGCAATTAGACGTTGGGGGCGTGGTGGTTCGTCCGAGTGAAACTGTACCCTAAAACTCTGAAACTAGAGAATTGAAAGACTTAAAGAACATAGAGCGTTTTAAGACGTGTATAATGACCTATTCATGGAGGTACGTGAAAGAACGTGTCTTTCCATTTAACCCTAGATTACGATACTTCACTGTGAATGACGTTAACTTGGCATAAATTTCAGTAACTCCCGAAACTAAATGGTAGGAGCCCCTTCGCCTACCTCACTTTTTCCCCTAGTGGCGAAGGGGAAGGGCCTCCCGTCATATGATAAATTTATTTCAACAACTCATGTAAATGTTAAATCAAATGTTAATTTGGCATGAATTCCAATAATTCCCAATACCAAGTGGTAGGAGCCCCCCTTCGCCTACCTCACTTTTTCTAGTAGGGTAAAAAGTAACGAATTAAGGAAGAAGCCTCCTACCACTTGGTATTGGGAATTATTGAAATTTATGCGAAATTATCACTCAATTTAACATGTATCTCAGTATCTGGAATAAATTGACCAAGTAGTAGGAGACTTTTCTTCTACTATTTCCCCTAGTGGAAGCCGAGTTTGCTCGTGAGGGTACATACACACCTTCTACGTCCCCTATACAGCAGCCTGTACAATACATCCGATATTGTATATTGTATCGAGAAACTATATATCCCATTCCACGGTCACGCCCGAGCAAATACCGTACCCGGCAGCCGATAACGTTAATGGGCCTTATTATTAACAATTAATGGGTTCAGTGACGCCGTGACGGCGGGGCGAGGCACGTTGTGAATGCCGATGGTTCCGGTTCTGATTCATTCTCGCGTCATATATCTAGACGCCGGGTGCCTCCACGAGTGCGTGGGCTGGCACGCATATACACGCAGACACGCGTGCAATCGTCGCCTCTGGCACCCGATACACATTCGTGGGGCGTGCACCGAGCAAAACCGAGAGGGTAGACACACACCAAGAACACGGAAGGGTGGAACGAAGGAGGAGGGAGACGATGGTAGAGAGAAGTAACGAGCATGCCTATCCACGGCCATTCATATTTCCTGGAACACAAGCCAACGAGCGTTGGGCCCATTTCATTTAACGCGTTACGACCGATACGTTATCGTCCCTCTCCTCAACACCCCCCTCTTTCTCGTCTTCTTTGTTTTTTTTTCATTCGCCCGACGTGTGGTGAATTCGTAAGAACGGAAGGTGGACATGCTTATTCTTTCCATGTTGTCGGCTTTCTCCCGGTACACTCGGCGATTTTGTCGGTTCCGACTTTGGTTACTTCGTGTTCTGTATTGTCGTCGCTCTCGTTCCATCCTTTCCTCGATCTCTCCAGTTTCGATCGACACCGGCACTCCTTCGACCCGTTGAATTATCTTATCGAAGACAACCAGGGCAGGCTTTTCGATTTAACACGCGCGAAACGCTCGATACCGATGCACATGCATATCTGGACCCTAGACTCAGAGTGCATTGATTGCAATTTTTTTTTTTTTAAATAAACACTCACAATTTCTATTCACATATTCCCCATTATAAATAGTTCGTAATGTCAAGCAGTTCAAACGAGTAGTTGAAAATCAAACTATAAGTGACGATAAAATAAAAAAGAAATATATTCTCCGTATCATTACTTCTTATCATCCGTTCTAGAAACAATTTTTTTCAATTCTGAAATAAAATTGCCGTTTCCAATAAACAATTCGGTCAAATAGTAATGACAGCCTTCACTGCACAAACTTTGCGAGTCACCGTACAACCGTGTACCGGTTGGCGCGCTGAATAAGTTTAACGCGTCCACAATAATGATACTAGGAGGTACAGCGAAACCAAGATGACGAGCGACGTCTTTGACGAGAGATGCTTCTTTTTGTACCTTCTCCGCGAGGACCGTACAGGCATATACGCGCTCATTTGCGGCGCACCCTGCTCCTCCGCGTCGTATTACCAAGCGTCGTCTCGTTCCGCCGCGACCACATGTCGAAATCATCCGACGGATGATTCCCCCGCGGGTCCATTGTTTGCAAACACCTACGGGGGAGGTAAGGTGGTGGTGCATTCTCTTTTCCTGCTCGACCGGGACGTTGGTTGTATGCAATCTATACCACGGGTCGGTCTCTTCTAGGCGCGCACGTTCAATCTTCGCCTGGTGAGCCAGATGATCCGATCATTAGGGAGCGGATGGAATCTCGATGAGCCTGGCCGATAATCTGTCGGTACACGGTCATCCTGGGGGCTTATCGTATCCCGACGAGAGCGAAGAGAGAAGTGGGGGAGGTCTATTGTAATTTCGTGGCGGGACGGTAATCATTTTCCTCGTCGAGTAGTCGTCTTCGTAGAACGAAAACACTCGAGATAGACGTCTATAATCGTTATCTTTCGCTCTTCTCGCCTATAAATCTCTGGACTCTTCTTTCTGTCCGACATATCCTGCGAATGATCGCCGAAAATACGCTACACAACCGGTTTCCATCGTGTTCCTGTTTACAAGCTCCTCTCTCGTTCCGTATGCCACCGTTCCGAGGGAGAATATTTGTCGATTCGCGACCACGGTCGACGGAAGATCAGAATTCCTCGCCGATTCGGTTCGCGATACTAGGTTTACGTGACGGGCTTCCCAGAGACCGAGTTTCTACTCGAAAATTCACCGTCCTTGGTTACTCGTCAACGAGGACTAAGGATCATCTACGCGATATATTCTGATCCAGAATGAAAATTCAGATAGATTATTTAACTCTGTGAGCCGCACGATTCTAAAGAAAATAAAAACCCTAGTTGCACAGAATTTTTTTAATATAAAAGAAATTATATAAAAATGAAATATTAAACTGTATGACTATGAGTAACTTCAACTTTTCGAGGTGGGTTAAAATATATCCCACCATGCATAAGCAAAAGGTGGGGCAGTTTTTAACCCATCTAACCCTAAAGAGTTAAGGGCTTCTATTCCCCAGCCGACAATAATGACCGTTAACGCTATTATTACATCGTACGCGTGCCGATCCTCGTCCAATAGTCCCTCCGCCAAGGCGGTGAATCCCGAAGAGTGAACGAGGGTACACACCAACAGGATCACCGATCTACAAGCACGTGGCCGCGTTCAGAGAGTAGTTTGCACAAGAGAAAGAGAGAGAGAGAGAATTGCCATAGCCATGCTGGAACCCCACCCGCTGGCACACTCGAGTGTACGTACATCGGGATCGATGATCCATCGATCGCGCGAACGGTCCACCGCGGGTAGTCCCCACGGCGCGCGCAATATCACCGCGAGATTTATCTACGGACATGCTCTCTCGGTCAGCATCCTTGTAGACGAGAGTCCGTTGTGTTGTTGTCTCTCCGGTGCTTGTACGTACACGAAACCAGGTGTGTGCACAACCTTGCTGTGTATTTCCCCTGCCTTCGGTGTATGTGAACCATTGAACTCTATACAGGGTGTAAGGAAAATGTTGTTGGTCCTCGAAATGGGTCACTCGTGAGGTGATCGAACTAGTTTTTCCTTAGGAAATATGTTATCCGAGGCTTTGTTAACACTAGAACTATCAACGATAGACGTATATGTTTTTCGATCGATAAATATGGCAAACTTTTGAATATTTACAAATTTATAAATTAACTTATTTCGTAGGATAAGATTTGCGGGAAGGAAGAGACAAAAAAACAGGTCGGAAAGGAGGGCAGAGGAGAGAGAGAAAAAGATAAAGTGAAAGTAACGGCGAACCCCTCTATCGTGGTTATTTTATTTTTTTAAATCTACTCATATACATTTGTTGATTTTCGTAATCAAAGAATTCCTTGCTTGTCACAGTATTTACCCCCTCCAACCGAATATTATTTTCCTCTCACGCTTTTATCTATCTTCAAAAGTAACTGAGATGTTAACCCCTTGGGTACATTTTACTGACACTCGTCTTGCACTTTTTTAACCCAAGTACAAAATAACATATTTAATAATATTTAACAATGTACGTTCTTGTTCATTTCACAGTGGATTGTATCAATCGTAAAAACAAATTTCGTTCCACATGCAACATTCCTTTGAACTAAATCCTTACCCGAAAGGTTCAAAGGTGCTAAAGTTAGGTGAAACACCCTGTACATCCAAGACCGAGGAATCTCCTCTATTGAATTTCCAATTGAAATCTTCGTCCCGTATTGCATAATTCCGCGTGCACTTTCGAGGGTTTAGCAAAATCGCGTTTCCGGGATTTTCAAACGGGGATTGATTTACCCGGACAGGTGCGAAGATCGCGAGGCCCTGGCGATAAACTAGCTGGTGGTTTGGCGACGCAGAAGGAAGAGACTCGCCTCTCGTAACTCCATTACTTATGCATTCGTATGCAGCCCGGCGGACCGTGTCGCGGCCGGAGAGAACGCTCTCTCTACCCCATAATCTACAGCGCACAATGTCCCCCTGATTATGGCTGGGCCGATATGCCGTTGATTCGGCCGGGTCAAACCTACGCGCGTTATTCAAATATTAAGCCAGCTCTCGCGAACGCACCGGGGGCCCCTCTTCTTCGTCCTCGGTTGGATTCTCCTGGCGAGAAACGAGCCTCGAGATTCAAATGCGGGATCACTGAGGATCCAGTGAACTCTGGCTCGATGGTCAATAACCCTTCTTTGTAAATACGTGGAGGAGGATCGTCTTGGTTTGATAAGTTCGGTGGAAAAATTCGAGTAATCGTTATTACCCGTGGGAAGAGACTCGAATGGAATATCGAATTTTTCTCCCCTATTGGTGTTGGAAAGTGCAGAGTATTATTATTATTATTAAATTACGCAGAAGCATTTACCGTAGAGATCTTTTAGAGGATTTATCGAGAATCTACTGTACACCTGAACATTACCGAAAAATCGTGATCGTTGTCGAGGCAGAACCACAACCACCCTTAGTTCCGTCGATTATCGCGACGGTTAAGAAGGAAGGTCGGTGTTCCATCCTCTTTTTAAAGGGAGCCATCGAGGGCGTACGAATTCGCGGGCGAATTTGCATCACAATGCCGAATCAAGCCTCGAAGGGAGAGGAAACACGTGGTCGTTCCGAGAAAGAGGCTTGGCCACGCGAAAGGACGCGTACATATTTAAATACCCTCGATACCCCGGTACTTACGCGAATACTTCGCTCGAAAGGGTTGCTTTCTCTCTCTCCTCGTCTCCCTCTCGGCACCTCCTTTCACCTCCGTCTCGAATTCGTGATGAATCTCGCGAGCATAACGCGCATACACGCTTCCATCGTCTCCTCTGCACCTTCCTCTTTTTTCGTTCTCTCTCCGCGACTTCTTTTTCGTCCGGCACTGGTGATTTATGGTCCTCTCCCGCGGAGTTTCAGAGAGGAGGACCTACGGACGACCCCTGCTTCACCTTCCAACCGTTCGGGCCGAGAAAAAAGGGAGGTAAAAGTGTCGTTGTGAATCGAAACATTCTTTCCACGTTTGATCGTCGTTTTTCTTTTCCCGTCCACTGTTCAGAAAAGAACGAACTCGAAACAAGTAGCGAGGGATTAGCCTGACAGGGAACCTCAAGCTGTCGTCCTTGTGGTTCGTGTTCATTTCTTTCAGACGGCACGGCAGTACAGTAAGAACTTCGTTTGCATGAACCTGTCGCAGAGACAAGTTTGCTCGTATAACCAGGTCGTACGTATAATATTAGTCCACCTATTTCTTCCCACCCCCTGGGATTCCTCGGGCACTACTAAAATTTCGTATAAATGCAGTTCCACTGTATGTATCGTTTCAGACAACGTTATCCAGCATTTAATTAACTGGGACACACGGGGATAGACACTCGTTGAACACCTGTAAATGAGTCAGTCCATGCGCACACACGTATAAGAGTATAGACGAACAAAGTAATGAATAGACTGCGGATTTTATGCATTTAAAACACACTCGATTCTCTAAAATTCACCATATTTATGATCTTGATTAATCTTGACGAAGTTTTTATTTTTCTCGAAACCTGGTAGAATACCTACTAAATAATGCGAATGGATCTTGGTTTGACTCCAGTTCCTATAAATTAAGTAGTAGTAACGAAGCCCATAATTTAATTTAATTTAATTTAATTCGTACGGGTGAAAACACTTTTTTACGATATGTGATTTCAAACGTTACTGCACACTAAACATAAACAATACAATGGTACTTAACCTAACAATAATAATAACTATGCTACCCTATAATATAAAACACTATATAATTAAGTACTAGTAATGTAGATATGACCCTATAATTAAGTACTAGACCATTAATAAATAATACAATCCAATAGTTTGTTACCCATATTCGTCGGGTCAAGTGAATTTTCGTGTCCGTTCAGACCGATCGTGTTTAGATATCGAACGATACGACCTCGTTTTATACGAGACACGAGTGAGACACGGATCCGACCCATTGAGCACGGGGCCCGATTCCTCGCTCGGGGACCGCCTTGTCCTTGGACGAGAATTTCACGGCACCGGGGAGCATACTGGTTTGCGCAATTCCGCCGCGCCTTTACAGGATTTTTCTCTCTATATCTCTCTGTCTTATTACCTGTTTGCGTGCACCTGCGACGGACTCGCGGCACGGTGGTCGAGCGCGCGCGCACCACGTCTTTGGAAACAGAATCGTGAGAAGCGATTCCGCGAGAGCACGTGCACACGCTGACTCTCCTCTAATGCAGTCGTTGCAGCGGCGCACGATGCACATGCAATCTCCGTGGCGATCGTTTTCTCGTTGCTGCTTCCGCCACAACCAACGAGAAATTGACTTTCGATACACTCGAAGATCGAACACGCCGTTTAACGTCGTCCGTTCGTATTATTTCTAGATGAATGGAATAGACTCCCCTTCCTTTATTCGCGATCTTCTGTACAGTGGGTAGAAAACAGAAACGAAATTTCAATTATGAACCAACTTGTAATCAGGATTGTCTAATATATGTGTGTAATAAACATACAATCGTCTTGAGTAGGGGTTTCATACTGATTGGAAAGAAAGCAATACAGTAAAGCATCGATGAGTGTTTAGATATCATCCCCAGGACTGGGTCTTTGACTGGTTCCATGAGGTCCCCCCAATGGTGGGGATGACATATGAACACTCAGTGCTGAGAAGCCTTCGAAACACTCATCGAAGATTTCCTGTATTTGGGACCCATGGGGACTAGGTATATATTTTAGTACTAGACAAAATATAACATAGGTAAAAACAGTACATTTAATTAGTTCTCCGAGTTTCGTCCTAAATAAACGACCAGCTCGATTAACACTAAACCTACTACGACCGGTTTTGCCATTCGAATTCTTGTCTTGTTTAAAGGTTTGGTAGGTTTAAGTGTTAACCGTTTCCACTGTAGACCAGTGGATCGTTCTTGACCAACCGGATCAGGAGTAGAACGTGTGTGCTCGCATGGAAATTTATTCCACGTGACGGTACGAGTAGCGACAGGGAAGAGTGTACGCGATGAAATTCGATTTATAAAAGTCCTCCAGGCGACGTATGCGAATCCATGGTCCCCCGTATATTCCCATGCGACAAGGGAAGGCAGAGAAGAAATCCTTGCGGCCCGAGGAGAGACCTCCCCTTCTCGAGTGTGTCCCCCTTTGGCGTTTTTATTTCATATATATATAGAAGACCACCGTACGTTTTCCGGATTTCTATGGAGAGGAGGGCTCTCTGCTTTAAAGCAGCGCCCGCAGCAGCTGTCGCTCGACGGTCGACACGTGAGGAGACGCGCCTCAGCCAACGGGTCGTAGGACGTTTTTAAAAAATAGGGGTTCATTGTGCCCCGTCCACGTACACCACCACCATCGACGTCTCTCTGACACCGTCGTTCGATATCCACTCTCGCGTCGATTTCACCGGGGTTTTCTGTGTACTTGTTAGTCACTAGACTGCGGATATTTATGCATTTATAACATTATATAACTTAGAAATAAAATAAAGGTTTCAGTACAGTTTAATACTGTTTAGGGTAAACGAATGAATGAACACTTAAGAGATTTTGTAAGTATTAAAGTGAAATTTTAAATGATAATATTAATAGATAGTTGCCACACGAAAATTCGATTTTTCAATATCCATACGTATACCTGCAGAATTTCAATTTAAAAAATTGGAAAAATGTTCATCACCAGCGAATGAACAATATTAAGTAAATGAACATTTCGAACCGGTGCGGTGGCGCGAAAATTGTTTGTATACAAAACAAGGAATTGAAAAATGAATATTTAATAATTTGCTTATTTTAATAACTTGGTTTACTAGTTTTTATATGCGTGTTATTATCAACTCAGTAAAATCTCTAGTACAGAATTCCAAATTCTGCTGCATTTTAATTTTACGATATTAGTATTTGAAATTGTGAATTCTCATGAATTCCCGCAGTCTAGTAGTCACAGTGTTTCAGAGAAAAAAAATGGGGTCCCCAAGCGCCACTCTGGCCCACCACGGGGCCCAGTCGCTCGTTTTTCCATTAAGACGTTACGCTCGTTACTCGGTGTGACTCACCTGTCTCTGTGACTTACTTTCGGACCGAACGAGCCCCCTCCCACGCACATTCACGACTAATGGGGACCGTGTTTCGGAGCAATTAACCTTTTAAGAATCAGGGTGATACGGTATATACCGATGCACCGTGAAGCGAAATCCATTCTGTCACGGTGGGGAATGGTAATCGGGTCGCGTTCAGACCTCCCAACGACTTTCCATTCTAATATCTTATTAGAGGCGCAGATCGTGTGTGTCGGTGTTGCCGTAACGAGAGAACTGTATCGTGGATCGAAAGAAAATTTCACGGAGACACAGAGTCGCTTGAATAGGTCTAATTGTCCGCGGTTAGAAAGGTAAGGACACGGGTCGACAATGGAATAGGCGAGACCATTCATGTATTACGGTACGCGTGTATATTTCACCTGCCTTTAGAACGGACGGGGCAGAGCCCGTACCGGTTTGGTGTATAATTTGCTCTGTCGTCGAATGCCAAAAGAAGCCGCCCCGTACGAAACTCCTCCCGCGCGACAATGAGAAATACACGGTTTCCGTCTAGACAACGGTAATCACCGCCTTTCCTTTGGCCCTCATTTTCTTTGGAGCGTGCACCGTAAAACGATCGAGTCGCGTTATTTTTCGTGACGATGAACGAGTTGAATCATGCCACACACGAGGTACGTTATAAAATACAGTGAATCCTCGATGACTGTACGAAAGGGTCTTCTGAACATTAAATGTTTCATAAGCTGAAAGGAATATCATTGGCTTCAGAATTCGAGGATCTATGAGTGTGCTAAACTTCATTAAAAAAACCAGCGTTACATTTGGAGACCTCTCCTTGTACTGACAAGCCTTCGAGCACTTATCGAGGATTTACTGTAACGTTTCCATCGATCAGGGCTCAGCCCAACAAAAATTCGAACCCAGCCCTTGGGTCCACGACGTACTTTCCCTTTCGTAGATCACTAACCAGCAACGTCTGCGTTCCTCGACGACAAAGAACCGCGCGCGTGATTCCTCGAAATTTACCGAGCAGAACGAGCAGGGAGCCGAGCAGTTTCGTGTCGCTCCGTCGACAAAAACCGCGCGTAGAGAAAGGGAGGCAGAGGTCGAAATAAAGGGAGAACGAGCACACCGGAAGGAGGCATCCAACAGGATGCGAGCGCACGTCCTTTCGGCATTGTGCTCGCACCGGAACTGTGGGAAAACTTCCACACTCGGATCCGCAGCGAGCGTTCGGCGCGTTACGCAGAAGCGGAGAGCTCGTTGGATCGTTTTATAAATTATTTTAAGCCGGGTGTACGCGAACACGGATAATATCGGATATCGGAATAAAAGTTGCAAAAGATCTAAAAAAATGTATTGTCACAACGTTTTACTCATCGTTATAAGAATGTACTGACAACTCATTTTGACATGTTCGGTAGTTCTAGTGTTAATTAATTAGTCCATACGGAACGGGGAGGGGGGAAATCTCTCATTCCTCCAGGAAGATTATTCCCTTTCGTCGTGGTTTCGGTAGTTCTAGTGTTAATTAATTAGTCCATACGGAACGGGGAGGGGGGAAATCTCTCATTCTATGGTATTATCGAATGGTAACGCGAAATCGTCGTGTTTGTTCCGTACGATGAAAACAATCTACGATCGGCGGGCAATAAGTCCGCTTAATTGCCGATTAAGTATCCCCGATAGGAATCTCGCGCGCGCAGGGGACCATCGTTCGATTGTGCCCCGCGACCGTCCCTCGATCGTATTCAACGGCGCGCCACGCGCGAGCCAGGATCATCGATCGCGAATGAAATTCGATTCCTGGCCGGGGGAAACGGGGGTAGCCGCGTGGAGACCAGACGGAGGCAAACTTTCGCCTCGCGAAACAACGCGACGTGTTCCGCCGACACGCTCGAGGAAGCACTTATTGCGTGTAAACAACAATGATGTATGTGTATATTCTATCGGTAATGTTTTCGTGCGAAACGTTGCTCTCTTTCACTTCCTCCGGAACACGCCACGAACGGAGAACTGTTCCTCGTTTTTCCGTTGGCAGTTTTTCCGTCCAGAGATGGACGAATTCATTGTCTAGACAAGGAGTTCTGAATGATTGAAAATGGTATGAAAATTGTCATTTTTATAGGATAATAGTATGTCTTTTTGAATGAGTGGATACTGGGTGAAAAATTGTACTGATCTCATTAACTGTTTAACCATCGAACGGGGTTGTCGAGGTCCATTCAGACCCGAGCTTTGTTAGCAATTAGAACTAGCGATGGGACTGATACCGTGTCGATACTACCGATACCATTCTACACATTTCGATCCGGTATCGATACATATCAAAGACGTCTAGGTATCAAAAAGAATCAGTACTTCTTCGATACGTACATATATAAAAGTATCTTCTGATATCTACCCGAAAATATACGAAAGTATTTATACTTGTTTGATACCTCAAGGAAAATATCGATACCTTCTGATATCTACACAAAAATATCGATACCTTTAAGCTGTCTACCCTAAGTACCAAATACTTCGATACGTATCGATACTTCCCATTAAACCCTTCGGTATCGAATCGATTGAATATCATCAGTAGTGTTTGTATCGATTCCCTCATTAATTAGAACATCGCTCATTATAAATTCAAACGCAGCCTACAAACAACCGAAGAAACCTGGACCGCGTGAAATTGTACGCCATCGATCTTCCTCCGAAACCAGTCGCGAGTGTTTATTTACCTGTACCATAAGAGAAGGGGGGGGGGGGGGGGGGGTTGTTGGAAGGTCTCGGTTCAGTAGAGACTGGGCCAGTCCGCCGTGTTAATTAGCTTAGACGGCGGGAATCGTGGCTAATCTGCAACCGACGCTAATCGCCGCGACATCCTGCCGTTCGAACGACAGGTCGTTTTTCGCCTGCCCGTTATGAGTGGTCTGGTCGCGAGCAGAGTAGAAGAGAAACAAAAAGGAAAAAAAAAAAAAAGAAAAAGGGTGGTTCCCGTGCGCAGCTACGACTCTCTCGATGCTATTCGCGGAGGAGGATCTCGAGACGATTTCTTAACTCCAAAAGCGTCGAGCTACCGATACACTCCGGTTAGATACGTGACCGACGTACACACGGTCGACATTTATCGATTTCCACGCGTGATCGCCAACGGAGGGACGTTGATCGAAGCCTTTAGAAACTCTCTTCCCTTGCCTTTCGAGCTCTCAGCATCTCGATTAAGGCGCGCTAGGACTCTCCGCGATGGAAAAGAAAGAAGAAGAAAAAAAAAAGGGAAAGATTCTCGCGGATCTTAACCTGTTCCGTCGACCAGGGAAGGGAGACGAATCGGTTTCGATACGGATTTCTTCTTTTTTTTTTCTCTCTCTCTCTTTCTAGTCCCCCCTTTCGTTCCACGCGAATATGTCCGTCGATGGTTCCCCCGCTCAGTTTCCTCGAATTTCTTTTCCACGAACGGGTGAAACGAACTACGACCGGTCGCTGAAAAAGGAATAAATTCCTCGAGAAACTACGCTGCACCACGGAGACGTATTTGTTTAACGATTCGCGATTATACGTGTGTCCCCACCAGCCACGACAACGATCGCGTCCTTTCTCCCGTCGTTCCAAACACCCTGTGATTAATCATTCTATATACTCGCTGTGTCACAAGTACGACGACTGCGCGGATTCGAAGGGAGTCTGCGTAACGCTCGACGATATCTATCGACACGAAAAGATGAACGATGGAATGGTGTTCGGTCCACAGACTTCTATATTATACTGGACTGATAACTTCCTTGAATAAAATATCCTCAAAAAGCATATCACAAAGTGTTATATAGTTAAAACATTCTTCGTAGCACAGTTATTATAACGTACAATTATAAACAAATCTTATTATGAAAGGGGAACAAAATGATAAAAGAATTTCTGTGAAAATTATATACAGGGTGTTTAAAAAATGTTTCAGACAAATTAATGGTATGAAAACAAAGCTTTTGGGGTGACACTACTAGAATTCTCACGTTTCTCAGGAAGACCACTGTAAATTCGGAATTTCTTTTCAATCAAAAGAGAGTCTTCGAATGACTTACCATCAATTTACGAACGCGATTAAAACGGTCGAAAGGATCATCGTGCACGTTTTCCACGAAAAAAAAAAAAAAAAAAAAAGGATCCCGGTTCAAAATGGACATTATACTTGCGCGATTCCCAGCAGGCGTGCACCATTTCGTTTTTCTTCTGTTTCCGCTCCAGATAGAGACAACCAGGCCGTATAACTCGCCCGCGCCGATTATGGCAGGACGGGCTTTTGCGCGTGGCTCGTTATGTGCGCGTTCGCGACCGAGGCTCACCTTTATAATCGTGTACGTGGTTCCATGCCCGTGGCAAACGGCAGGCCTGTCTCGAAGCCCGTTTCCGCGCTAGAAAACGCATTCTGTCATTCAACCTGCCACGCTGGTTGGCCAGGTTGGTCGTCGATTCACGCGCCGGCCGCCACCCCCTATTAAAAAGCAGCGAGAATCCTTTTTGTTCGGTCTGGCGGGTTCACGGTTTCGTTCGTAATCGTCTCGGGAGCATAGAAACGAAAACGAAATTCATTCGGAGAGGCGCACGTCGTTGGTAGGTAGTTTATTAATTTGACTCTTCTCAGCATGATTCATGGCAGTACCAGGGCCACCCTAACCACAGGGTTAAATGGGCTATAGCCCAGGAGCACCAGCCTTTTGGGGCGGCTATTATACAGGTTATTTGAATTTTTTATGAATTTTATATTTTTATTTGTTTATTGGTAATATATTGACTATTCTAGTTTTGAAATTTTTGTAAAACTTCACCGATCACTCGGAATGAAGAGGGGCGCATTATTGTTAATAGCCCATGTGCGCCAAATATCTGAACCGACCCTGGGCAGTATGTCGCGATGAATTATTGTTAATTATTCGGGAATCGATGATCTTCGATAACCTCGGTTATGGTAGTTCGATGTTCTAGTTCTGTAATCTAATACTTCAATTCTTCTGTTTGCATTCATTATATCGCGAAGTGACTTACCACATCGAGCACGCTCATAAATACAAAAGGTTGATTTTACATCGAAACGATTTATTCTAGTACCTATATCGATCGGACATCTTTCACTCCACTCCGTGAACGCTATCAACGCCCTTAAAGTCTTGGACCATTTTTCTCGAACAACCCTGTATACAATTACCGAGCATTCGTTAACGATTCAATTGATAGACGTTTTACGCCGAATTTCAGAAAATGATCTTTTCTATTTTCCCGTGAATGAAAAGGGGGGAGTGTGTGGGAAACATTTACGAAAGGATTCGCATTAGTTCCCGGAAGACCAGGGCACAAATAGACGAAGGGCTCGCATTACGGACGTAATAATGGGGGTGAGGGGGACGTCGAAAAAAAAAAAAAAAAAAACACCACCGTCGAATTACCGTCGTCGGTTGTTGCGGCGCGGTAACACGAGATCCCCATGGAAATCTTGATACACCCACGTCCGTGTAAAACGTATTTCGCGGCGCGCTATTTACATAACGCAGGTTACGTGCCGTAGATATATATATATATATATATATATATATATATATATACATATACGTATTATACGTTCGTGCGTCGCGTTGGTGTGTATATGTATATTGCGTGTCATTTCCTCCGAGGTTCGCTACGCTCACCGTGCCTCGAACACGTGTCCGACACGAGCTTCCTCTTCGTCGTCGTCGTGGTCTTCGTCCAGATGAATATCGTGTTCCGCGGAGATTTAATTGAAACGTTACCGCGACGCTCTCGTCCGATCAACGTAACGGCTAGTTTCTCACGAAACTTTCCGTGTAAAAAGGAACGTTTACGTCTCAAGGCAACTGCGTCACTGACAGCTTCCAAAGCAGCCTCCCTGCTGGCTACCATGTGCATTTATTTTCATAAGCTCGTTGCACACGGAATGGGAAGGGGTGAATCTGATCCGTCGACTTGAACCGCCGTTGCATCGTACATACACAGGGTGTCCCACCTAACGTGAACATCTTTAATATGTCAGTTTTTGGAAATATTAAACAATCCGAGGGAAAAGTATTGTTTGATTAGAAAGATAAGTGAACATTTCTGTTCTTTTAAATGGGACTACAAATTTTTTTATCAGTGTGACGTAATAGTTGAGATTAAGACCAATCCAATGACTAGTGTGACCTTCATCTAACCTTGAGTGCAAAAAATCCACAAATGTAAGGAAGTAGATATAAGTAGTAAAGCAACTATGATAGAGGGATCAGTGCAAAAACGTATCAAAATTGATGGATATCACTTCGAGCATTTCCTAAAATAAATTTTCCACAAACCATAAGCAAATGAAATCCTAAAGCTGGGACACCCTGTATACATACATACGTCCGGTATGTATATACTCCGTGCTAAAATTAGGCGGGCACTAGGCCTACCTTACACCAGCTTCCTCTGTGCCAGGTCCGATCTATATCCGACCGAATTTATTTTAGGCCCGAATACTAAATTAAGCCATGCCGTAGCAATATTCGATGGGGCTACCGTGTGCCTTCGAGGTTCTCCTTCTACCCCTTCTCAACGACATTTATTCCCCTTCTTTAAGTTCATCGAGGAGTGTATATAGCCTTGGTAGAATACCTCATCGTTATCCTAGTCTGACCTGTAGAGTCCCCCAAGGGTACGGGAGAACCTCCTCTCCTGTTGCTCCCTCTCTGGGGCACGTTCGTAATCATTTCCATCCTGGATTTTCCGGATGCACGACCCTTCCGCTCACACGCGTTCCAGCCTAGTCTGTTTCACCCTTTCCACCTTGGGGTTCACGCACCCTACGAGGCTAAAACAGACCTGTCCCCGTACACCTGTTGCGCCACTGTCTTTCTCTCTCTATCGCTATATCTTGCTCCGTCCCTCTTTCGCCGGCTGTGTCGCGTCGCATCGCCTTTCCCGCCACGGCTGGTTCTCGTTTCATGTGTGTTACGCAGTATACACACGCTATACCTTGTGTATCTCCTCTCAGTACACGCACACTTCGCCGCAGCCAGACCGGGAGAAACAATTACACGCGGTTAACGAATGAAAGGACGGGAGGAGCGAGAGAGACGAGGAGGGTAGGTGGTGGGACAAACTACCAGAGTCGCGTAACCTGGTTACAAATTGCTGGATCGCGTGTCCCTTGGCCCCCGGGGGGACCCATGCGCGTTTTCTTTCGTCGTCCCGTGTGTGTGTGCTGTCTCTTGCGATCGCTCGATTTCCTTTTTCAAACCGGGCGAATGTCTAGGGATTATATATACGGGCGCGGGTAATTAAACCGTTGACAGACAACAGATAATAATACTATAAATTATGTTTAATATGGTAGTTTATTAAACGACGATCAATGCAACAACACACGAGAAATGAATGATAGAGTAAATCCTTGATGAGTGTTTGGAGGCTCCACGATATTACAGGTTCTCAGGTGTAATCCTAGCTTTTTAATGAGGTTTAGCTCAGTGATATACAGACTCTTTTTGATTATCGTCTGGCTTGTTCTATACGATTATTGTCTAGGCGTTATTCCCATAACTGGAGAGGGGAGACCGTGGAACCTGTCAAACGCATACTTTGACCCTCCGTTTTCGTTACCGAGGCTCGGATTTTGGGCAAAAAACGAATTTTCAAGGGTCTAAAGCATTCCTCCCTATAAGATTATTGTCCTGGCGCGAACCCCAGTTCGGGACGATAATCGAGAAAAGTCTGTAGCTTGGACTTCCGAAGCCAATCATTACTTTGTGAAATATTTAATGTTCACTGCCAAGAAGCCTTGGAACACTCATCGATGATTTACTGTATCCTCCCCGAAGGTTGGAGCACGAGGATAATCGATATTATATTCCTCCTGGTATCAACGAGATCCGAGAAGATTCCAAACGTTTCGTTGGTTACGTTATGTCATCGACCTCGGGACCGTTGGCTGAAATTGCAGGATAATGGCCGAGTGGATCGGTGCCCGATTCCTTCGGTTTGTTCCGGCATCAATCCGAGCGTTACCAGCCTCTCCGCCTCACCCTTCCCAATCGATGTTCGTTTTCCCTCTTCTTTTCTTCCACCGTTCGTGGCCCCGTTGCACCGTTATACGGTACACGATTCTGTCCAGCTGTCGCGGCAATCTAACCTGTGCAGGTGCACGACGACGAAGTGACGCGCGTTCTTCTCGCGGCTCCGAATCGGCCAACTGTGGTCCAGAAACGGGACGAAAAGAAGAGTGGAACGAAACGCCGCTGCTGTCGTGAAACGACAAAACCTTCCATCGGTGATTCCGCATTTTCCACCTTCCCCATCTCTGGTTCTTCAGCCTCTCGTCGCCACGGTCTCCTCTTGGGCCCCCGCCAGCTTTGCTCCTCGCGCTTTGTCCACGTCGCGAACGAACGAACGATCGTGGGGGGTTAGGGCTCTTCTCTCTTTCTGTGTGCTGTTCGTCTCTGTCACCGTGGTCCCGGGAGCGATACGTCGCAGAGACCGGCGATCGATGACCGATCTTTGATCCGGGTTCAGCCGCTCGGTACCAGATGGATCGTCGAAGAAACGCTCCGAAGAGTGTTTCCTGTTTCCCCCGGCTGATGGAAGGTTCATAAGAGAGGATCTGTGGAGAGACTTTGTGTTTTCTGGTTGTTTCTTCTTCACTGAAGGGACTTTAGAGTCGGTTAGCAATCGGTAGTCCAAGGATTTTTCATTCGATTCTTCAGAAGATCGATTTTCCTGGTTAACAGGTCACTGACATGTATGACAGATACACTGTCAGCTAAAAGTATGGGGCTAGAGTTCGTGATTGATGGAACACTAACTCATTATTCTGTGGAGATAAAAGTTACGGAATCGGTACATATACAAATCACTTCCCATCAATTTTAACAAGTTACCTTCGTTAGCTCTTTGTAGAATAATACTTTCGTTTTTCTTTAATTATCAGATCTGGTCTCATACTTTTGACCGTTAGTGTATGCTGGTATAGATGCCAGTGACGTGTTTTCCAACAGAATCGAATTAGAATCGTGCATCCCCAGTCCAGGCCCCCTCGGTATACGGATCCACGTTGAAACGAAACAGAATACATATACAGGGTGTCCCAAAAAATTGTGATAATCTCCAACATGCACATTCCCCATGCAAATACAAATCGAAAAGTCCTTTACCATTTTCTAATCCGAAAATCCATTTCCGATATATTAGCAGTAAAACGAACTCCAATCAGCTGAGCAAGCAGAGTCCACTGACTCGCGTCGTACGCTCAGCTGATTGGAGTTCGTTTAACTGCTGATATCTCGGAAATGGAAGTTCAGATTACAAAACGGTAAAGGACCTTTCGATTTGTATTTAGTTGTGGATTGTCCCGTCTTTTTGAGACACCCTGTATATATATATATATTCGCGGACGATCTTCATCCTCGAAGTCGAGGGACGAACGGAATGCTGCGACCAAGCCGGAAGAGCCAGAGCGCGCACCTGAGTGAGAAACGCGTTCGATATTCAAATGACGTCGGCCAATCGCATTCGTCCCTGTTAACTGGTCCCGTACCATAACTACGTATCTCTCGGGCAGCGTCGATCATCGGTTATCGATCTCTACGAGGCACAGGGAAAACGCGCTTACCACGGGTTGAGGCCCCCGTATGCGAGAGCGCGTTGCATCGTTGCTTGCTCGCGCGTATGATCTACCTACGCTATTCTATACACACCCGTGGAGGATTTATGAGTACAAGTGGATTAAGACTGCGGCTGGCGAGTTTTCAAGCTAACTGACCTTGACGCGCGAATGCCTCGCGATTATAGATCAATCGGACGTGTGTTTTGCTCAGCCTCGAACGAGAGGAATCATTCTTGTCCGTTGCTGTATCGTTTCTCATTCTACCCTCCACTCCCTGAAGGAATTACCCGAATGAATACGTTCCGTTTCGTAAGAGCCTCAATCGTCACCTGTTCTATATCTCCTTTTTTTCTCCACGTTTCATTCTGAAAAGAACCCAAGGGGAAAAGAAATTTCGTCGGATCTGATACGAATCCTAACCGAATTCTCAACATCGTATCTCGATAAATCCACTTATATTCCATCCGGCTGGTTGCGTATGCCTCTCTTTCTCTCTCTCCGTTCGCGCCTATTTCCAGTTCTGGCGCTATATCCGTCCTCTTGCCATTGAGGATAAGACTTTTTCTTCCCAGTCCTGGCTAGCTGGCCTGGCTGCTTGTCTGCCCGCTTGCCTGCCGGTTCTCTGAATGACCGTGCCTCTACCTCTTCGCCACGCCAAACAGCCTCTACCTGGCGTCCCTGCGTGCACCGTCTATATGTTCACGCTTCGACGTGAAAAGTAACGCGTTGACGCTGCTGTATGGAAGTTAACGCATACTTGGAGGAAATCCTCCTTAGACAACCTTGATCCCACCACTCTGTCGTCGAGCTTATGCATATGGTCCCACGACCTACAGCAATCTTTGAACCGTGACAGGTTGCGTCTGGGTTCACTTCGTCAGAGGTAACAGGGGTTGCTACTTTGAAGTATGAACTTGGCCAAGTTTTGTAGAGATCTGGAGGTCCTCATGGCAACTTTACGCTTCATCGTCATCTGTCTCGATTTCTGATCGATTTCTGATCGATTTCTGATGGCTGCAACGTTTGCCATAGGTTCCCCATTTAAGATCACTGGATTTGTACCCAGTTGTCAGCCTCGACGAACCTTCGTTCGGCAGGTCGCTCGAAAAGCATCGAAAGGTTTCCTGTTCCCCGGCTTTCTTCTTCCTTCGAGCTTTCGCGAATCCTCGACACTCGACGCGGGCACGTTTCGATGAATCATTCCGATACCTTTTCTCGGGAGGCATCGTCATCGTGTTGCGCCGGTCGGACCACCAGACGCGATCATTGTCCGTCTCTCGCGGCGCTGCTTTGTCCTCTCGCGATCCTCTGTCATCGTATCGCGTGTATATACAGGGTGTCTCAAAATAGCTTCGACTCCCGGAAATGGGGGGTTCCTGGGATGATTTGAAACAAGTTTTTCCTTAGCGAAAATGTTATCCGAGGCTTTGTTAAGGAGATATTAATAAAAAAAAACTAGGCTTCTGTTCTTAAGTGCGTTGAAATCGAACGAAATCAAACGCACTTAACCCGTTCGGTCTTCTTGCTCGGGTATGTAGTCTATAACGTCTCTCCCCTCCCGTCATCGATCTTAGTCATGGTTCTGCAAGTGCTCGGACGCGTTACAAATGTTTTATTCGTACTGGACGCAGGCGAGTCGGTGACCGGTTAATGTTCCTAGAGGGTCTCACCGTCGCGAGCTACTAGCCCTATGGAACGGTCCTCAAACGCTAAATGAGAATGCTATATTCCTAGATTGCAAATTTCGTTGAAACTCGGAGGGTATAGTGCCTGTCCGAGCTATAGTAACTTTAGGTGTGACCCTCTCAATTGCTGCGCTGTGTCATACCCTTCAGGGTACAATTACAAATACTTTTTATACATTTCGAATTTGAAATATTCTTAATAGGATGCAGAATTATTTAAGAAGTTTTATATACCTCTAAAGCTGCGTATCCACTTGTTGCCTGCCCTCGTATCAGCGTTGTGTATCAATGTGGACTGGCAAGTGTTGCATCGTTGCGTATGAAAATCCGACATGGTACGATACGATACGATGATACGTAACATTGATACGATACGAGGTTACGCAACAAATCGATACGTACCTTGAGGCTCCAACACGATTACCCACAAAATACTCGCCTGATTTGCCAACAAAAAAACTAAAAGGTGCAAAACACCCGAACCCCTACTGTCTTAAAAAAATCAATATACCTCGGAAAGGCACTGTACGCAAATCCTCTTCGTACCTCCCTCACCTGGACTTTCCCTTGCCAGGAGGACGGGGCTATCTTGCGTTCACGGTTAATTACCGCGGAAATCCATATCAATTCCGATTGATACGTCCACACAGGAGGCAAACCATACCGGTAATTCCTCCCCCCTAGTGTCTACCTATCCAAAGCAGCCGATCGGTTCGATCCTCCTCGTCGTTGGACGAGATCGCCTGGGCGAAAATCGAGATCTCTCTGGAATCCCGCGGCATTTCGCAAAGACCAGTATATCGGGAACAGGTCCGTGGTCGCGCTCGTCGTTTCCCCTCCCTCTTCTTCTTCTTCGTCTACCGTCCCGTTTCCTTTCCGTCTCGTTTCAGCCTACACACACACACATGGACACACATACACACATATTTCGTACGTGGCGTGTAACGCACAGGACGGCCTTCGCGGCGAATAATTATGTAGGGGATTTTTCAGTCGCGGTGTGGTGCAGCACGTACACTTCTTCTTTCTCCCCTTTCCTCCTTGGAGTCTCCGCTAACTCGCTCGCACGCCACATCTCTCTCGTCTTTCCCTCTTGCCTACTCCTGGCGATCACCACCTCCTCTTGCGTGTATCCCTCCAGCTCGAACGAACTGGTCCCGGCAGCCAGGCTGCTTCTCGAGATCGAGTCTTCTCGTCACCGCGCCCCCGAAGAGTTCGTTTCCCCGGCGAACGCGGGGATCTGTGCGTTCCGCGGACTGGTCCAGAACAGGAACACGGAATGACCTCTTCTGAATCGGTACCCGAACGGTGGACACGCGACCTAAGCTCCTCAGGATGTCGGATCTTCGAAATTCTAAACACTAACTGTTAATATTTGGAGATACAACGATTTTGTAGAAGCAACACATATTATCTGTCATACGATGCGAATTTCTAGCACCACCTGTTACGATCCATCCTATAAAATGGTCCAAATTCGGGAGCCAACCTTTCCCCTACAATAGAATCGCCTGTTACATAACACAAGCCCCCGTAGACCCGTTTCCGTACTACGTGTAGTAAACTCTCAAGACCACACCAGATCCGCTGGATCGATGAACCGTAGCTCAATGGGTACTGCGAGTGGGTAGAGAAAAATGTCACCAGCTGGACGTTACTACTCCCATGGATCGCGTGACACGCTGCTCGGGATGGACTCGATCGAGGTCGAAATGAAAAAAGAAATACCTCCATTCCCTCCTTCCCACTGGATCCTCAGGGTAGAAAAAAAGACAAAAAACTCCACAGTAATCTCGTGACCATTCGGTGGCCATTTTTCCAATGGGATCCTCGGGATAGCCTATACGTATCCGCAATAACTCATCCCGCTAATGTCGCTCGTCGCTGGGGTATACTCGGCGAACTGGTTTCCGATTGAATACCCAACCGAGGAGGCTCTCCGTGCTCTAACGATTAGAGGAAGATCTCATCTTTTCCCCTCTTCTCCGTTCACCAACGTTCCCCTCTTTCTTTCCTTCTTTATTTCTTTCTTTCCGGGCTGTCGTTCCGTCGACGGTCGCGCGCGACTCGTCGCGCTGTTGGATATAAATATTGCATGATCGAGTAAAATAATTCTAGAGCTTCGAACTCTCTCTCTCTGGTTCGTCCACCCCCTGTCTCTCCATCTCTCTCGCTTTCTCTCCCGCGGAGCTTTATCTCGTTGGTTGCCGGAGCGCGGCGGATAATTGGACGGGATGCAGTAGGACGGAATGCAGGTGCATTTGTCTACGGTACCAGCTCGAATTCCCTTTCTCTCGTTCCATCTCTCTTTCCCTCTCTCTGTCTTTCTCTGTACGGCATCTACCGATGCGCAAATTAAGGGCGATTCCGCCTGAGCGGAATCTCCATTTCGCATGAAACGACTCCTTCTTCTCATCCCAGTGACTCCTCTTCCTCCTTCTTCATCGCCCCGTTCACCATTCCTCCCATTCCCCCGCCCGCGGTTGTTCCCTTATTCTTGCTCTTCTTCTTCTTCTTCTTCTTCTTCTCGTTGGACCACGCAACGACGACGGGCGCCTCCGCGCGTTCCCCGTCGTAAACGATCCCGGGCGAAGTTTATTAAAATGCGCTGTAATTGCGCGGCATAAATATTGACTATACTTTGGAAGCTTTATTTTAACCTGTTCCTCCCCCTCCTTCGTCTCGGATTTTATACGAGCGCGCAACAACCCGTTCCGCGTCGTTTCTTGTCGTTCGAAATTGCCGCGAACACGATGGTGGAGGCGGGGAGGTGGAAATCCACGTCTATGATTTACCTGGCTACGCGAAAGAGCGCATCTTCAGTGGCTACGTTAGCTGCACGATGCTTTTTCGAAACGACCCGACGAGGATCGATTGAACCGAGTGGAAACAACTTGGGATTTTGGCGGCAATCTGTTGGCTGGAAAAATGTGGAAAGGAAAAGGAGAGGGAGCGTTTCGTCTACCTAGCAGACCCTGCCTTAAACGCGGGGATATACGATGGTCGGTTAAGGGGCTATGCTAGTGTAACGGCTATATATAATAAGGCAATTTTTGGGAATTTTTTAAAGAAAAACTATTGAACTTATCAATTTGAATAATATATATATTTACTAAATAATATTTGTAAAGTATGCTATATTTTTATGAAGTAAAAAGAATGTATTTTTTAAAAGTTATTTAAAAAACCATGGCGGCCATAGTATAGACTCTTGTGGTTGTGTGAAATAAAAAAGAAACAAATATTTTCTTACTTCGTATGTGTATGGCTATAGCCCGTACCAGGAATACTTTAAAAAATTTACTGTTTAAAGCTCAGCACGGCACCCTTAGATACTTACTGCTGCTTTTCACTGTGTATTATTCGAATAAAATTCTGCCCAACTCTGTAGCAAACAATAAAAAACTCGGAACGAAATAACGTTCACCATCGGAAAGTTTTTGAGTAAAAATTACAAAAACAAGTGTAATTTTTTAAAGAAAAGTGGACATAGCAAACACAGACTGTTGTCCAGATGTGTGCCGAAGAAACAGGATCCGTTTCGAATGTTCCCTGTTGCCCACAATCCGCCGACAGAGGTATTTCCGCGTCCCCCAAAAGTCTCCGGGAGTCAAATTTTCGACCGTTCCGAGCCCGTTACGCGATATTTGCGGCACCTCTTCGAGTCCCTTCTCGGTCGGTTGACTTCACCGCCACTAGCTCCGATGCCGATTTCTTTTTTTTCTCCCCTTTGTTCTTCCGGCCTGAGCTGCAACAGCAGCTTCTGAACAGTATCCTCATATTGCCGTTCCTCTCGTCCTCTTATTCTCTCTCGTTTTCCCTTGGAGTCTCTCTGGAACGAGCCGCCCTCGGCCCCCTCTCTCTTTTTGCTCGGCTCTCCGGCTCCTGTCTGCATTTCTCGATGCTGACGAAGCTCCGTGGCACGCGATCGCCCCAGCCAGGAAGAGACCGACCGACACGAATATCTCGCGTCGAAGCGACTGGATCGACGCTCGCACATGCGACGTTACGCCGTTGTATTCTCAGGTGCGCTCACGAAATACTCTTCTTCTTCTTCTTCTTCTTCTTCTTCATCATCCTTTCCTCTTTCCCCGCCGACTCGTCTCTTTTTTCCCGTCGTATTCGTCGTTTTCGTTTCAAGCGCCTATTCCCCATGCCCCACGACGAGATCTCGCCGTTTCTCTTGGCGTCGGTCATCGTTCCAACGACCGTTGAATATTATCGACGATTAGCAGCGTACGTTGGGTACCCATCGAGCTTTCTCACGTGAGCAAACATCCGCGGATTTGCTTTTCGCCGGAGCGATCCCACAGCCCTGGGAAAACATCTTCGACGTGTTTTCGCTCGGGCAACGGCCAACTCAAACATCGGTGCAATACCTTTTTTTTTTGAACTGCGTTTATTAGCTGAAAGCTTGTCCTGGTGAATTTTCTTGTTCCTGGGCAACGGTGGACTCTGTAGATCGTTACACAATGATTGCTTTGAATGTTAATCATTTAGGATCACTGTTGCATCGGTGCAAGACTCGGTTTAGAAGTGTGTGAAATTCAATGGTACTTTTGTGAAAGAAAAAGCTTTTGTAAAAATGTTGAAATTAAACATTCACATCTTGGTAAATAATTCGGTCGACTAGAAGCGACAGTCTTCTGTGAACAAACTTGTGAGTCACTGTATGTGTATGATAATGGTGATTGAATTAACTGATAATTGATAATAGAAGAAACACATATTGTCAATCATAAAGTGCAAATTAGCTGCTAATACATGACAAGTTACAGCGTAGTGGTCCCAACCTAGACGATGGTAAAAATTCATTAACCCTCCACTAATTATCTCGTGGATTCAGATAATAATTTATTCTTTTCTGTTCCAGGTAAGCATGCTACACCGACGAACCTGTTGGCGCCTAGTTCGTAAGTAAACACCAGTGTTGCACTAACGGAACCACGTAGAACGTGGAAAAAGAAAACCGGGGTATTATTAACCCCTTGCCCTATAACATCGAGTCAACAAAGAAGAATATTATTCGGTTTTCTTCATTAATATTTAACTTTTACAGTAAAACTACAGTTGCGATAAATACAGAATTCCTTTAGTTTCTGGGAAACTTTCGACAACAATGTAATCCTGGAGTCTGTAAGACGTTAAGAAAATCGTAGGGCAAGGGGTTAAAAACCGAGGATCCATAAGGCCCTTCTTTCCCAATGAGAGAGAGATATCTGTCCAAATGCAATACGAGTATCGCGATAGATCGAACAAGAGTGAATGATGTTGGATAAAAGGTTGCCAGCGCTGGGATTATTCCAGTAACGTAATCTTCTCCTAACAGAGAGACCCGTTGAAGAGGGTCTTCGTTTTCTATTCCGTCGTGGCCTCTTTTCACTGGTACCGCGCGATATCATCGTGTTCCAATTCACCCGTAGAGAAAACCATTATCTTTCCGACAGGAAAGCCAAAATCCTCTCTCCCTGTACACACAGGTCCTATAGATCATCCCATCAGGAAAAGAAAAGAAAAAAAGGATTGTAGGCGGGTAGATCTAATTACCGATGATTCGTTCCGTACCGACGAACAGAATTCCAGAGGTCGTCGTTTGTCGATCGTGGAAAAATTCGTGGGCTCGACGTCCACTTACTTCGCTACTCACTGCACTTTAAGCATTTGTTGTAATTTAGTGAAAATGTTATACGAGGCTTTGTTAACGAGATATCAACGAAAATATCCCGACCAATCACAGCTCAGCCGGCAGACTCGCGCTCCGATTGGTCGTGATATTTTCGTTAATATCTCGTTAACAAAGCCTCGTACAACATTTTCGCTAAGAAAAAAAGTTGTTTCAAATCACTCGAGGCATCACCCCTTCCAAGAACGTACACCTATTTCAGGACACCCTGTATATGTGACTCTAGTAGCAAACGTGTTAATACGCTGGTATCTAAGGTTACCCAGATATAAACAAGTACGAAAATTCGTCATTTCGCAATTGTTGTCTTATTTAGCATCGAGTATAGATATTTACGTGTTCGGCTTTTGGTGGATCACATTGTATATATCCGAGTTTCAATTATCCTTCCGCACCGGCCTCGATCCCCGTTCACCGGCTGTCGCGTCGTGGCCTACTCAGCCTGCTCGTGATCTTCGCCTATTGCGACTACGTGGGTCGGAGGTGGTCGGGTCACCGGCTGGAAGGTCGCCGTGTATATACCACCAGCACTACCACGGGTATAGATCCGCGGGAATGTGTGCCAGCGGTTACCTCCCGGTCGAGGGAACCCGCCGATTGCCTGGGTCAAGGTCACCCTGCCTGGCGAACCCCTCCGTTCTCCGTTCTCCGCCTCTTCCTGCTGTACCGGCAATGCTAGTGTGTGCATATGTGTTCGATCGAGTCTGTATATTTGTTCGATCGTGTGTGCATAACCGTCGAAACGTGGATCGTGAGATTCCTTCGAAAATTACGTTTAATCATTTTTCTCGCGGTGTGAGCCTGTTCCGTTAGGTCGTTCCAGCGAGTGTCGAGTTGGTTCTGAACGTTTCGAGGATCGAAGTTGATCTCGGTTGCGGTGCATCCTAGCGTTCAACTAAGTGCTCGCGAGACATTGCATTCAGGAAACGGGGGGAAAATTAAATGCTGGAGGTTGAATATTGGGGGGACTTTAATGGGTTTCCGTGAATCGAAGCTAGGACAAGTTAGTGTAGAATTAAATGTACTGAACCCTTTAAGTGTTTTATTTTATATTAAGCGTGCGAGTAAATGCATTTGCTGTGGAATGGAAGTCAATTCTAGTAAAATGACAAAATTACTCCTAAGACTTGTCATCTATGGTAAAAAAAAATATTTCGTTTTTCTTCAAGTGATTTTTCTTCTTTCTTTTCGTCCTGAATTGTTCTCAAATCAGTTAAAATTACGAATATGGTTTTTGTTTTACCTAAATTTTACTTTAAATAGTAAATTCAAACTTGTTTTGTTAGTATGCTCGTTATTAAACAAAAAAATGTTTCCTGACGAGTATACTCGACATAAACGCATTGGAAATCTCTCTAAAAACCGACGAATCCTAAACTAAGGATCACACGCTCGCAACAATATGTCTGAGCTTGCACGTTTCTCGCACTCTCGCAATAATCGAAACGGAAATACACGGTGCGTAGCTGCAGTTCAGTCCACCGGAGAGATTATCGCAGTTGGTTCACGCGGAGGGGATATAGCTTCCTTTTCCGGTGCGTCGGAAATTTCTCGAGCGTGGAAATCGACTTATCCCCCCCCCTAGAATAGTTAAACTCTTCTTTACAGATAGGATTACCTGATCCTCGGAGATGGTTGTTACCAGGGACTTCCAGAGAAATGAAAATACCGGTATTTTCAGTTATACTTTCCCCTATATAACCCTATATAATCCATACCTTTATAGGAACCGAAAAAATACCGGTATTTATTTCGATTTTCGATACTATATCCATTTTAATATAGCTTTGATGGCATAATATCGGTATCAAAATCATACCGATTTAATTCCCTGGTTGTTACCCAAGTTGCCAATGGAGTTTCTTATGAAATGTGGGAAACCACGTGCATTTATATCGCGAGAAGGAAGCATACACTGTCGCTTCCTCGCAAACCGCCGTTGAATCCCGGTGAATTTGTTTTTCTATTCACGACGGCATCGGAAATGGAAATTATGGAATCAACACGGAAACACCGTGGCTACGTTCAACGTCGTAACAGCGACTCCCACGGCCTGTTCGCACAGTACAGGTAGAATTAATACCAGGTGAAAACTCGCGTCGTGGCTCACGTAGCCTGTTAAACGTGCACGTGATGATCTTGGGAAGTCTTTGGTTCCCCTTCTATGGACCGTGGAACACTTTCATCGATTTCAAAATTCTTCGATTGGTCCCGTAAATAATTGAGCAAAATCATGGAAAAATTGGCGTGTTCTACTTAATGAACATGCTTTGTTAATCCAGGTCCAAATGAAAGAAAAGCTCTTCCTCAAACCACGTAAAGAAGTGGACAACGTTTAACGAACTCTCCCCGGTTCTCCGAGATCACTAGACTGCGGATTTTATGCATTTATAGACCCTAGAACTCTGTAAAATACAATAGAAGACAAAACTTTCATCGAAAACTTTTCTATTTTATTCTCCACTCAATAATATACTTAAGGTAAGATCGAAATTCCTACGTTTGTTCCTGTCTTCAAGAATGTATAAAATTTTATTTTGCATAAAAATCAGTCTACTGATCACCAGCAGGGTAATAGGTCTCCACGGTGTCGTCAATCAGCCGTGTGTCCGTAAAATGGGTCATTCGATTCGATCTTCGTCGCTGGTCGATTCTAACAGTACCCGATTTAAATCATCGAGATATTAGCGCACGCGTCCAGGGAATCGATTTTCCACGATCGTTCGACATCCTCGATACACTCCCCTTCCTCTTACCTACAATTTTATCCATCGAACAGACACAGTCTCTTCGATGTTCCGTGATGCACGGTGATTCTTTACTCTCTTTATCTCCCTTTTGTTGCCGATACATACGATTCGATCGATGATGATGCAGGGACGGATCGAAGGAACACCAACGGCTACCGTGAAACTCCTTTAACGCGAGCTTCCTCTTCCTCGAGCTATTGTTCGAGCCCAGACCGTGGCTAATCGACTGAGACCGACACCCATGATATTCCGTAAATGATCCTCGCCGATTTCCCCCGCGCAAACGTTGTTTTCGCCGTGTCCTAGGGACTTCTACCGAAACATAAAATACCAGTATTATACAGTAAAGCCTCAATGAGTGTCCGAAGGATTTTCGAAACTTACAAAAAGAGGTCCTCAGGTGTAACGCTGACTTTTTAACCAAATTTAACACAGTGATAGAACTGAGAATTATAAAGCCATTGATATTTATTCCAACCGCATATGGCCATTAGTTTATGAAATATTTAATATTCAAGTTTCTAACATTCATCGATGATCTACTGTACACGGGATTCTTACAGTGGAATCCCAGAAGAAATCTAAATCCTCTCCCCAATAAAGTCTGATCTTTTATTTTATTTCTCGAATGCCCGATCCGTAATATCGTTGACGGTGGGGATGTGATATCACGATGAAATTGTTGTGAATCGCCCCATTGGTTTCCTATCATCGGTTCCGGATCCAGAGCAACGCCGTATATTACATAAATCCGCAGCCGCGAGAATCCTTGTGTGTGCTCGGACTTCGCTGGTATCGGATGATTGCCATTCAACCTGTTATCGATTCTCTTGTTTTTTTTTTTCTTTCTTTGTTTTGTCCACGAGCTGGATTCCTGAAGTCGCCGCGGCGAGATTCCCTCGGCAATATCGCAAGAAACGCGGATAATAATCGTAGCTCGTGTCTGGAATCGAGATAGGCGGGCGCGCAAAGGATATCGAGAGGGGCAGGATGAGGTTGGCCGACCAATCATCCACAGGAAACAATCACACGTAACTGTTCCCGTAAATGAAACGAGCGGACGAAATGAGACCGAGCGCGAAGATTCTCCGAAACGCGTCGGTGGGCGGCTTTGATAGCTTGATCGAATCGGCGATTTTATCCGCGCAGAATGGCGACGGTCCATTAACCGCCGTTGATCCGCCACGATAGACCTGGAAATGCTGGATCCGGAGACTTGTTTACCGATCATTACCATCATTACAAACCGAAAAGTCGCGATGCTACCTGTTAACTATAAACCAAGACGAAACAACCCAATGGAACCAGAGTTGGGCAGAATTTTATTCGAACAATACACAGTGAAAAGCAACAGTATCTAAGGGTGTCGTTCTGAGCTTTAAATAATTGTTCGACGAGTGTCGATACATTCATAAAGAAGTATTATTTAATTAAAAAAATTAAAATTTCCATGTTTAAACAATTATAAATGACGAAATACTTTTTTGTATCTTTCATTCGTTATTCGAAACATTTTATCTAGATAATTACTTTGCCCATCTCTGAATGGAACTGACTCCTAGGGCGTGTCTTAAACGCCATTAATAAACAACGTTATGTCTAGACACTTCTTCTGGTCAGTGCCAAGGAGCCTTCTAACATTCAACGAGAACTTACTGTACATACAAGAAACCACCTTACTTCTCCAGTGGCCGTGGTCGGATTAACTGGGGTACAACGCGACCGCGGGCACAGGGGCCTTGGGAAGGTCGTTCTCGTCGCGGTTCGTCGTCCACATTGCTGGAATCGCCGGCTAATGGGACGATTGTAACGTCGCGTCCGTTGCTCGCTGCTCTCGTCCAGCCACGTCTCCTAGATTCCCCGACCGCAAAAGCGCCTGGAGGATCCACCGGGGATAGAAAACGACCGGGCCCTGGCCCCTGGGGGTAGGTAATTACCGAGGCCCATTCGAGACACGTTGGCTAACGACGCAGCGCGCTCGGAAAACGCTACATCGGCATCCACCAGCTGCACCGCGCCCCCACGAAAGCTACCCAGGCGAAAGAACCTTAATTTACTGATCGATCCACCGAGACAAGATCGAGTCAACGTGTGTGCACACTCGTACGGTTTAGAAGCGATAAGAGAAACGGCAAGAAAAATTGCAGAAGGAATCTAGGCTTGGTACGGTCCCTGGCCAGAAACTAGGTTACAGGTCCTGGGCGCAAGATCGGTCCAGATTGCACTGGGGTCCGGAACGAGCTAAAGAAGATGAAGATAGAGAGTACCCAGAGTATTCGGATCTAGATCGACTAAACGTGTGTTACGAGATGGCTACCGTCCGAGATTGTTCGATCACGACTCACCACGCCCCTGAGCTACTAATCTGAAATACCTGTACAAGATATACAGGGTGGGGCAATAACTATGTCCACTTTGAATATTGCCGTTATTTGTAATAATATAAAAAAATGTTATATACAATACCTACACGGTATAGAGGGAGGCATATTGTTAAGAATTAAGTATTAGTACTTCTACTTCTATTTTCTTTATCTCTTGTTCTTTCCTTTAACTTCAACGTTAAATATGATCAAATTTAATTCTCTTACAATAAGTTCTTTCCATTATAAAAATGTCTATTGGGCGAATGTACGCCCGTCTCAGTAAACTATTATTATTATTATTATTAAGAAGATAAAGAGAGGACGAACTGGCGAGCAAGACTCTCGGGTAGAGAAAGTTTATTACGGGGCCACAGGAGAGTCGACTACTCTTCGAAATACCCTCTCCCCGTCGTTCCCTGTGAAAGGTGCCCGTTCGCCGTCGCAGGTGGGCACGGAATCCACCAGGCCGTTGCTCGTCGAAAGTGGATAGCACAGGTGTAACGGTCGCCGCCAGTAGTCGTTTCCTCGAACCCCTTCGATACATCTCGTCGAATATTAGCCAGCCCCAGGCTGAATTCCGAACGTTTCGTGTGTGTACACCTCTACCAACCGAACCAGCCGCGAAAGTCGTTACGCAAACAGTCGCGGCGGAACGATGGTGTTACGACGTCGCGGATGAAACACAACGTACATACGCGTATATACGCCTTGTGAAACTGGTCGTTTGTATTTTTTTTTTTCTTTCGTATCGAGTTGCATCTGTCGAAATGTGACCCAGAGTGTCGGCGAGTTCTGGGGGAACTGCGACGAACACCGTAATGTATCATCCCAGTGTGTCGGAAAGACGCATTGTTTCAGGAGGGGGGAAAAAAAAAGGCACCATTCTCGGATTTCCATCGTTTCACGAGAAAATGATCTCTCTGGCCGTTGTGGACCCTCATTTTTCTCTTCATCCTAGGGTCTACGTCGTCGTACCGTTACCAATTATTATCGTTGATCGTCGAGAAATAACCCTGGAGTCCTTCCACGGAACCACCACGATTATCTCTATCCCCCTTCTTTCGGTGTTCAACCAACATAAACCACACCCTCGTCTTTTCGAAAAAAAAAAAGGAACGAATAAAACGGCGAACAGGAGTTGGATAAAATCACGTCTTTCGAGCTAAAGCAAACCCCGAGGGGATGAGACACGACGGAACTGTCGTCGTCAGGATCGGCCACCAGTGGACCCTCTTCGTTCGTTCTTTTCAACAACGTTCGACGGGTGATCGACGCATAAAGACGCCCGGGGGGGAATTACGAATCGGGCGTATAATGGGACCGACGATTAATCGGGTACCCTTTTTCCGCCCCGTTCCTACTGTCGTACGTAACAGCGCTCGTTAAATTTTTTGACGGGCGAACAAACCGGGGGGCTTTCGTGTCAAGCAGGAATCAAAAGGAATGGAAATTCTCGGTCGGAGACACGCTAACCCGCATCCTCTTCGACGGTATATATGTATAAATACATGCATAATACGTGGACGGTCGTGGAAAGGGCTTGTGTATTCTCTACCCCTCGTACATCGTGTTGGTTGCACGACAAAGTGGACGCTCGAGAAACGGTGAAACGTATTTTACTGTAATGGACAGAACTGTTTTAATATCTCTATTCGACTAACAAGGGAACTCTTGATTTTGATAAAACTTCGTATGTCTGTTAAGCAGTCAAAAATAAGGGATACGTATGTTTTTTTTATCGGCTGAGTTGCGACTTCAAGGGGTGAAACCACCCCTCGAAGTTTCGACCCGAATGGCTGAGTAAATGTACTGTGTGTAAATGACTTTCTAATGTATAATGATACTACCCCTCTCTATTTTTTAATTTTCCATCGAGAATAATATTTGTTGTCCGAAATATTGAAATCAGTTTCCATAACCTTCAAGGACCTTTTACGATTATCGAATTAGAAGTTTCCTGCGGTATATACGTACGCGACAAATATACGAGGGGAACGTGCCCTTGATTTTTCCGCCGGGCAGGTTCAACCCGGACAATATGGGGGGGGGGGGGGTGGGGAGAAAAAGAAAAGAAAGGCAAAGGCAGCAGCTCGCGCGAGATCGCCCACACAATCTACTCGGCTAGCGGAACACGCGGTGAATTGCGATGGAGAGATCCGACAGGGAAACAAAACCGTGGTGCCCCGAGTGCTGCCACCGGTCAGTACCGGTACAACCGGTGATATTTCTTTGTTTTTTTTTTTTATTTTCGCTTCTATAGTATATATATACGTCCCCGATTCAAGCGAACCGTGTTATTTGCGCTGCTTCTCCGTCGAGTGTGTACTGTGAAAAAATAGTTGAAAGTTCCCGTAACTCTGCAGTGAATAGCCATCGAATGTCTACGAAATTTGTGACTGCAGAGAGAGCCACGACTGTGTGTTTCGTGAATTTTGAAAATAATATTCAACCATACCACTGTCTTACAATACTAGAGTGCTAAAAAAAGTATTACACGAACCCTTTATAACCTGTATACTCATTTTTGATTCTCACTGTGTGTCGCAGTGACTTTCAGAGAAATGTGTACCAACGAATAAAAAAAGGCTGCAGAGGTGAAATAAAACCGCGATAGGTATCTCGGTCGCGATAAGACACGCAGGGTTTTGTACTAGAGAACTGTACACACATAGTTCCAGAGAAACAGATAAAGACAGATAGAGAGATGTGTGTGTGCGTATGTAGGTTAGAACGTGGGTGGACCGTGTGTGTCCCGCCGGTTCGTTTGCTCGTTTTACGTTAGCACGTAGCGGCGTGATACAAGCTTGTGTTCGAGCACGGATGATATTGCCGTACGGGAATCGTGGCCTGGTAAAAGCGTTCTCGATCGAATCGTCGACAGAGAGGGGTAATCGTGTGTTCACGGCAATCGTAGCCTGGCAATTAGTTGGACCGAATTATCGATCGACGACGACGACGATGACCACGAGCAAAACTGCTTCCTAAGAGATCTTCCTTTATGGCGGCTCGTTCTCTGCGACCTGGCCTAGGATCGATGATAACCCAAGAGAGAGAGACGCCTTTAAGATTAACGTAATAAGCCCACGGGAGAGTTGGTAATTGTATTTAATAGAATTCTCGAGATCCCGTCTTACCGATTACACGAACCATCGTCACAGTCGTGTTTCCTCTCTGTTTATCCTTATCGATCCCGTCCGTTGATCCTCGCTACGTTCGTTCTCCGTAGAGGGAAGTCCAAGAATACACACCAGTTTCCACCATCGGTTAATTCACTCTCGATTTATGTCCCTTCGCCGTATATATAGTTTCAACTGACTCGTCGACTACTACCAAATCACCATCACCAGGTCGGTTTCTTGCGGCCCTTTTGCGCCGAGGCAACCGCCACTTACTTGAAAATTAATTTCACCCCGTTCCACCAAGGGGACCCGACGATTCAGGCCTGGAGGGGAGAATCGCGTAAGGTATCGGGGACGCGCAAAAACTTGATTATACGATTAAGAAAGCGAGGCTCGCGAAAAGAAAGAAGGAAGAAAGAAGACGAAAAGGAAACGAACCGAACGTTAGTCCGGCTGGGGTAATGATACGGCTGTGTGGACGCGAGGGGGTACGATTGCGAGCGAATTTCCGTCTCGACTAAGTCCGTCCTGTGACTGCCCAGGCGCGCGTAAATTCGCCGATTAACGATGAACCCGCATCCATTCCGCGATCCACCCGGTGGATCAACGGCGATTCAACTTAACCGGTGTACCCACTACGATCGCTTTTAACGGCGTCCGGCTGATAAATGATGTTCTAGAAATAGCTGGATTGTACAATATCCATGGACTCTCGTTCGGGAAAATGTGAGCAACGTGTGTAATCGTCGATCCATCTGGATAAAATTATCGTATCATGGAGCTGGTTATTAGATCACCGACGAGCTTATGGGAGTAGACGTTCAATGTATTTTTGCACTTTTTTGGGGCTTGATCGTCTTATTACCATTTTAGTGTCACTACCCACCGTTTTCACCACTTAGATTCACGCGTTTTCATAACGTAGATGTTATTAAAATTTTAATAAAATTTAAAGAAAAAAAGGCTTCTTAGTACAGTGATTCCTCGATGAACGCGACTCGAGCAACGACGTTATCCCTACCACTGAGGGGTTATCGTATGGAACCAATCAAAACAGAGTAAACAGTAGCTAAGCAGAGGCTCGACTTTAGGGCGAACAACAAATTTATGAGGGGCTAAAAAGTTTCCTGTTTCGAAGGGAATCCGCGCGAGAAAAGTTTCACGACTTCCACTTCCAGCAACCCCGTTTTTCCACGTCCAAGTTCAGCTCGAGGCGCGCAGAACTGCTCGTATAGGTACTTACGGGACGAGGAGGAGGCGGTCACCTCCATCGTGGAATGCGCGGTCAGTACCCCTCCTCGCTGTTAAACGCGCACGCGTACATGCACGCACACTTTCTCGCTGTTTACGACACGTCATCGTGCACACAGGTCTTCTTCAGTTTACTTCGAAATTTGGTGGAATTTTTTTTTGAAATTTGTACAAGATGAACTCTGATTATTGAACCAGAGATGGATATAATTTTATTCGAATTATACACAGTGAAAAGCTGCAGTATCCTATCATAATTTGCGAAAGAGCTGCATAATCGAAAATGATAATTTTTTTACTCTGGAACCAAGTTACCCCAAATTATGCTTGGCCAGCAGTCTTAAATTCACGGGAGTTATCGAATTGTTGATCGAAATATTCTCTGGTTGCATCGGGGGCCCCCATTAGCATCGGAACGGTAAGTGAAACTGAAAAGGAAGTGGTCCGTAGATAAGAGACATTGGTCGAGTCGGGGCCCTTGCGTTTTGGCGAAACACGTGTTACGGTGTTTACGGCTATCTCGGGTACATCGCGCGGAACCAGTGTACCCGGTATCTGAGAATGGATAAAGAAACTTTGAGGAAGAGGCTGAATGTAACCACTGGGGGAGAACAGATTGTTATTCTCTTAATCCACCTGATGCGTCGACACCTGTTCCTCGAGAGCCTGTCAGTCACCTTCGTTCCCGAAAGATAAAATTAAGTATCGAGGATGTAGCTCCGAAATATATCCACCGTACGTATCCACGTGTACTTTCTTAAAAATGTTATGAATAAATGTAGAAAATTCTCTTGATGAAAATAAGTCCAAACCCGACATAAATCGGACTATATTTAATAACATAGAATTCGTATTAAGGTAAAGGTGGGATAATTCATCAGTTTTGCCTTTTCGATAAAATAAAAATAATTATATTTATATCCCATCATTTGTTTATAGATTCCTAATATTCTTGCAGTATTCTAACTCGGAAATGTTCGTAGTACTTCATATCAGCGGTTATTCGTCGTGCTCTCGACAGTCGAAAAGAGGCATCGTCCGATACCCGATGCTCACATTGTAAAACTGCAGCTGCGCGGCGATCCCTTTAAGTGCGCCTGCAGCGCCGCGGATGCATTTTACGAGGGAATTCGAGATCAGCCCCCGACCCTGCCTGGCTCGCCGCGTGCGTTTTCTGCCTGGCTGCGCCTCTCATCGGCCCCCTCCCCTTCCTCTGCGTGTAATATGCAGAAGCCCTCGGGGGGATTCTTCCGTTTACTCGAGGCGGCCGTCTACCCGACCGCGAGGATTTATTTTATTCCCATTTAATGCGATGGCCAGCGTCCTATCGTGGCGTAATCATAATGTCCGGGGATGAACGGCCGAAAGGGCGGACTCCCGAGTTGCAATGAACGGAGTATAATAGGAATTCTCGCGGTGGACGATCCACGGTCGATTAAAACGCAATCCACATCGATCAAAACAGAAGGAAGAACGGTGTGAATGGAGGAAATTGGTTCTGAAGATAGGACGATACACGTCTACAGAGGAATTCAATTAAAGCGGAGACCGATTATCCTAATCCTTGATGAAACAGAAGAACAAAAAAACTTACACCATTCGGTTGTTAACGCTTCCTCTGGTGGGCTTTCGAATGATTTCTATTACACGTACACTTGGATCATTCGTGTGTTCTTATTCGATATAAAATTCCACCGGGGTATTTACGTTCCTCCTGAGTTTGTCCCCGTGTAAAGTGTAAAATTCATAGGACACGCGGGCGTAAAAAGAGAATTTTCATGCGGTTCGCGCGGGAAAAATCTAACCGGAGAATTCCAACAGCCTTCAGGTCTGTCGATTGCTCGATACCTTTGGTTCAACAGACTCCATCGAGGAGATTGTATTCGTAAAGGGAATTTCATCCAAGACCATTCCGATAGAAACCGAAAGTCGATTACGTTCATCTCCGTTCCGTGGATCGATTCGAGTCTGCGAACGAAGGAACTTCGTGGCGAGATAGATTCACCGAGGGAAAGGAATGGGTGGTGATTTTTTCACGATTTTTGAACGGAGTTACTCTGCTCGGGAATGTTGCGAGAGATTTTACGATCGTGCCTGTAGCCTCCTACCTTTTTCCTTCTTCTTCTTCCGTGCCGTTTACGCGCGCGTCTGTGTCGATGCGCAACGGAGCAAAAGCGTGAAACCCGCAAAAGCGCATTCGTATATCCACGAGTCGTTGCATCGGAACCACGTTGATTTTTCTATGGTGGTTCTGGTGGAATACAGTAACAGGAACGCGACAACCGTGGTCGAACATGTGGGTGAAAAAAACTACCTCGACGCTAACTATTCCGCTCGTTGTTACAACTCCGACAATCAACTTCCCGTTCGAACAACTCCGTAGCGTATATGCTTGTACGTACACAGGTACTATCTTTAAAGGCTATCGATCGGATTCATCCTGCTGTACACAACACGTTACGCAACAAAGACGTGTGTGATTATTATCGAACACCCGAGGAGCACCTCCCGTTCAGATCAGATCCTCCTCGACTTGTCCAACAACCTGGAACGACACAACTGGCGCCCAGAACAGACACTGTGTCTCGATCCACTCGCGGTTTCTCGCGGTATCCTCTGTACCCACCGACTCTCCTGTCTCTGGACTCTTTCGACACTATACAGGGTGGACCAGGAAACGTGACTAGCTTGGATTTTGTATTCTATTGCTAGTTCACGCGAAAGATCGTTTTAACACTAGAACTACCGACGATAAACGCTTATATATTTCGATCGGTCGATAAACATGATAAAAATTTGAAAATTTACAAATTTATTGGAAGAGGAGTCTTCGAATTTATTTGGTGTAGCAATAAGCGATCTATGCCTGTCGTTTTGTTCGTAGAAAATTATAGACGGACGAATTTAATTTGGGAACATCTTTCGGTCTGTTATTCGTAGGGATGAGGGAGGAAGGGAATTTGGAACGGGGTTGAATATTACTGAAATAACAGTCTTTTAATTTCCTGAACGATAAACATTAGATATTTCAATTGTGTGAGTGGATTCAGTGGCGGATTGATCAGAGGTGTCTGCTTTAAATATTAGACAATATGTTAAAATGGTAATGATCTTTTAGTAGCTTGAAAATATAATACAAATTTAATATTCTTACCATATGCAACTAACATTTACGGTTCATTACTATTTTCTAAAAAAAAAAAATAATAAAATCGTTTTTCGAGGTAACTCCTTCCTTTTTAGCGGTTAACAAGTTAAGATTGCATAGCTTTTGATAATTTTGTATATTCCTGCACAAGTCATTGTCCATTGTTTTGATACATAACCGTCTGAGTGGATGGTTGAGGGTCTTCGTGAAGTGCTTGAAGGAGAAACTTGAAATTCGTCACGTCCAAGCTCGACACGTGGTGACCCCCCTCTACCCCGTTCATCCCAGAAAGTGACAGTCACTTTCTAAGAAGGAACAATGGAAAGGTGACAGCGGACCCAGTGTCCAGTGACAGGCCACCGATAGCCTCCCCTCCCTTCTCGGTATACGCGACCGTGCAGCTTCTAGAGTTACGAGCATTCCGTTTTTCCATTTCGGCAACGTTACACCCGGCTTTGTCGCCCGCCGCGTTATCGTCGACCACCCAACGATGCCTCGGTTGGCAGGTGCTTTCGAACGCGTTCGGGTGTCCCGATAACGAGCGTTGGTCCCCGCGACCGGTCGAGTTTTATCATCTGCGAACGATTAAGAAACCGCAACGGGAGTAGTGAGTCGGGTCGAGTCGTTGAAAAAGAGTTATCGGAGCACCGAGATAACCCTTTGCCTCACTGGTCATCGAATGAAAGAGGACCTATGTGTTGGGTGATGATTTTTTTTCTGGCGCCTTCCTGTTCCGTTCGAACGATAAAGTGGATAGAGGAGTCATGGAGAACGATGTTGATGGATCTATTGGCGTTGGTTTCTAATTTTTTTTTCATTCTTGAAAAATTTTATGTACAGTGATTCCTCGGTGAGTACGAGACGAGCGTTATTTTCACCACTGGAATCAATCGAAACGGAGTCAACAGAAGCTAAGTAGACGGTTTTGGGTAAAAAAGAAATTTATGAGGGGCTGAAAAATCTTTCTGTCTTTCCTTGAATGCTCCGAAGCGGACAGAAGACGCGAATCCTCGTCCAGACATCGCGTTCCGAGCGCGGCAGCTCGGCGCGTTTTCGAAAGAAATTACGGCCATTAGGAGAGGTGGGTATCCGTACGAAGTACAAAGCCCCGGTGCCGCTTTTTGCGGTTATTATTTGCCCTGGGGTGGGGCGGGCAAGAATTCAAAAAATGAACCGCAGACGCGCGATGACGAGAGGGAGGAACGGTGAGGTGGAAACAGGAAGAAAGGGGGAGTAACGTGGCCAGCTGGTACCGCGGGACCAGGAGAAAAACGGTCGGTTAAGGACGAAGAAGAGGCGGAAGAGCCTCGCAGAAAGGGAAGAATGGTAAACTGCAGAAGAAGAAGAAGAAGTCCTCTCGCGGTCGAGACGTCGGCGTCAGCGTTGAAGCTACGGACCAAGGAAAAAAGGGACTTTCCATCCAGCATGGATGCCGTGGCAATCCCCCTCCGATAACAATCGTAGATCGAGGGCAAAGGATCCGTGGATGATGATGCTCGAAGAACGCTTCCGCGGATGATGAACTCGAAGAACGCTTCTCATTACGACGTTCGATCTTCGTAAAAGAGGTTGGCCAGAGGTTAACGCGTATAATACGACTGGAGGATAATGCGATGGAAGTTTTCGAACAGTTTTTCCTAGACCCCTGTCCGTACGTTGCTCCAGGAACGGGTTGAGGATCGGTCAGCCAGTAAAATCGTGTCTAAGGTAGAGGGACAGGGATAGATAGTTACTACTGAACGGAGACGCTTGGTGTTCCAGCCAATTTATTAGTCCATTACCATAATTACCGTTAAATGCGATACACGTACGACTTCACGCGATCCGTAGCGAGCTCATTTTCCATCCGGGACGATTTAAAGCCCGCGGAGAAAGGGAGAACGTAGACTATCCAGCTATTTCTTGACTGGATCTCTCCCTGCGTCTGCACGGTTTCGCACTTAATAGAAACGGGAGCGATTTGAATGTCTCCCCTCCAGTTAATTAATCGCCAATAGACTGAGTAATAGCCCTGGGCTTGGGGGACACTCCGTTCAACGGGTGGAGTCGCGAGGTGGCACGTCCGCCGAGCTGTGTGTAGGCCAGTGATGGGCAGCTCAGCTGTGTATTTTCATCAGATTTTTTCAATATAAAACAGGCAAAGGAGAACCAGTGATAAACGTAACAATCTGTCTTTTTGAGGCTGCAATTTTTAAATTTTGGCGAATTTTTTACGAATTCGTAGAATATGACAAACCTTGATTATTGGACAACATAGTCAGACTTAAAAACTGGGAATATATTACAATCATGAACTCTGGTCCCATACTTAATTGTGTATATTTGCTGGGACGTTGCGTAAGGTGCTGTCTCGTTCTCGCGGGAAGAAGCAATTTATCTAATTGTCGCTATTGTTCGCGAGAGCCTGGCGCGCAGCTTCGAAGCTCCATCGGTGGTTTTTCCCTCTCTGTCCTGCGGAGAGACCTTAATTAGGCCTTTAATGAGTCGTTACCGGAGATTCTGAGCCATTCTCGTTTGCGTAACCGCTGAGCACAATTCAACCGACTCCCGTGGATCTCTTTTAGCTTCTGGACCGACGAACCATACGCTTACTTTTATATATAGTAAAGGGTCCATGAGAGTGAAACTCGG
Organism: Dufourea novaeangliae; assembly: GCF_001272555.1. NCBI lineage: Eukaryota > Metazoa > Arthropoda > Insecta > Hymenoptera > Halictidae > Dufourea > Dufourea novaeangliae. The sequence continues at coordinate 1,554,453 of NW_015373993.1, read as the reverse complement.
AATCGCTTCAATACTTTCATGACGCACCACGAATCGTTTCAACGTCTCACAAATCAATTTCTTGGCCCCAAGCCCGAGCCTGGGCAACAAAAAACCGGAGAGGACAATAAATTTTACGCTTGACAGATTCCACGAACCCCCTAGTGGTGGGGATGAAGTAGAAACTCTCACGAGGAATTTACTATTCAACTCTCATGAGGTACTTCCTATCCAACTCTCACGAGGAACTTCCTATCCAACTCTCATGAGCAATTTCCTCTGGAACTTTCACAGGGAACTTCGTCTTGAATTCTGATAAAGAACTTCTTATCCAACTCCCACGAGAAAATTCCTATCTAACTTTCACGAGGAAATTCCTATCCAACTCTCATGAGGGACTTCCCATCCAACTCTCATGGCACCTTCACTGTATTCTCCGTAATTAACGATCTCCGACGAACGACGTTCACAAGGACCACGTCGATTCCATTCCACTTTTTATTCCTATTGATGTAACGGTAAATCAGGAGGATGGAGGGAGCACCCGCGTGGCCAGAGCTCGGAAGAATCGCGAAATCGCGTGACCGCGGGGCGTGTCATCGTCTGCTCGCGCGCGTGTTTGCCCCCATATACACAAGGAACGTTCTGTTGTAATCGCACGTTCCGCGTTCCTCTGAACCACGATGTTAAAGCCGTCGATAGGGAATCTGTCTGCCAGGGCACCGGTTCGAATGGACGCGGCCGTCGCGGTTTTTGTCGGGCGCAACGAGGAAGCGCGAGAATGATCGTTGGGAAAAGAACACGCCTCGCGAGAAGACGGGACGAAGTTTTGCCGGGCATTACTCGATCACTCGCCGTGGATTTTAATGACCAGATCGCACTTTCTCTATCTGTCTCTTTCTTCTTTGAGATTCGATCCTACTGCGAGTAGGAAATATTAATGAATTTTTTGAAATTGGACTAGAAGGATTTTCAGGAGTTTGTTAAACCCTATCGATGCTCCGAGTATATACAGGGTGCCCCATTCAAATCAACCCACTCGAATATCTCCGAAACTATTGACAATATTAAAAAATGTTTCAGACAAAAGTTAAAAAACGTATCGTTGCTTTTTTAAACGGAACCGTGTATTTTTTAATGCACTGATACTTCGACATGTGACCTATGTAAACAACTTATAGAAACCATAGGGCCAAACCGTTTATAAATAAATAAATAAATAAAGACTTACCATCACAATGAGCAAATTCACTCAAGATAAGAAAATCACGATCACGAATAAAGTTAAATTACAGTGATAAATCACTGTTAATGATTTTGCACAGCATCTCCAGTATCTCTGCCCGGTTGCTTCCGAGACCGTGTGGCGTGTGCGCGCACAGTAGGCCTTATTGTGACACACAGGGCGTGCACCCACACGTGTCGAACGTCGCGTATCGCCAACAACCGGGCCTTTATGCTGCTCGCCTCCGTTCCAAGATCACCACCAGCCCGATACGCCACCGAGGAGGGATCGGTAGATGCGTTTTTTCGTCGATCGAGAAACATTTCTGGAGCTCCGTCCCGCTCCTGTGGACAGTGTGGCCCTTTCTTCGAGTCAATCGACGAAAAAGAAGCGAAAAAAAAAAAAGAGGTCGCTCCACACACGTACACACCGCCTACGTGTCCGCGCTCGATGAATCAAAGAAACGCAAAAAACGTCGTCCCCGGATCGGTCGGTCGAAAAAAAACGATTGAATAATCAATCCAGGCCCCGATTGGGGGCGAGATGGAAGTGGTGCGTTCATTACCATAAATACCTCGTGTCGGAGACACTCGCGCATAAATTTCAATCGTGTTCCTGGCGGAACCGAATCCTCTTTTTTTCTCTGTTTCCTTTCTTTATTTCGCGTCGTTTTTTGTCCACGGTCACGCTTCTTTTCACGGACTTCGTGGTCGATTTAGGTGTTTCGATATTCGACCGACACCTCATCGGTGCTTCTTTTTTACGCGGTTTTTTTTTTTTTTTGTCTATGGTGGTGGGACGCAGAAGATTCCCAGTCAATGGGACGAAAAATTGCCGTTGGTGTGTTGAGAGACGATCATCGAGGAGTACTCCTTTCCCGACGTTTGGACGATGGCCTAGAACTCGAGAATTTGTACGTATGTCGAAAACTCGAATGGTTCTCGGGCAGTCCAATTACACGAGGCGGTATCGCGCGAGCAAATACTCCAGTACTGTATACAAACACGTGTGCACGCAGGGATCTCATAACTGAGACAATATTTGGGAAGATAATATTCGGACGGTCGAACCATATCGTTCACGCCCTGACACATATATACATGTACCTAGGCACATACATATATACAGGGTGAACCACGAAATGTGATCACCTTCACTTTTTTTATAGATCAACCTATCATTTTTTTACTCCAATCTGTTAGAGGATACTATTAATTTAATAAATAATTTGTTTTTCTTCTATACCAAGGAAACATTAAGAAAGTATTATTATATAATTGAAAACGATGTTCAAGACTTGGTTAAGATTTATTTTTTTAATAAGATCGTTAAGCTTTTAAATTTGTTCGATCGAAAATTAAATTTGAAACTGATCACTAGACCGGATTTTTATGCAAAATGACATTTTCTAAATTAATTCGTAAAGTCAAAAACAAAGATAGGAATTTTTTCTTGTATCTTATTGAGTTAAGAACATAATAGAAATATCATTGAAACGTATAGAAACTTTCTGTTTTATTGTATTTCACAGACCCCTATAGGCAATAAATGCATAAAATCCGCAGTCTACTGATCACATTTCGAGGTACACCCTGTATACACGGCGACATCGTGAGCGTTTCACCAAACGCGTCAATGCACACATGCACTTTACCTTCGAGTCGGGACAAACTCTGTTATCGACAGATTTTTTCTAGAACACCGTCAGTCCACGTGGAAACGCGCACCGCCGTGATCCCTCAAAAAAAAAAAGTCAAAAGCGCCGCGTATAGACGAACTATGTGTGTGTATTAGTGTTTCTGGCCAGATCGTCTGAAGAGGATACACGGAGTCGTAAAGTTCGTCTCGAAACGAGGCTTTTAGGACGCTTTTAGTGCTTCGGTTGCACGGTGAACGCTTCTTCGATTCACGAGACAGAGCAGATTGTATATACTGGCTGAGAAAATAAATCTACTCGAAACAACAAAACTTTTCTCCACGCCGAAATACGCGTCTGGAGTCCAGGGAGGGAGGGGAATCACAGTAAAAAAATAAGCTTTCGATCGTGGGCCAGTTTCACTGTCTTTGCGTATACTCCGAAAGTAAGTTTACTTTAGAGTCAGTTGACTCTACTTGTAACCAAATGGATTCCAGTTATTTGGGACTCATCGAGACTCACATAGGTAAATATAATGGATACATTTAATTAGGTCTTTGAGTTTCGCTGCAAATAAACGGAATCCACTGTACAGTTTATCCTCGATTAGTGTTCGAAGGCTCCTCGACAATGACAAAACGAGGTGTAACGAACTGAAGCAAATAATATTTCTTTCAGCCCGATATGGCCATTAGTTTACGAAATATTTAATATTTAGTGCCGAGGAGCCTTAAAACACTCATCCAGGATTTTCTGTATAATCTCGTATTATCAGAATTGAACACGCATACTATCATCAAATGGTTAATCTACAATCAACCCTTCACACCTTACCCTCGGATCAGAAAGCTAGAACCTTCACCTGTTCGGTTTACACAATAAAATTTCAATATCACGTCACAGGTGACACACGACCAATAGGGGTTAAATAATACAACGTTCAAGGTTTCAAACGGGTTTCAAGGATCTAAAATATTTTAAAAGTACCAACCTCCCTCAACCCCTCGGATTCATCATCCGTTGGCTAATGCACGTTTAAATGCTAGATGCCCCATAAAGGCCACGACGAGGCTGTTCGGGGATCGGTAAGATAATAATTAAGAGCAATGTGGAACGTATATATACACACGTCGAGAGAGCCGTGCCACGGAATAGCCTCGCCTCCGGGTACGCTTTCACGATCATCTACCTGGATCTCTCCTCCTGGGAACGAACCTGCCGCCGTTCCCGTATCCTCTCGATCTAACCGACGACTTGAGGCCCGGGCCCCCGTGAGGCGGACCGCCCTGGAAAAATCTGTACACGTTGGTAATTTTACAATGTTCTTTGCTTCCTCTTTTTCTTTTCTCCCCGCTCGATAATAAAGGGTAATTCCCTCGCGTGGAATACACTCGACCAGCAACTTTCTTGCGGTTTTCTATAATTAAACTATATCGAGGGAAGGGAAGGGGACCGGAACGAGGCGGGGCCTTCCGTACTTTCCAATATTTTACGACAATTCATTGTGGGTTTTTCGAATCACTCGCCGATAATTATACAGGTGTGTTCACCGAGGTGGGCATATACGAGCATCGTGTTCGACTTTGTTGTGTTTTATAATAGGACGTTTTTTCTATAAAAAATATACAAGAGGCGAGTTTAGCCTTTACGACGGTCGTGTTTTATTTAAGCACGTGCAACCCCTTTGACGTACTCCTTGCATTCATATATGCCATTCATAAAATATTCATAGACGATCTCAACTAACGAAAGTTGGAAAAATGAGAGACGGTTGAGGGTTAATTATTTCACCATAGAAACAACGGAGGGGGGGAGGGGGTGGAGATCCGTAGCCACAGAATTAATAACATTTTCCACGCCTACTTTTCTCCGTGGTCTCCAATCCGGAATTCCAGCAAATCTCACGTCGAATTATACACAACGAGATCTCGAAATCAATCAAAACTCCACGATAATTGACCGCGAACAGCCCCTCTATTCTCGGTATAGTATATGTATATATCTCCGGCGGCGTGTCAGGGAGCACGATAACTCTTCGTTCCACTCCGCGACATGTTAATTCACAGTTTGCGCGTTGTTGCGCTCGCGGGGCATCGCGAGCCAGCCAGAAAATAATTAAGTCCCGTCGAGGCTCGAGGCCCCGCGAGGGGCCCTTGGACCGTTTTCCTTCGTGAATTCCCCGCCCTTCTGCAGAGTGGTCCAGTATCAAAACTTAGCGATTCATTTAGCTGAAGCAATGGCAAAAATGTCGAAGCTTATAATTTGTTGGAATAAATGAAACTGGAGATAAATTATTATCAGCTTTAGGGATCCTTTTTGATGATGTAATCATTCGTTAAAGGGTATGTTCTGGACAATCTTCGTGGAAGTATAAATTGTTAAAGAAATTTGTTGTCTATCTCTGAGATCAACGACACCGAAAGGTGCTGAGGAAGGTTGAATAATGCATGGAATAAATCACCCGTGGTTAACCTTTCGTGACCTCCCTTATTTTTACTGCTTCCGTCACCCCTCAGGGTCTTTTATGTCCGGACCGATTTTTTTTTATCTTGTAAACTTTCAAAGAATCCGAACAAATTCAAGGATACTTCCTAGGATCTCTAATACTTGGTTCAATAGTTTCTAAAGTTAAATGTTGGAAGGTTTTTTATATTAACAATTAAATCCTTCGTTTCAGAGATATATACTTAACTTTTCGAACCGATCTCGAGATTTAAACTCTCACGGAGCCTTTACTGTACTTTTTTCGAAACTTTTCATCCAGATAATGAATTTGCCCATCAAGTTCACCCCGAGCCTCGTTATTATTCAAATTATTCTTACGGTTATCGTCGTGTCGTTATTATTGGCACTGCCGTCGTTGGGCGACGCGCGTCGTTATTGACACCGGGCGAACCGCCTATAAGCTGAAAAACTATCGTGTACATGACCTGTGGGTATGTATATGTACGCGTTCGCCGCGGTATTACACCAGTCGGACGTCTAAACGGCTCACGGACGGATATAATCGCGCGTTCCATCGGTCCATGGGGGCAGAGACGGGCGTCGGAGCAGCCGACCGGAGAAACAATCGACCGGTAATCACCGCCTCGAAGGTGATAAATCGTCCTCGCGAACACCGAGAGGAACGCCGGGACCGCCACGCGTCATAAATTTGCTCGACGATAAGCTCCGGCCCGGGCGATAATGAAACGCAAGTGTTTTCTGTCGTCCTTGCCTGGGTGGCTGTCGACCACGGAGGGCGAAGATCGCGTTGAACACACGCGAACGATCGGAATTCTCGGGAGGAATCGAATCTTTAGGGGGTGAGAATTAGATCTGTTTGAATCGAAACCTGGGATCTTGAATTTTTTAATCTTTAGACTTTCGTTATGATTTTTTACGGTTGACGTGACACAATTTTTCATGTAACTTTTTTAAAAACATTATTGGCCTTTATTTCTTTCATCTGCTGGAATCTATGCGTTGAGTGTTGTTAGCAATACGATAAGAATTATTTCAAGAGGGATCACTGATCATAGGTAAGAAATATGGGTTTTATATATATATATATATAAATATTACCTCGAAGCATAAGCAAATGGATTTTTTTTACACACTATTGGACGGGCGTTTTGCTCTTGTACTTCGAAGCTCGTAAGCCGAGAATAACCGTGTGAAAATCGTAGTGGGCAGCTCGACACTCATTCCGCGCCATAAATAATCTATTCTTGTATTGTTATGTACATATTCTTTATATTTGTATTTACTTTGCCAAAGGGTGTTACCCGTATAATAAATATTATTATAACTTCGCCAGACTCGGGAATCCCACGTACCATAAATCAGATGATCCATCGGTTAGAGGGAACTGCGGCTAACGAAAATCCAGGTTTTTCCCTCGTGGGCCTATTTAATTCCTAGGGCCCCTGCGTAATCGTCCTCGACAACGTCACTTCGATTTGAAATATTAACTTTTGTCAGTTGAAAAATTCCAGTATTCCTACCAAAGATAAATAAAAAGAAGGAAAAAAAAACGAAAAAAAAATAGGTCCGTTTAATATCGATATTTTCGTCTTCCAAATAACGAAATACAATACATACAGGGTGGAGGATATATTTAGGTGGCCTATTTTAAGCAGAACACGTGTATCAGTCCAATAATTTTCAAATAACAATTCAAGGATCAGGGCATTAAAGGGTTAAAGGAGGGAACACACTATGAAAATCGTCCTAGAATCGAGCATCTCGATCGTGTTCGACTTCCATCGTCTCCAGTTCTCGTGTTTCGGGACTATCCAGGGCCTGCCCTCTTTGTGGAGGAGATTCTTATCGAGACGACACCGTGTGGATCGTGACGGGAATCACGTAGACAACGACCCCTGGGCTCGTTTTTCTTCTCCCCCTTTCGCCACGAGGAAATGTCTCGCCTGTGCATCGGGGCCCTTCGGAGGATAGTGTTGCCCGCCTATCGAACCTCCGGAAAGCTTTATCGTAAGCAGATTAACGGCCCCGCGGTTTCTTGGAACTCGGAACGCGTTCGGAACGTGTCATCCGAACTGGACATCGAAACGGTTTCCAGCCCTCCCTCGCCTACGTCAGCATACACCGTTACGTTCCTCTTTTATTTATTTTTTTCTTTCTCTGGCTAGATTAGCTTTTCTTCCCTGATCGGTAAAAGCCCAGCCCAGCGAGGTGTTGGATAATTGAATCTGACGGGTAATTCGAGACAACCGATCTCTGGTGATCCTCACCCGGAAGAATTCGACGCTCGAATGACTGTGGACCGAGAGACGGACGCGTAAATCGCGGCGATTGTTTACACATAGGGTGGATGCACCAGTAAATGAATACTGTAGAGTAAATTATGGTATTAAAATAAACATATTTAAATAATTTCCCTTCGTTTGGTTAGGAATGTTTGTTTACTTAATATTGTTCTTTCACTGGTGAAATCGGTGGTTTTTATTTTTAACCCGTTAGGGCCATATCTGTCTGATTCCAAACTGTCAAAATTCGACAGTTATAAAATTTCTTAATCATTCATTCATCGGTTTGTTCGACCAAATCACTAATACCAAACTGGAAATTTCACCTAAAAATTGTAGAAACTTTATCAGAAAAGCATGACAAAAGTAAAGACCATAAAAATACATAAATGGGATTGCAAAAAAATCTACAATTAAATTATTGCTCCGAAATGATTTTCTGAGTCACTGTACCATACATCCACACAAGTCGAGGCGAACGGTGATAAAAATCTCCGTCGGAGCTCTCTCGACCGGAGGGGAAGAAAAAAAAAAAACGAAAAAAGACAAGTGAAGTGTCACAGAAGAACAGTCGAAGGGTAGTGTGGGTTCGCCGCGTATCTCCGCGCTCTTTGGCGTTTACGAGTCCCTCCCCCTCTTCATTCACGTGGGTATAGGGGGTGAGGGCACAAGGGAAGCTTTTCAAGACCACGCGAGAGATCTCTCGAGTGGAGATTTTTTTTCTTTTTCAACGAACCCGCGAAGAAACGGACGGTGCACGGCCTGTTGTGTCGCGGGTGGAAACTATAAAAATTGTCGTAAATGTCCCAAAGACCGTACGTTTGCGGCCTCGAACCGTGGACGGAGCAGAGAACGCGACAGGAACGGTGTCCAGGGGGTCTTCGGGGGAAAAAAACGGACCTTTATCGCGGACATAGGAACAGTTCTTGTTTTCGCGTGGAGGTGAAATTTCTGGGAGTAATGCCAACGGAAACAATCCGTGGGCACTATACAGTGGGAAAATTATTATACTCAAAATATTTGCGAAATAGGAAGACCCATTCTATACAAAAGTTTAACAAGAGAAAAAACATCGTATTACTCTCGCAATATCCGGTAGATGGACGTTTTGACTTTATCTATTGTTTCTGAGAAAAATTCAATTTGATTATTAAATTTGTTGGCTATATTGCATATTCTGGTTATTGTATCTGTGTGGTTGTACCTGGATGCGTAGGAAGTAGGGATATTATTGACACTTCATATACAGAGTGTCCGAAAAGTCCTTGGAGGGGATGATTCCTGTAAAATTAAATTGAAATTTAAATGTTTATGTTTTAAGGTAAATATTTTTAAATTTAGCCAACTCAGCATACATTCAATGCTAGTAGTTTTAGTGTTAAAATACATTGCCGTATGTCAACTGTGGGTTTTTCTTTGTAGAAAATGCTACAAGGAAATGCCGCTATTCTAAGGGGCTAGATCGCAGATCCATTCGGAACATACACGCTCGGCGATTAATGCGCGCTCGCGTGCACCAGGCGCGTGACCGAACGAAAGAATCGGTGCAACGTTAATTACGTCGCCCCGTAAAACGTTACGCGCCCGTTTAACGGTGCGTTTCGACGTGCCCAGTCCGTTATGTCGACTGTGGGAATGCGAAAAGTCTGGTTCCCGATCGATTCCTGGATCGATCAATTCAAACTCGGTCTTTACTTTGTTACCAGGACCGAAAAATAATTCCTCCAGGCCTACCGATAAACAGAAGATTTTAGATAGATCAAATCCATCCTAATTTTCTCACGGTGTTTATTTCCGGTATGTTTTTCGATCCCACGGAAAGATCGCGTCTTCGATAAAAATAGAGCCTGCACAAGAGTTTTTCGAGAGGGGTTAAAATTGGGCACCCTGGCGCGAAGGGCTGACCCGTCGACCTCTCTCCTAGCTGGTTCGAACCGTCCAATCGGAAGACGCCACAGTCATCCCCACTCCAATAGACTCGGAAGCAGATGTCGCGTAACGGAGGTCGGTTCGAAAAGTCAGTCGGAACCCAGCCCACGCAGCGATAAGTGTCCGATAAATCGTAGCGGTGTTTTGTGGTCTCCAGAGAGTATCCTTCTCTATCTTTCGCGCATGTGGATCCGTTTCTTTCTATGTTCGAGGATTTTACGTCGCGGCGATAATGTGCATCACGACCATAACAGTCAAGGTGATTAATTCTATTTACTATCGTGATCTTATTCGCGGTTTACTGCTTGATTAATAAGACCTGTGTGTGTGTGTATATATATGTATATACAGGGTGTGCCATCAAACGTGAGTACTTTCGATATCTCACTTATTTTTGAAAATACAAAATAAAATGTAAATACTATGTTAAGGAACAATTTTTCTTAAGGTCATATTTTAAGACATTTCGTATTTTTATCAGCGTAGTAGTTGAGATCAATACCAATCCAATGAGTATTGTGACCTTGAGAATGAAGAATCTACACATTTAAGTGACTAGATTTAAATAATAAAATAACTACGATAGAGGGATCAGTGCAAGAATGTATCGAAGTTGATGGACATTACTCTGAGCATTTATTAAAATAAATTTTCCACGTATCAGAAGCAAGTGAGATATTTAAAGTGTTCATGTTAGATGGGACACCCAGTATTTGTAATACGTTATATGAATAGAAGGCAACCGGATGAAATTCGGGTGAAAGTTAGCTGTCTTTCCCCGCCGGGCGAAATTTTCGTTTTCGATATTAGGAGACCGTGAAGCAACAGTTGTGTTCGGTGGTTTGTTCCGATGGATGATCGGTTGTAGTTACCCACAATGGATGAATTGTTTCACGAATTAAAAATTATGTTCGTTACTTCCGGGATCGAGGTTCGCCTCGAAGTTTGTCCGCCCTTCGTTCGGTCCATCGGATGATGACTCTCTCGTTAACATCGCGCGAGCATTGATTACGAACCTCTCGACGAAGAGAGTTAGTGACGGGCCGCGACTTCGCGTCATTTCCTCGGGCACAATAATGGTGGTTCTATGCCACCAGCGAGGAATCTGCAACGCAACGGTCGTTGTGGTCTCGACAACGTTCACCCTTGTCCGTTCTCGGTTAACTAACTATTGTTTTCCTTGCTGTTGCAGGTAAGTGACACCGAGGTGAATCCTCGACTTGCGCCACGCTCGAACGATTCCGGACGGTAAGTGACGTATGAAAAGCTCTCGTGTAGACGACAAACATCCGCGATGGCACGGTGTGTGTATGAGTTCGTGAATGGAATTATGGAAAAAAGGAGTGCTTAAGGGGTTATGCTAGTGTGACCGCTATATAATAAGGCAATTTTTGGGAATTTTTTAAAGAATAACTATTGAAGTTATCAATTTGAATAATATATATATATATTTACTGAATAATATTTGTAAAGTATGCTATATTTTTATAAAGTAAAAATAATGTATTTCGTCGAACGATTCGTGTCAATTCCAGGAGAATCCACGTGATAATTAGACGTTTATGCATTTATAGAGTCACTTAACTTGGAAAATGGCAGTAAAATGAAGATTCTAATAAAGTTTAAATTTATGCGTTATTATTAACGTAACATGCAGAATTCAAAATTCTTCGGCCATTTTTATTTTTAGATATTAGTATCTGAAATTATGAATTTCCACAAACTTTCACGGTGTAGTAATAATTAGCTTGAACGGTTCTGAAACACTCGGTAGATTGTACAGTTTCGAACTGGTTCGTGTCGGGCTGTCAAACGGTGAAGGATTATATACAGGTTTATCGTCTTAATTAACGGATAATATCTGCTTTCGTGACTGGATCTTCTTAAGGAAACGACAAATCGTAAAATTATAATTCGGTATTTATCGTTGTAATTACTGCGTTATAAAGAGGCTCCGAGTCGTCGATTAGTCACCATCTGTACGCGCCGGTCCACGGAATTTCGGGGTCGCCGGCAGAGAAATTTTCGTACCTGAAGAGAGCGACGATCGTTCGGAGAAAGTGCGCGAACCGCTAATTAACTGTTCGTATTGTTGCTGCGAATCCGCGGCGTTTCGCATGGCGGAAGAAAAAAAAAATAGCAAGTGCAAGCTATATGGGGAATTAACTTTCGTTTAACTCGTTTTGGCCCATATATATTTTATATATATTTTTCCATGACGAAAAAAATCGTCATCCCCATTGGAATTGTCTTCCTGGTATGACGAAATATTTTTGGATAATATAAATTCGACCTTAATCCTCCGTCCCTTGTGTCAATTTGACATATTTTTCTCCTTAGGAAATGAAATCATTCCGTCATGTATAGGTAAATTTAGCTGAAACTCCGTGACTTTTATTTTAGAGAAATTGGAGATCTAACTGTTTATCTCTTCGTTACATTTATTTCTAACCACGGTGTCAATTGACCACCGAGGGAAAAATTAAGTTGGCAACATGAATATGGGGATTAACTCTTTGAGGCACGGTGGTATGAAAAATGTCCCACCTCTTTTTTGCACCCAACTCGCATAGTGGGACGTTGTTCATACCACCTTTAAATCGTGGAATTACTAAAAATAAAACATAATTCAATTATAATAAAATTTCGACACATTTCATACAAAAAAATGAATGTGCAATTAAGTATTTCTTTTATTGTAAAATCCTGTGCTTCAAAGAGTTAAGTCATCGAGTCTTCGCTCAGAAAGATCCCCCAGGGACCACACGCGAAGTCGTCCAGAAAAGTGAAAAAGAAAAAGAGAAGGGAAGCAAGTAGTGAAGTTTACGCGAATGGAACCAGCGTGTAGCCGATGGTTCGCGATCGATAACGGCCCAGGGTGGTTTAACCGTGTCGATCGGGACCGAGTTAACGGGGCAGCAGCAGCAGCAGAGGAGCTCGAAGAAGGATTAGCAGAAGGGAAGTGAGTGAAGACTACCACCACGTAGGCACTGAAAGATGCAACCAACCCGATCCGTGGTGGTCCATCGGGGCAATAATTGCGCCCAAGCAATTGCACGGACACGCGAGGGACGGGGTGGTGGTGGACGAGCAGATAAATTTTTGAAAACGTGCCTCGGCTCATAAATCAGGAATCACTGGACGTGGCGGGATGATCTCCTCTCTCTTTCCCCCGGTGTCTCCTTATCGGTGGACGTCGTCGTCAGGGCCCACCTCGCGTATGGAAATCGAAATTGTGCCGGGAAGCCTCTCTTTCTCTCTTGAACGACGTGTTTGTCCCCCCCACCATCGTAGAGGATGCAATTACGCGCGCCGTGGTTCGTTCCTTTCAGCAGAAATGAATCTGGGATTTTTACCTCGGTACCCGCGACCGATAGCGTGTTGATTAATGGGACCGCGGTTCATAAATTCCAACGTGGACCGATATATCGGTCAGAGGGGAGGGGATAGGATGATTGATTTTTCGAGCATGGCATTGATTTAAATTGAAACACCTCGGGGGCGAGCTGCGCTCGAGGGGCTGGCTCTCTTGTGTTCTATTGTCCGATGGCGATAGGAAAAACGTCTAGGAACGCTTTATCTAGATCGTGCTCGGGTGGAGGGTATTGAATTCTCGGGAGGAAACGGACGGCGGTACGTGTTACACGTGAATTGGAGGAGGAAGCCTCTTGGGTGTATGGAGCACAAAGTGGTTCAACCCTTTCGCTACCCCGATGGGTGTTCCGTCATCGTAGGATGATGTACGGACGTGCACACAGCGAATGTGATCTTGATGAAAGGGTTAGACACTGAGAATCAGTGCATGATTCGTTTCGTTGTGTAACGCAATTTTTTGTTTTTGAAAAGGGATGTAATACCGATACGGAATTCCAGGGTGGAAACAGAAAATAGCAAAATATATTTTAAATCGTGTATCTATGTTTTAAGAAAAATAAAGAAAGGGTAAATTTCCTTAATATTGTAGCCATAATAACACCGAAAACATAGAATATATAATTTCTCCACAAATTATTAACGGTCCTACAATTCGATAATTTTTATAATGATTACTGAACATACCAAAATATATTTAAATTGTGTATCTATGTGTTAAGAAAAAAAAAAGAAAGGGTAAATTTCCTTAATATTGAAACCAGAATAACACCAAAAAACAGAATATATAATTTCTCCATCTATTCATAATAATTTGATCGCTTACTGCGATTGTACCAAAGATTCAATGAAAAACCACGTGAATCTCTAGACACGAAGATAGTCCCTGGACGGTGACGATCGAGAAAGCTTTTCCAACTCGGCCACCGATAATAAGACCGGTGCCTCATAAATTTCACCTTAATACGTTATTGGCGCGGGGCCTGCGATACCATCGGATTGAAATTAATTCCGACGCCTGGGCACGTTGAAACGGCGAGATTGTGTCTCACGTGCGAACGCACCAGCCAGCCGACCAATCCCCGGTCAGAGAGGAGGGGAAATATTGTAATTCGAAGCATTAAAAATAGATACGATCTCGAAAAGTGCGACGAGCCCGTCATAAATCAGAAATCGTTTGGACCTGGTTACGCGTTGCGTTCCCTCCTCCCTTCCACCTCCAACATACTATCTATAGACACTGTGTTTGCGTAATTACGACGGCCGTTTAACGACCCGCGAATATGGGGGGGGGGGGAGAATCGGGGACGAGCCAAGAAATCGGAAAAGAAGAGAATCGGGTACGCGTCGGTTCGACCCGAACTGGAACACGGGATCAAAACAACCTGAATTCCTCTCAGGCCTCAATGGTTAACCGATTTTACTTTGGGATGACCGAATATAAGGAACCATCGAGAAATTCGTCTCTATCCGTGAAAATTTGGAAACTTCGAGTAGATCTTGAATTTTAATTCGAAAAGATGGAACCTGGTGATCGGTAAAATAATCGAAATCATCGAAACACGGGATCGAAACAACCTGAATTCCTCTCAGGCCTCAATGGTTAACCGATTTTACTTTGGGATAACCGAATATAAGGAACCATCGAGAAATTCGTCGCTATCTATGAATGTTTGGAAACTTCGAATACTAGATCTTGAATTTTAATTCGAAAAGATCGAAGCTGGTGATCGGTAAGATAATCGAAGTCGATTACAATTAATGAATCGATGTTGATTTCCGAAAATTCATGGATTTCTACGTTTTTATTACGATTAACTGCGTTTACCATTCGAACACATGGTCGGTTTTCGATCGAACAGTGATTCGAGACGATTCGAGCATGAATTTCATCTTCGATCTCCCGTCCTGGTAATCGTTCCCACGGGACGAATGATTGTTACGCGAGCGCAATCACGGCACGTAACGCCCGGGGACGACGAACTTTTAAAGAATCTGCGGCCCTACGGTTCCGTTCATAAATCAATGCGTTAGCGACGCGTGTATGCGTCTCGGTTTTTTACGGAATACGAACGAACGAGCGCGAATACGAGCGCGATGATTAATGGGGGACCGACGGTACCGTTCATAAATTCCCGAACGAAGGGTAAACGAGCGGAGGGAATGCCGGTGTGAGGGCGATCCCGATTGATTCCGTGCTTCGACGACGAACACCTCGAGTAGGTCGTTCGAATTCTCGCGTGACAATAAGCCTGATTTCGCGTTATAAATGATTTTCCCCGTCGTTTATCCGAGGTCCGACGCTCCGATCGAATAAAGTGTCAAGCATACTTGGGGGGGGGGAGAGGAGTCGATAAAACGACCGGGAAACGAATAACCGGAAGAAATTATTTTTTTTAATTATTTTAACTTCATATCATAAGGCAAACATGTTTATATTCATCGAGGTGTTACGTCATGAAAAATCTGTAACTGGTTTGGCAGTAAGTGCTGAAGTAAAAGTGAGTAGACCGAGTAGACACTCGGCAAACAATGATTTAAATCTCATTAACTGTTTAAAGGTCAGTATGACGAGCTTAAGGCGAATTTACAGTTTGCACGTGCATCGCGAATGATTCATCCGCAGTCCATTCAATTCGTGAAAATTGGAAACTGTCTTATTAGGATGTTCCATTTGGATGTTCCCTTTGAACGAAACGCAGATGAAAACAATCTTTACCCTTTCAGGGTGTATAAATCATCTACATTGTAAACATTCAAACTCTAAATTCGCTTTTAGATACTGCTGCTTTTCGCCATGTATTCTGGCATTTCATTCGAAGTTTTCTGTGAAAGTTATTTCGAAGAAACTCTGATTCGTATTTAGTGAGAAACGTTTTAAATGCATTTCTATTCGTTCGGGATAAATATCGATGCGCCTCGTGGTTAAATTGCAACCAGGTTCGAATCACTGAACGATTCTTATTGCAAAGTATCTTGGTATCATTCCGACGGGTAAACTCGTCTCGACGTTTGAAAGAACGGCGAATACTCGCGCAAACGAGACTGCTCTCGGCGTCGATTCCCCTCTAATTAACCGAATCAACGGCCGTTTACACAGCGGGGACGCGAGATAAACGTTTTATCGTTATGCACGCCCGCTAGATTACGCTTTTCTTTGGTGCTCTGGAGCGTCGACGTGTTTCTATATATAGAACACCGTTTATACTCTTTCCGCGAGAGAACTTTGCACTTGTATCGCGGCGACACACCGAGAGGGATTCAATGCACTCGTTTTATCGAGAGCCCCGAGTCCGTGAAAAACGAGATGATTTCTTCCTCTACGGAAAATTTCATTTAATTTATTACCATTAACGGGAAGATCGTGTTTATACAAAAGTTTAACAATATCATCGCATTGCACTACGTGTAGTAGTTTTAAGTATACAGTAAATCCTCGATGAGTATTCGAAAGCTCCTCGGTACTGAACGTTAAATATTTCATAAATTCTAATGGCCATATGCGGCTGAAACAAATATCATTAGCTTCAGAATTCCAAGCCTTATCACTGTGATAAACCTCATTAAAAAGTCAGCGTTATACCAGGAGACCTCTTCTTGTCATTACCGAGAAGCCTTCGAACACTCATCGAGGATTTCCTGCACATCCAACAGGTCGAAGTTCTGATCTTATTAATTGATTTTCAGAAAAATTCAATTTTTTTCAAAAAACTAGGGTACAATAAATTGGAATGCATGATGGGGTACATTGAAATTTATTTGATTTACAAGGATAAGACAATCTACTAATCTATTAATAACATAGATATCAGCTGCAGTACGTCTATCTTCAAGGCGAGTTGATTTTGAATTTGGACATTATCCTATTGTAGTTGTGATCATTGTACCTCATAAAATATTCACAAAACCAAAATCATGTTCCATTTCTGTCACGTTTATTTGACAAGTATTTGTCTCGTAAAAAGCATTCTGTTCGCGAACACACACGGAAAGAATCGTGGTTCCCACACCGTAAAAATTCAATCGGAATCTGGCTAGCCTCGACACGGTGTTACGCCTTCGATTACGAGAAACTCGTTCGTCACTCGTTACGAATCGATTAACCAGCGCGCGATCACGGTTCTGTCGCTCCGGCCGGGGACACCTGATCAGACCCCGCGATCTAGGTCGAACAAGATAAGCTGACCAGCGTCTAATAGACCAAGTAGCATTTCACGCACGGTGTCTACGAAACCGTATTCCAAGAAACATCTCGGATCATTTTCCTAGAAGATATGGGACGAAAATTATTGCGATTCGTGGGTACTCATTAATGATCCGGAAGCAATTGAGCACGGTGTTGTGGATAATAATTTTTCACGTACTCTTTTACTAACAGAATTAATATTTATTCAAAAAACTATATGACTATTATACACGTGTTGTCTTCTTTTCTCAACTTCCTTACATTCTGTTATTGAATGGGAAAATATAGAATTAGAGGACATTTCTAAAGATCTCTCATGCACTTAGAGATCTTTCACTTAAGATTCTAACTAAAAAATCATAATTATAAAATCACCCTAACAGTTTCAATCCTTATATATTGTGATCGAAATAAAACGAACTACTTTTTTTTCTAGAGAACACTACCCTTTTCTGGAGAAACATCGTTTCTCAATACGATTTCAGACATGGTTCATTATTATTTTTTTAAGGATTGAAAATTTTAGAGTGGTATTATAGTTATACCACCTAAGAAGGAAAAATCAATATAAGATCTGAATATACTGCCAGTAATCTAAAAAGAAAATCCCTTAGTCTACTCAGTCCTCCCACCAATCAAAAACACCCTCGCCACTCACCTACCCCATTAGGAACCAATAAAAAGTTTCTCGTACAAAATCAACAGAATCATTTTCATCGTTACTTCATCGCTGGTCCCATGGCTCTTTGTGTCGCGTTGCAAAGAAGGTTTCGCGATGGCTTGGCTGAAAGACGAAAAAAGGGGTATCGAACATAGGGAGTCCCGGTGATGAAACGGCTGATTAATTTCGGTGGTCCCCTCTGTATATACAGCTTCCAAGGAACAGTACATTTGTGTGCCCTCGCAACCAAGATCGTTCACGAGCAACCTGGGAAAAGTGGGAGCGCGCAAAATCCGTGTATGTACACATATACACACACATACGAGTAGTAGCTAGCAGCAGAAGCCCTCGTCGTCTATACTTGGCACCTCGACTGTGCCGAGAGAGCCCCGAACAGTTTCTCAAAGGTCCTCGAGTGCATCTCTTTCCGACGTCACCTCTCTATCTCTCTCTTCTCCTTTCCTCTTGGTGTATTTATCGGACAGCGGCGAGTATGGAACGATAGAAAACCGCGGAACAGAAACGGTCTTTCATTCGACGTCTCGATGCGACGCGAACAGGGTCGCGGGTCTGACACAGGCCGGAAGTGACGACGATAAAAAAATCCCTCGACTAGATTCAAGTAGAAATCATAGTATAATAATCAACTTGATCCATCGGTGTTTTTTTTTCCCTTGTCTCTTCTACGACGAGGATTTTTCTTCCGTGAAAAGAGTTGTTCCTAGTCGAAATCGCGAGTGTGCCGAGTTTCTTGTTGCCCTCGTGTGTTTTGTGAGATTATACCGATCTATCTCTCATCCCTCGCTCTTATCCAAGCCCCCTGGTTCACCGAGGTCTCGAAGTTACGATGATCGGTCGAAGTGATAAGTGATGTGGTTCAAGTACTACAAGGGATACTACGACGTACGTAAGCTGGAGCTGGAGCTGGTGAGTGACGATGGTCCCTTCCTCTCTGTGCTCCAAACTGATACGATTAGGAATATCGAATAATTTCCAAAGGGATGAGAAATAGTACTTTCAAGGGTAACTGTGCTCTAAACTAACACGATTAGGAATATCGAATAATTTCCAAAGGGATGAGAAATAGTACTCTCGAGGGTAATTATGCTCCAAACTGACACGATTAGGAATATCGAATAATTTCCAAAGGGATGAGAAATAGTACTTTCAAGGGTAACTGTGCTCTAAACTAACACGATTAGAAATATCGAATAATTTCCAAAGGGATGAGAAATAGTACTCTCGAGGGTAATTATGCTCCAAACTGACACGATTAGGAATATCGAATAATTTCCAAAGGGATGAGAAATAGTACTTTCAAGGGTAACTGTGCTCTAAACTAACACGATTAGAAATATCGAATAATTTCCAAAGGGATGAGAAATAGTACTCTCGAGGGTAATTATGCTCCAAACTGACACGATCGTAAATATCGAATACTTTCCAAAGGGATGGAAAATAGTACTCTCGAGGGGAACAAGCAACGTTGTCTGTCGATCGACACATTCCACGCGGACTTTCAACTCTTGAAACATCCCCGCGGACCGCCCAGTCTTCCCACCCGCTCGTGTACCCATTACGCACGCGTTTATCGAAATGTGTTCTTTTTTTTTTTTTTAAATTCCTCGACTGGCAGTCACGAACCGGCGGCTGTATCTCGGCCTCTTCGCGTCTCCTGCCACCCCCCACCCCCCTCCCTGATAACGAGGCGAACGGAGGAGACACTCTCGACGACGGTCGTCAATAAAACGTCTTCTTCGTTCACCATCGAACCGTGAAACCAGACGGTTTTATCTACAGGCTATGACGACTGGAAAAACGGTTTTTCCTGCGTCCTTTTACCCCTATTGTCCCCCCGTTCCATCGCTTGAATAACCTTCGAGAGGGCAATTACCGGTTTTGCTGGTTACGAAATAGTAAATCCTTGATAAGTGTTCGAAGGCTCCTCTGCATTGATCAGGAGAGATCCCAATTGTAACATTAACTTTGACCAGTGACAGAGCTTGGAATTCCGAAACCAATGATATTTCTTTCAGCCGTGTATGACCATTAGTTTATAAAATATTTAATATTCAATCCCAAGAAGCCTTTGGACATTGATCAAGGATTTACTGTATTTTCATATACCGCGAACGATAGCCTGTAGAAACGGAAATTAGACAGTATTTCTTTGATATTGCGCCGATTGTCGATAGGTTCGATAAAAAGGTAAGAAAGACGGAGTTCTTCGGAGGGTCTCGTGAATGACGTGCACTGTCTCGTTCTTTGCCTGCCCGTGCAATATACGACGGTCTCCTTCTTCTTGGACTCCTTCCAGTTGTCCGGTTATTTCGATGCGTTCCTGCCGGTTCCTTCTTCTTCTTCTTCTTCTTCTTCGTGGTCTTCGTGGTCGTCGACGGCGGCGGCGTCGCAGTCACCGTGTTCCTGGCTGAACCGTCCCACTTGTAGCGTTCACCCCGATGCGTTTCTATTTTGGCGCCATTCCTCCTCCTCCTCTGGGCTTCCTCGACGAGTATCCAGGGTATCCGGTTTCGAAATCGAAAGAAAAAAAATAAAGAAGCACGCGTGCACACACCCCCGTCGGGCTTCTTAGTGGGGAACGAACGCGGCGCCGTCGGAGGGAGCAACCGAAACGGAGTCGACGACAGGTGGCGCGAAATTATCGTCGCGAAAAAACGCCTCGGAGGAACTTGTTACGAAGAAACGTCCCGTTTTAACGTTCCCGCGTCTTTGTCGATTTTTCACGCAGGGGGATGATCTTTGAGAGACTCCGAACATGTACAGTAAATCTTCGATTAGTGTTCGAATTAAATATTTCTTTATATAATTAAATATTCATATGATTAATTAATATATCGTCGAAACACTACAGCACGTAAACTTTGAAAATTAATAACTCCACAACGGCTTACAGAAAATATATCTGAAGGTAATGTTTTGAATGCGTCGCAATGTAGGCTAATAGAATATGCAATAAAAAATTTAGAATTGCGTTTAAATATTTGAACGTGCCCTTTGCAGGACTCTCCAGCCGTATTTCAAACTTAAATAATTATTTAATTATTATACCACACAACTTCCATCTTACACATTTTTTTATTTTCTTTTTTTTGTTACAGAAATAATCACATAAGTACACTTAAAACAGACATACTATATTCGCGACTATAGTCGACGATAGGACCAAAAGGGTTAAAAACGAAAATCCCAGGAATATTTTTTTTCCTTCTAAAACGAAGAATTTCCTCTTATTCCCCATACGCTTTTCTGTCCAGAACGTCTGTGTTTATCCTACAATAGACTCCTCTCGTTTCTCTCCTATTCCAAACAGAATTCCAATAACATTTTATAAGGCGCCGTAGTGTCCCGAACAGTTTTCCAATCGTTGCAGTCGACCCCGAGAAACTCTCCGGTCAGACGCCACTCGGAATAAATGTCGTTTAACGGCCTAACAATGGTCGACGGACGTCGCGTCGTCTCGAGAGAAGTCGATCGTGCCGAGGCGTAACGACCGATATTCCACGAAGGCTGCGGCTGAATTTATCGGCGGGGTTGGCCTACTGTCTGTCGCCAAAGTGGATTAGGGACGTTTACCATAGATCGTCACCACGCGCCCGTTGACCTGCATGTCCACGTCAGACGAAGGTATATTGGCCTATATCGTGGGTTGCGACCTGATCGTAAAACCATGGGTGACCAAACAAACCTGGAGGGGGAAAAACTCGAGAGAGTGTATAAATGATTTCCGAACTATCCATTGTTCCGGTCGCGTGACATTGTTTTCGACGTTCATCGGCGACCAGGACCTTAAATGAATGTTTACTTGCCCAATATCGACGGGACAAATGTAGTAGACACTATTGTTCGTAGTTTCTATGCGGTCGAACTGTTCTCGGAGGGGGTGGGTTTTTTCAGGAATTTCTGACCGTCTCGTCATCGAGGATTATCGACCATAAATTTGGTACAGAGTTATTCGGAAGTTGTAGTAATAATATATTTATTTATATATATTCGAATATAGAAAATTAATGATAAGAGATAGGAATTAAGAATAAAATTATAATCGAAATGGAATTTTGTGTGTAAAGCCCGATGATCCGTGAACATGATCGAAATAATATGCCGTGTACCGATCGATCGATTATCACCGAAGCCTACATAAAACGTGGCTCGATCGATTAATAACGCGCTCTGGGTTTATCCAGGAAGTTGTTCCTAAATCCTTTCGTCGAGGGGACTATTAACGCCCCATAAACCGATACGGACGTGCCGCAGTGGTTCTCTGGTAATGGATATTGGCTTGTCGCGAATGACTGGGAGAAAGGATTTCCTGTCGAGACACAGTACGAAAAAAGAAACACATACACCTTGGGTAAATAATAACGATTTCCTTTTTACTGCAAAATAATATGATATAAAACACTGGTAGAATACTCGGTGATACGTTAAGAATAAAAGTAATGCAATAAAATAAATTAATGGGAATATATAATCGCCGATAACGTCCATAGCGATCTGTAGCACTATAAACAATAATAAAAATATGAATACCAGATGGCGGTACCTTGGGTGGACACAGAGGACCGGAAATAAGCGACACGTGCAAAAGCACCCCTAGATCGACGAGTTTCTTTATGGAGAATCGTGTTATCGCGTGTAAACGATAGATCGCAATCAGTCGTTGATTACATTCCCGATAGGATCGATATAATCGGCTGGTTCCATTCATTACCGCGAACCGTCAACATCCACAAACATCCCACGTTTTCGAAACAGGTGAAGCAACCGATAAGGCCGGAAGGAAATCGAACGTTGGAACGCTAACGACACTTCGGGGATGGTTTTACTTTCCTATTTGACCACCAGGGCTCGTCACCACAGATTATCGGTAAACCATGACACCTTCAGTGTCAGTCGATCCCGTGAGCATCGGTCGTGCAGGTCACTCGAGAGGACCTGCTGGTCTTTCTAGTTACAAATACGCCTGTCATTCGACGAATATTAACCACGGATCCCTTTACAATCAGGTGTGAATTGTGCTTCGAACAGTGGTGTGGTGTTATATAAATAAATCGTGTGCTCGAAATGTTTCTTGGTGAAACGGCAGACTTCCTGAAAATCTCGAGGACGCTCCTGGTACTCCAACGAAATCGCAAGCGAAGACGAAGGGAGCCGGTTAAGGTAAAGGATCGATTCGAAGAAACGCAACGACGATGCCGTGTCGCGGCACATGTGTGTGTATTTAACTCTGTGTTTCGCGGGTTCCGCGGAACGGAAGACATTACCGAGAATTTCGTCCAATTACGACGGTGCACTTCGGTTCATTTGTGCGTGATTCACTCTTCTCGCGAGACACGAGATATGGTTATAGGAGACAGTAAGATGGGTCTTGTTTAGTCTTGAAGAAAATTATTTTTAATGGTATTTTACGTGACAGCCTAAAAATTATTACAATTAGTGGAAAAATAATCTTTGTGAAGTTTGACCTCTGTTGGATAAAGGAGGCCCTGGGGTCCTTAAATATTTAAGTTATTAATTAAACACAAACAAAGTCGATTTTATTCGATTATCCTCTAAGTTATTCATTACATGAAACAAACTTGTCAAACAAAATTTGCAGATATAGACAAGGAGCATTTTTTATAGTCAACTACTTTTCGTCGTGAGTTCAAGAAACTTCTTTAATTTAAAAAAAAATAATCCTTTAGCATATTCCAAATATAAAACATACATTCTCTATTGACAAAAAATTATCAAGGCCCATTTCAGTTTTCGAACACTATTTCGCGGAGTGCCGCGAAAGAAATTCAAAAATTGAAAATAAGAGCCACCCCGAACAGACAGGTTCCCCTTTACATCACGTGCATATTCTACCTATGACGGGCGAATATATAGCTAGCGATTTGGCGCCTGGTCAAGAGACCGTCTGCGAATGTCCGAGGATATTCTCGATTCTGTGAAACGAGACGGTGCAAAATGGAGGGGGTACAACTCGAACGGAAAAGGAAGACAACTGGGACGGACTCTCTCGTATATAGGAGCTGTTTGAAGTTATTTTGAAAACTGGGCCTGGTGCATTGACCGTATACCGGCTCCTATATGCAAGATCCTCGCGCGGTTCGGTCTACCGAGTGTCTTCCCGCGTGGAGC
Organism: Dufourea novaeangliae; assembly: GCF_001272555.1. NCBI lineage: Eukaryota > Metazoa > Arthropoda > Insecta > Hymenoptera > Halictidae > Dufourea > Dufourea novaeangliae. The sequence continues at coordinate 1,530,567 of NW_015373993.1, read as the reverse complement.
TTTCCGGGAATCGCCTAACCGATGCCACCTGGCGTCCCGTGCGAACCTACCTTAACACCTCTGATCCTTTTATCTTCGTTGTCGAGTTTGGCTCGTACAAATACATTTATCTCGGCTGTCTCTATCGCGGTTTCTCTGTCATTCGGATGTCGTCCGTGGTGTCGTGTGAACGAAGGAATGGCTGGACTTCACGTTTCTCTAGGATTAATCTAGGCTCTGGGCTTAAAGGCTCCCACAGACGATACGATTTGTCGTTGGACTGCTTCGTACGACACACGTCGCTTCGAGTGTCTGGGAAAAACAATTCCAATACTGTCGAAGTAATGTATCTTGACACAGATTCACGCCAATGACAGCGATGTGTCGATGACACATCGTGTCGTTTATGGGAGCCTTTTTAACCCTATTAGTACCTTACAATTCTACTGTGTACCGTCTAGAAGTACCTTGGAAAATATGCATTGTCGATGGTTTTCGGTAAAATTAACATATATCTTCTAGAAAATAGAGGTAAATTTATAATTTCTTTTTTGTAGTTTATTGTAAAGTGTGTTTTGTTTTACATAAGAAATGGTGGAAGTATTACCGATCGGTAGATTATTCGCCAAAATGATATGAATTTCAATTAGAGATCGGGAAACATTGATGCATTACCTTGATTCCGTATATCATATTAACATGACCACTTGAAGATTTTATAGAAAAACAATTTTTTTTTCCAGTGTTGCCACTGCACGGAAAAACTATTGCCTCTACTGTCACAAAACATACCACCGCAATAATAAAAAAAAACATTTTGGCATCAAAGAATAACAATTATCCTTCAGAAAACTGGTGTTAGATTTTGTTTAATGTAGACAAATGGTCACATTAATATATCTACGGATAGTGTTACCCTTAAATGGCCAAATTTATACCCAGTTTAAGTCCTAATAGCGTTCGTAGATAAGAAACGCTGGAAACGACCCAGCTGCTCCATTACTCCAAAAAATGCTTCACTGCTCCAAAACGGTCCATTAAGAATATTCGATACCGATATACACGAGAACCGAGGTCGTTTCGTTTCGCCCCCACGGTCCGATAGAGGAAGTGCATCGGCGGTTATGCGTTGGTCGACATTCCTACGATGACTAAGGGCCATTCTCTCTCCGGTCGGACGTCGGCAAGGTCGTTGTCACGACCCTTCGTGGACTTTATAGGAAAGAGAGATGGAGACAGTCCCCATGTATGCTTTAAGGATGTCAAAAGTATGCTCGTTAAAGGCGCCAGTCACCCGTTGTATATACACTCACTGCGCGTTTACGAACGCGTTACGCGCCGTTCTCCACCGTATGTACCGAGGGACGCTCGTAAACGTCCCTTAACGCGAGAATCCACGACCAGTTCGGGTGCTGGGTTCGTCGGAAGATTCGTCAATAAGGGTTACGAAGACAGCACGCCTTGATCGAAAGAAATTCCAATCGTCTTGTCGATTATCTGTATATCTGTCTCTCTTACTCTATCTTCTTTATTATAAAATCTTTTAACGATCCTACCAGTAGCTGCCCCTTGAGGGGGAGAAAGTTTATTGCATTCACATGGGACGCGAAATCCTAGTTAGTAAGCTGACCTGAGCTTAAGATGTGGAAGCAGAGAAGGTGTCTGTGTGTACCACTAGGAATTATGGTTTCCTTTATGGAACAATCTAACTCTAATCGAAAATTGAGGGTGCAGTTATCGAGTATCGAGGAAATGGTAGCCGGTAGGAAATGGTCCCGTATCCCTTCCCCCACCCCACCACGGACAATTTCCACGTAGACCGTAATCGGGGAAGTTTCTTTTATCAATCACCCTGCACCTGTTCATGACGAATGAATCGCGTTCCGGATAGAAAGATATGCGACGTGGTCCAGAAAGAAAATTCAACAGTTCATACATTTATTTAGTTCGAGGAATCGAAAATTTGGAAACTTGTCAATTTTGTTCGAATAGAAGGAGGTAAACGAACACAATTTTTGTTTCATTGTTTCTTATGAACGTTTTCTTAAAAATCTGAAGTTTTAGGGATGTTCTGTCTTTCATTTTTTACTGAGATTGATGATACGAAAGGGTTCGAAGAGAACAATAAATGTATGGAAGAAATTTTCTTCGGGCACAAATCTTCTATGGTTAATTCAAGTTTTTTTAGAAAATAAAAGCAATTATGTTTCCGACCATTTGAGTCGCTAAATTTTCATTCTGGACCACTGTTCATCGTGAGGATAGGGAAGCACGTATAAGAGAAAAGACAATCGATAGAGCCACGCACCAAAGAAAGAGAGAGAGAGAGAGAGAGCCAGTCGTCTCAATCTTTCTTCCTGGTAAGGGTCTTAGCGGTCTTCAAAGCTCTCGTCGTCGTTCGTGAGTCGTACAGTCAGAAGCGTTGCTAGTTTCTTGAAATAGAAAGAGACAGGATGAAGAGGAACGCAGGAATTTCCGCGTCGTTTTCTGCTGCCACGTGTTCCGCCCAGGCGCCGCGGAAACTCGCGGCAATCTTATCTTCTTGCATTGTGCATGTATTTAGGTAGCACTGTCCTCACTTTCCTCGCGATACCGATAGAAACTGTGGGCGTTTGTTTTACACAATAATAACGTTTACACGGACATTTGGAAAGTACAGTAAAGACTTCATGAGAGTTCAATATATTTGCAAAAAAAAAAATTGTATATATTTTATTTAATCGTATATTAAATCGTATATATTTGCAAACAGAAAAATCGTCCCCAGCAGAAAAGTGTTAACCCCTGTGGGGGCGTACCGACATCCGAGCACGATTCTGTGCACCTGTGCGCGATGTAGATGAGGGACGAGACTTTCGACTATACTTTGGGTGAATTTACGAGAGCCGGCTACCTGGTCCACACGCATCCGCGGGAAAAATTTGCATAAACCGACACGGCGGTTGCCGTCCGGTGTAACACGCCCTTCGCGAAAAAAGGCGAGAACGACGTGGCGGCGAGGGTCTTTTAAATTTCGATCCAATTTCCCGCCAGGCCCCTCAAGGGGGAAAGGGGAAGGGTCCTAAATAGTCCCCCGGGGATCCTTCTGCACGCGCGAATAATTTGCACCGATGGTGAACGTGAATTAAATCGTACCTCATTCTATAATTATACATTGCGTCCGAAACGGGAGGGAGTCGATTTACGATCTCTAATGGTGGTAAACAACGAGAGGGAGAAGATGTAAACTGGGGCTTTAATTTTCTTATTCCGTGGCAACAAACACTTATACACCGAATATATTCTTCTTCTTGTGTTCTCTTTTTTGTGTTTGTAATAACTGGCTGTAAGGGAAACACGTGAGAAATAATATAAAGTACTACAGTAGATCATCGATGAGTGTTCGAATACTCCTCGGCACTGACAAGCAGAGGTCACCAGGTGTAACGTTGACTGTTTAATAGTGATAGAGCTTGGAATTCTACATGCAAAGAAACTTGTTTCAGCTGTATATGATCATTAGTTTATGAAATATTTAATGTTCAATACCGGGAAGCCTTCGAGCACTCATCGTTGATTTACTGTAGCCAGAAGTTTAATTAATTTCACGTGGCATTTGATAGAACCTTCGACACAGTGAAAAGATTTCTGGTTGTTTCAAGTTTCCATAAATAAACCTCCGAATAATAATATCATAAAAATGAATTCAATCTGTCAGATGGTTCCAATTCAGCAACATTCCCCAAACATCCCAAAAAACTATTTAACCTAAATCTCTCTTGGTCGTATCCGTTACTAAACAAGGATCAGTTACACCTACGAAAAAATCACGGTTAACGGAGTCGACAGCAGAAGAGCAAAAACAGATTGTTTACCCTGTTCGTGGTGATGGTTGCGTGTATTTGTCGATCGGGGCGCGTGCACGCACCTTCTCCTCTCTCGACGCTTCCCATCGAACCGGGGGATCCACGCCGATGGTAATGGTCCCCCCTTCCCTCCCCCCTTCGTGGATGCTGGGTGGTGGTTGTTAACTACCATGTTTCAAGGACACCCACCTGTCCCTCCTCCCGCCCCCTCCCTATCGTCGTTAGGTTCGCATATCGGGGATCTGCACCGTGAAACTTCTGACTTTACTCCCCGACCAATCTTGCTCCTCCTTCTCCCCCCACCCTCTTTTTCTCTCTATCTCCGTTCAATTCTCTGTCGGTCGATTTTTTCGTGGCTCATCGATTCCTTGGTTGCTCGCCGATTCCGAGGGTCGCCCCTCGCTAATTGCGCGATTTTTCATGCTCGACACGGCGCGTGGAAGCCGAGCAATCGTGGCCCCGCTCGTAAGAAGCGTGAAAAATTGTCTGGGATCGTCGTGCCGACGACGAACCCGTCGATTGAACGTGAATTTTTATCATGGTACCGGTTAACAGTGCCCACGCCAACGCCCGATATTCATTCGAACGTTTCATCGGTGTATATTCGCTTCTGTCTTCCCCCACCCCTTTGATAAACCGTCGCCACGAATATCACGGTGAATTTGTTTCGTTCGCGAGACAAGCTTATTTTTACACCCTGAGAATTATTGTTTACCAATCTCTCCGGTGGAACCGTGAATTTCTCTAGACTCTCGAGGGTCACTGGCAGATACGTGGAAAAAAAGTGGCGTAAAAGAAAGGCCTCCTACCAGTTGATAAATTTATTTCAAGTACTGAAATTAATGTTAAATCGAATGTTAGTTTGGCATAAATTTCAGTAATTCCAAATACCAACAAGTAGGAGCATATTGGAGGTCCTTTTCCTACGTCAACTTTTTCCCCTAGCGGAAACCGAGTGTGCTCGTCGGTGTACATTATAAATAAATGCAATTGAAAAAGGAAAAAAAAATCATTCTATTCCGATCTTAATAATTCATCCCTGAAGAGACTATCGTGACTTCGACTCGCTTTTGAAACTAGAACATCGAATTTCCGACATCACTCGGTGAATTTCGAGTTTGCGATCGTTGGCGATCGTGGGCGAGGGAACCGAGATTCGTGGATCCCGTCGAGGAGAGGATCATAAATAACGTCATCGTTTGATCAAGAATCTTTCTTCAAGATTCGTTCATTTGTATTGTGGATCGTGAGTCCCGTTGTAGCTTTGTCCGTTAACGAGAAATTCATCTCTCGGTGAGTATCGAAAATAACCGTCGATAATCGAACCGGCTGGAATTCTTCTGCGATCGCGATCGATCTCGAGAAATTCCTCTGGTAGCCGGTGCACCGGCCAATCGCAGTCACGATGGCCGTCTGTCTCTATCTATCTCTCTTTCTCAGCTCGTTCACGAGGCGCTGGTATTGTGGTGGAAAAACGAGTCGCGGGCACTCCCATTCACCAAATTCCTTCCTTTCATCGGCACCGATTCTCCTTGGCCGACGACACGACTTTTCGATTCCCCTTCCTACCCTTTCGCCGTCTCGTTACGGACTGCTGTCTCTCTCTTTCGCGTCGTTAAACTGGATTACTGTATTCCTTTTTATTTTTTGAGGACGAATGCCAAACGCCATTGGCATCCCCTCGGTGCGTTCTTCGCGTGATGCGTCCAGGATGATCCGTGAACGCGCTACCGATCCGGGAGGATAAAAGGATAAACGTGTTGCGAGTTGGCGGATCCAACCACGTTATAAACTGGCCGAAATTTCATTAAAGTCACCACGTTTGTTGATGAGTTCTTATAATTATTCCGTGCTAATAAAAAAGATATGTGTGTATGTAATATAAATGTACGTACTTTAGTAATCGATAAATATTATTATTAAAATAAGCTCTGGCTTTTGAATTCTACGATTACCGCGAAAAATTTGAAAAATTATGGGTGGCCCTAATTTTTCGACCAGGGACTGGACACTCCCGTCCATAAGTCATCGTCCGTCGTCGACGACCAGTTGAAGAGAAAGCACGCGACATGTTTCGTGTCCCCGACAGTATTACCGTGGCCAGACTGTTAACATCACGACCTGTGACTCTTTTACCCCGTTAACCTAGAAGCTATCCCCTCTCGTGCGTCCGAAAAAATTCCAGGTACAATACAAGTAGTACCTATCTGGTCATCCTATAAGTAATTCGAATTATCTTTGATGTTTGTGGAAGGGAAACTGGATGTTGGTATCGAAAAATGGGTACAGAAGATGAAATGCTGCAGAGAATGAAGAAAAAATGTACAGAATGTTCCACCTGACGTGAGCACCTTAAATATCTCACTTACTTTTCGTTTTCAGAAAAATTATTTTAACAAATACACATTTCTGCACTAATCCCTCTATCCTAGTTACTTTATTATTTAAATCCTTATATTTGCGGATTTTTCGTACTCAAGGTCAAATGAAGGTCAAACTTCTATAGGTCATTCTATTGGCCTTAACCTCAACTATAACACCTCGATGATAAAAATATGTAGTACCGTTTGAAAAAAAAAAAACACCTAGAATATTCGAAAAATATGACCTTAAGAAAAAATAACATTGTTCCCTCATATTTTTGTATCCTGAAAACCAAGTGAGATATTGAAGGTGTTCAGGTTAGGTAGGACGCTCTGTAAACAGGTAGAAGATGAACAGTTCTAATTTTGGAGGTACTCCAGTTAATTCGATTCCTCAGCAACTAACGACCTCATCATGGTACCTTACTCGAAGGAACGATGCACACGCGTGCGCCATCTTCCGCGGTATGTAACGCCGGGTAAACGACTTCCAGCGCGCCCCCGTCTTCCATAGCTTGTATAGTTAACGGTATACGTTGTGCCTAATACGAGTCTGCTATGGATTAAGCCTGTGGATCTCTATATCTCCCTCTTTCTCGAACGGTTCACGATCGATCCGACAGCCTCTGCTCCGTACAAATTGTTGACATCTGACGGATCCTCCAGAGGGCTAGAAGATGCTTGGAGAAATCGTTTATCGAACCTGTGTGTTACTCTAGAGAGTCTTAGACACCTGGTCCAGGTTTTGTTATACCTGCAATCCGTATCGTCCTTCGGATATTACACGAACCTTAGGAGGAATCGGTGCGAATAGTCAAGTGGAGGAGAGAGAGAGATCAAACGGAGAGAGGCTGGCGCGCGAAGTCAAACCCTCTGCTATCGGAATCCCGTCATCATCGAGGTGAACGGAATGGGATTCCTTGGTCTTGGCTAGCGAATACATACCTTTAGCACAGTTGGTTATTACGGAGGTGCCGCTAAATAGTTAAGGTGTGTGTACGTGTGAGCGCAGAGGCGTGGAGAGAGAGAGACAGAGAGAATTCCAAGGGGTACCTCGAGGCTGCTCGGTGTGGGTATCACCCAGTTAAAATCCTGGACGTGTGTGGCGTCGTTTCCTGGTTCGATCGAACCGGGTTATTTTCCATCGTGGTTGTACTCTCGTTTTATTTTCTCTCTCTCCCCGTTAACGCGAAGAACACAATGGGAGGATTCACGGATGCATAAAGGATAGGGTCTTGGAAGGAAAAAGGCGTAGGTTTAACGGGAGAAACACGGGACAGAATTGACGAGAGGCTGTTGTTACTGCGCGCGTGCGATAACGACACCGCGGTGCCTCCTCCTGATTTCTGGCGAGAAAACTTTCATCATAACCCTCGTCGACGAAAGCATGCAATTACGTGTCACGTGTACCCTGCAGCGGAGGAGAAAGTACCGCCGCACAAAAGGGGGGGGGGGGGGAAAGGGGGGAGGCTTGTACCGGAGAGAATGTGCCCTACGCCATTGGCTCGCGAGTTAGCGTGTGTACGCGACAAACCTGGAATCTAAGCCAAGGCTTGGCGCGCCGAGCCTTTTCGCGCTAACCGTTTTTCGAGCCTTTATGTTAGGAGTCCGTGTATCTGGGGATTAACCGATACCATCGATACTTTTACTCTTAACTTGTATCGATATCTACTCGGTATCGCATTAAAAGTATCGATACCTTGGGATAAACCGATACCGTCGAGGTATTGGTACTTTTACTCGTAACTTGTATCAAAAGGAATTACCGATACCTACTCAGTATCGCATTAAAAGTATCGATACCTTGGGGTGAACCGATACCGTCGAGGTATTGGTACTTTTACTCGTAACTTGTATCGAAAGGAAGTACCGATATCTACTCAGTATCACATTAAAAGTATCGATACCTTGGGGTAAACCGATACCGTCGAGGTATTGGTACTTTTACTCGTAACTTGTATCGAAAGGAATTACCGATATCTACTCAGTATCGCATTAAAAGTATCGATACCTTGGGGTGAACCGATACTGTCGAGGTATTGGTACTCTACTCGTAACTTGTATCGAAAGGAAGTACCGATATCTACTCAGTATCGCATTAAAAGTATCGATACTTTGGGGTAAACCGATACCGCCGAGGTATTGGTACTTTTACTCGTAACTTGTATCCAAAGGAAGTATCGATATCTACTTAGTGTCGTATCAAAAGTATCGATACCTAGGAATACACCGATACCGTCAAGGTATTGTTAGTTTCATTCATATCTTGTATCGAATAGAAAGTATCGATATCCATTTAGTATCGCGACCGAAAGTATCGGTATTAAAAATACTCGGTATCGAAACTAAAAATACTCGGTATCAAAACGAAAGTATCGATTAATTACTAGTATTTACTTGGACCGGTTCGTCCATAGTCGCGTCTACCTTTCGTTGAACTCTTCTGTCCCCGTAGGCGACGATTCCCCGCGTTCTGGCGAACATCACACACGCGAGCATCGAATGTTGCGGGTAGACGTTTCGCCGATCTACCGCCGAGAGGAATTATCGTCGATACGCGGATCAGTCGACGGTGGTTTCGTAACACGGCCTCTCCGGTAGTCGGTGTGTGCGTATCCTCTCTTTCTCTCTCTCTCACTCTCGTGTTCCTCCGCCCCGTTATAGCTCGTTTCAATGGATCGGTGACCGGAGGAAGAACAGGTTCACCACACACTGCCGCAGGCGCCTCCGTAAACTTTCTTTCGAAGAAGTCGACGGATCCTCGGGGCTGTTTGCTCGACACGAGGACGTTCCATGTGACAAAGTGCTCCGTTTGACGAAATCTTCACGGAAACGAGAAAAATCGCGGAGACTGATAGAATCAACAAGGAAGCGGTTGCGTTAAGTTGTCAAGTGATCCAGCCGTGGAATATGTACTTAAAATTTAAAAAGACGAATCTCTGGATCGATCTTCGAGGGATGTAGTACAGTGAATTCGTCCGCGTATATGGCCACACACTATCCCCACCAATTCCTGGTACTGCAATATCCGCATCGACGTGATTCAATTATTTTTCAAATATTTTATTTTAATACCCCTAATTGATTGAATTTTCCTACAATTCTATTCTTTCAACAATCTTTTCAATAAGAACTAAACTGAACAAATAATTATTAAGACTAAGAAATCGCCTGACTCTACACTGTTATTACATTCTACCAGTCTTTTTCTTCGATATCATTTCGTAACTCGATTACCAGGGTAATCGACGTCTGATATCGTCCCCTCGGGGGGTGGTTTCGCTGAATCGATACGGGGATTGGAAACAGCCTTTAATGACTTCATCCAACTCCCGGTGAATCTCTCCGTCGAAGAACACTCGGATAGGATTATACGATAATGGATTCTAATCGAATTCTCCAAGCGTGTGCTTTTATTTTTGCATATCTTGTTCGACGTTTGATTTTATTTCGCTGTTGTTCGATGTTACGAACCGCGCGTTATTACATATTCCGTGTCGGTAGCCATCGCTGCCGCCGCGGAATTATTGTCCGGGAATGGATACGTACGGTGGTTTCGTAATCCCTTCGGTAGTCGACGTATATATCCTCGCGTTTCTTGCAACGTGCCTGGGTCCCGCAGCCACGCTTATATGTATATAATTGTACACACACACGCCTTGTATATCGGTACGTAATGCACGTTGCATTCCTCTCGACGTTCGTACACGCGCGTTATGCATTCCTCGTGGATTTGACCTCGATGCTGCTTTATTAATGCCCATTACGTTATATAAACGAACGTAGCCTCGATCCCTATGCCTGGAAGTCGAATCGCCCGGTTCGTCTGTCGAGCATTAGGAATGACATATCGCACCTCTGGCTGCAATACTGTTGTAACGGGTCGAAAATGTAGTATCATTTTACAGAGGAGTTTAAGTTACAGTTTTAGCACAACATTAACCCTGTTGTGGTTTCCACGGGTCAAGATACAGACTCCTCTCGATTATTGTCAGGTTTGCTCTACACGATTATTGTCCACGCGTCATCCCTACCTCTGGAGTGGGGGAGGGCGTGGAGCCTGTCAAGTGCATACTTTGTTCCCCTCTGTTTTTGTTGCCGAGGCTCAAGCTTTGGGCAAAAAAAACGAATTTACGAGGGTCTGAAGTGTTTCTCCCTATATGATTATTGTCCTGGCACGGATCGGAATTCGGGACGATAATCGAGACGAGTCTGTAGCTCCCAATACAAAGATTATAATTCAGTTGGTATTATGTATTTAGTATTCAACGGTTGAAAGTACGATAGATTAGTATCTTTAACGCTTGCAAGACGAGAAGGGTATCCATTTCACCGACAATTTCAGTCACAAGCGAAATTACGAACGCAAACCTGGTATTAATGCGCGCGCGGACTGCGGTGATTTCAACGCCTGTTAGTAGAGACACGAACCGTCCGAACGATGGCGTTCGAGTCACCGAATGCATTCTCGGGAACGGAAAAAAGTCATCGACGACGATACGAATGGTTTAATTAGACAGGACCGAAATATAATGTGTTGGATATTCAGCTGATAAATCATCGCGAGAGGGAATATTCTCGTGCGATTTAAAAGAGGGTCTTTTGTTTCTTTATCGTGCGTTCGATTGGGGGGGCTCGAGACGACACAAGGCCAGGCACAATTTTTGTTCGCGATTGCCCCAATGGAGCAGAACGAAAGAGGCCCCCGAAGGCACAAGAGCTTTTAACTTTTCCATCGGCGGCGTCTCGATGGTTACAAGACGAACACAGAGAACAGACAGCATGTACACAAATACAAGCTGCTCACGGGCGCACGCGGGACAAATTGTTGCGAGCTGACGCAACACGGAGAACACCTGTCTCGAGTAGTTACAAAATCCGTTTCCTGTGGCGGTGATTAACGCACCGGGGCGCGAGTAAGCAACAACTGTTGTCTCTGTTGATTTACGCCGAAAGGCATCGATAATATCGCTGGTACAAAAAAAAAATACTCTCTCTCGTCTAACCTTCAGACAAGTGACGGGCGATACAGTATCGATATTTCGAGCATCGATACTTTTCAATTCAAATATCGATATTTCGAGTATCGATACTTTTCAATTCAAATATCGATATTTCGGGTATCGATATTTTTCAATTCAAATATCGATATTTCGGGTATCGATACTTTTAAATTCAAATATCAATATTTTGAGTATCGATACTTTTCAGTTCAAATATCGATATTTTGTATCAATGATGCTACTCTTTAACGTGAAACTGAAACATAACCAAACATTGTGGACCGCGCGTTTCGTGTTCCGTAGAAGTTATGCTACTATATGGCAACGAATTGCCAGCAATAAATGACAAAAGTTGTCTAAAAAACCATAACCATCTATTTCCGCATTTGACTTGGGTGTTTGCAGAAAACGCCAGCTGACAAAATGATAAAGCAAATTGGCAGAAAGCCTTGCAACATAACCTATGTCAAATCGAAGGCTAAACCGGAACAAGATTTGTGCAAGCCAATTTCCTGCATATGTTTTTGCCAATGTGCGCGCAAATTGTTCATAGTAAATCTTGCATAAAACCTGTAGTCATAACCTTCGTAACAGGCATTGATGAAAATTTTGCTTTTCGCAGATTTCACTGACTGGGTTCGTATTCCGAGTTATCGCGATTCCAATAATAATAATAATATTTATTTCCACGGGACAAAGCCCATTAATTTACAAAAAGATTACATTATATAGGTGACAGGTTTACAAACATGCATATGTAACTAGTTTAACGGAATATTTAGCTTAAGGTTTCGAGCATTATCGCGAGATCGCGTTAATCAGCGCCGATCACGGTACCCAAAGGGGTTACAGAGTGCCCGATCGATCGCGATATCCAGGGATATTTCGCGTCAGAGGCGTAAACACATTCTGTCAAGGGGGAACACCCGACGAACGCCACGGTGTCGCGGGGTCGATGCTTCGAACGGGACTAACGGTAGAATACGTTTAGGTGTACGCTTCCAGATACACGGCCGGTGCTCCACGTATAATACCTGATTGATCGCCCCCCTCCCTCCTATGATTATTCGTTACCACTCAGGCGGACAAATTAAATGGCCTTACGATCGTATGTTGTCGGCTATGCGCGCCGTGGTTTTTCTTTCATCTACAACTCATTCCGTTTCTCCCAACGGAGTCGTGGTAAAAGTCTCGTGACGAAAATCTCTCCACAGAACGGGGAATACACGGAATAGAGTTTCTACGCCCCGAGCAGCCCAGAAGAGAGTTGCCATGGGTAGCTACTTTTAACCATGAACTTGGCGAATTTTTTTAGAGATCTAAGGATCTTATCGAGCACAGACTAACCATGTACCCTCACGAGCAATCACACTCGGCTTCGGCTAGGGGAATAGTCGGCTTGGAGGAAGAGCTTCGGTATTAGTTATTGGGATTTATGCCAAATTAATTTAAGAGAATTAACTTCGAGGCCGGATTATCTGCTCGAAAATATGTATATCCTCCAGCTCGGAACGAATTTCGTGTTTCTTTTTCACCCGTGTTCACCCGATCCTTTTTCCCCTCCCCCCATACTTCGTTTGGTTTCCTTAGCTCGTGAGAGTCCTCGTAGGCGTCGCGCCGCCTTTGTCCCCACACCATCCTCTTTAATATGCGAGCAAGGACCCGCAGGATCTCGACGAGCTGAATCGACAACGAGTGTCCCATTCCTAACACACTCCCCTTCGTGACCGTCTGAAAACATCCACCCTGCGGAAAGATCTCTCAACGATCGTTTCCACAACGGGGGAAACAACCCCTCTTTTAACGGTGTCCCCTTGGACGTATTTGTGAGAGATCCCTTTTGAAAACCGCCGGAGGACCAGTCGACGGAACGTCTCGAGATATTTATTTCGTTGATCTCGGGCCCCGATTGGACGATCTGGCCCTTTGTGCCCCTCCCCCGAACACGAAACTGTCGGAGAAACAGTCTCCAACGATGAACGCACGTTGCATGCTTGAGGATCCAGACTCTGGATACGACATGATCCGGATTCTAGAGTGTTCAATGCATTTCGGGCAGGTCAGGAATCCAGCTCGGTTTCCGCGATTTCGCGCAATGCTGCACGAAATATTATGGAACTGTCATTAGACTTTTAAATCGACGATTGTCCCTCACACTGCCGGTGTCTCGTAACGAATCGTGAGAAGAATGTCCTGGGAACTAGGGGGCGTCGTTTAAAATCCATTAAAATACACTCAATCGACAGACAGATCGTGTATGTGTGTCCCTAACAGTGATAATTGCTGGTTTTGTTCGATCGAATTCGTCAGTTTTATCCCATTTACAACACCGATCTCCTGCCGATTATCGCACTCTCGAGTCGTGGGTTTCGACGGTCTCGAAATATAGGCCAAATGAAATTCCTCGGTTTTGTGAAACCGTGGCTCTCGTCGTGACTCGATAACGATTATCGAACGGCGATCGAGAACGTATACACTGCGCTAGGGCAATACAAGAACCATGTTCGAGAGAGCTATTCCTAGGAATATATGCGGCGACGGCGGTGAAAGTGTGCGAAAAGGGGTCCCCCAGAAACGGTGCCGGTATATATGTATAAGAATGCCGCGTAAAAGTACATACGTTGTCGCTTGAACAATGACGATGGGAAACGGAACGAAAGAAAAACCCGCGGAGTGACACGAGGAACATCGAACGTGTGTTACTACGCGTCCAAGATGGCGGCGGGGGACGACATCGAGTCACGAAAATTACACCGCGAAAGAGAAAACCCTGGATAGGAATTATCCCAGTGAAACTGGAGGGAAAGGAATCAACGGGGAACGAATAAGGAGGACGTGTCGTATGTTTGATCGATGAATCCGTGAGGACGATCTTACTCTAACCTCTATTCTGTAACGCTTATCCGAGTCTTCGAACACTTATCGAGGATTTATTGTACTACGATAAGTTGGGGTGACTTTTACTCATTGTCAGTCTGGGTAACTTTGTCCCAAGACAGAAAATCATTTTTTATTTTGCAACTCTGGCTTCAGAACATTGGTTTTACTCGATCATACTAGATGTTATTGTTATCAGAATATACCTTCTTAGCAATATTGTTTTAATTTCTGATCGATACGGCAGTGCCCCCTTTCAGAATGTACAATTACAAAAATACACTCCTAATGCAAAGTACTTCACGTTTCTCCTATCTGGCATTTTCGAGAGATCCATAAGGTTCGATCACCGGGTGAAAGCGAAAGGATCGCCGCAAATATTAATTAAAGAAATCTCTCTGAATTAATACAAACAACCAGGCCCAGGAGCATGAAGCTCGACCACGCAGTTCGGTTCACGCAATAAAAAAGAAGAGAAAAAAAAAACTTTCATCCAAGCGAACGTATTTGGTTACGGTGCGTGGTCATCGTTGTTCCAGCGAAACGGAGCTACTGAGAGAGTGTCGGATAGGTGAGAAAATCGGTGACACACGAGACCCGCGGCGCAGCCTCCGCTCTCGAAGCAAAATGGTTACTTCCGGTGGACCGATGAATCACCCGGGCGCGCGAAAGATAGATCGAAGGGGTGGGTCGCGTGCAAAATCGTCGCTCGTCCATTCAGTCTTAGAAGCGTGAATCGTGAAACCGGTCGCCCCACACCTTTGTTCCCGATACAATTATTTAGAAATTAAAAGGTTTCGTGAATTTTGGTCGTGTTATAAAATTATGCCGCGATATTAATTTCACGGAAAAATTTTGCAACGGTATTTAAATAATCCAGCTTCGTTGCAAGTGTCTCTTTCTTGTGTCTCATCGATATTTGGTTGATGTTGTAGTCAAGGTATTAAACTCGTTCGGAAGTTCATCGAAAGTTACACATATTCTGTGTGCATGTGTAATAATAATTAACGAATCAGCGAGCATATCGATGGAACAGGTTTTGGGATCGTTGGTAACTCACCTGGAGTCGTCGAATCATTCACTGACCACTTCGAATGTGCGTCCAGGGATTATATCTCCACTCTAATTCGACGAAGTACACGTGAGTCCGATTCCCATCTCGATCCTACAACGGAAAGATCGGTACAGTTCTCCTTACGAAACCATAGTGCACACCGCGTGGGTGGCTCCGTACAACCGTGACCGTTCGCATTTTAATTGAAAATTTTCGAACGACACGTGGGAGGGAGCGTCCAGTTAGAACCGAGACGGAACGATCGAGAGGCAGCTTGTAAAAACGTTGGCGTTGTTACTCGCGGAATGGTACTCTGTCGACGATATTTCCGTCGATGTCTCACTCGCCGGTCGAAACGAAAACAGAGCGATTTATAATAGGTCTCGTGGCGTTGCAGAAACGTTTGTAGGCGGCTGTTGTTGTGGTACGCGGGTGGTCCCGCGATAAACAGTAGCAGAAATTCGACCAGATGCACGAACCACTTCGCGCTACCGGTCACACAAACGATCGCCACAGATTGGTCCCGAATCAAAATTCGTGAATGGGTAGAAAAGAAATCTTTTCTTGTCTTCCAAAAGAACTCACGTTAACTTATTATTAACTGCATTTGTCTACTACAGTGGTAAAATTGGTCCATCTAAATAAACGTATAAGCTACAGAATGTTGATTAAACAAAATTTATCAGTACAATTATTTAGCGGAAGCAATAAAAAATGTTCAAACTCAGAATTTGTATTTAAATAGAAGCAGATAAATGTAAAGAATTTTATCAATTTTCGGGTTCCTCTTCGATGACGTTAACATTAACTAACAGTGTTCTCAACATTCTCATGAATATTTGAATTTCTAGGGAATTTCTTTTTCTATTCTATTAACGAGATCGATGACAGAAAAGGGTCTCAGGCGACCAGCAATGCGTGGAAGAAATCTTACACGGTTAATGATAAGTTGATCCGAATTTTTTCCAATGATAAAAGATATTTATTTTTCACCATTCGAACCGCTGGATTTTCATTCCGGACTATTGTGCGCCGTTGTGAATCAACAACGTTCACGGTCTAAGCTCGTAAACCGTGCTCACCTCCAGGCGAATGGTTGAACGGTGACTCGCGGTGAATTTACATAACTCGCCACGATGCATCGGCTCGGATCATAATTGTGGCCGTGGAACGTTCCGCGGTGAAATATCCGCCGTGTATTTTCGATATTCGTCGTTAACGACGGTTGCGTTGCGCCCGATTTCTGTCGTGCCTAGATTGCGCCGTACGTTTCCCAACGTGCGCTTCCTTTTTCCATTCTCGCAATCCCCGTCACTTTGAACACTGTGTTATCGTAATTGCCGCTCATGGAAACACTCTAGGATTGCGCAATCCTCATCGATTTCTGCGGCGTGTTTCGAATCGATGCGGAAACGCGTTCGTTGAACGAATCGTGTGGAATCCGACGATGTTGTTCGACTGGATCGATACCGTCGATATTCCCTTTAACGCACAGTGTTACGTATAAGTTATATCCAGAAAATCATATTTCCAGGAGTTTCAGCATGGAAATATAGATGAATTGCACGTATTGGGACCATTTTTTAGTTAACCAATCGCGAGGAATAATTTTGTTTCCCCCTGAAAGAGGTGCCAGGGCATTAAAAGCTTAAAAATGAATAAGAAAAATCTTTCCTAAATTATATTTAAAAGTCACATCTAGAAAATCATATATCCAGGGGTTCCGGCATGAAAATACAGATGAGTTGCACGTGTTGGGACCATTTTTGAGTTAACCAATCGCGAGGAATAATTTTGTTTCCCCCTGAACGAGATGTCAGAGCATTAAAAGGTTAAAAATGGATAAAAAGAAACTTTTCTAAATTAGATTTAATATCGATACTTTCGATTTTAAAATAACAAGATAAACATGTATATATATAATTTTGAAACAATAATTTAAGGGTCTTGTCATTAAATATAACTACCAGCCAAACGTATGGGGCCAGAACTGATAAATTAAAGAAAAATTCTGCAAAGACTTGATGACAATAATGTGCTGAAACTAATTGGGTAAATGATAGTAAGTCACTGGTTCCAACAATCATGAACTCTGGTCCCATACTTGTACGTAAAAATAAACTGTTTTTTTTTCCCAATAAAGGAAACATCCTCTATTCGGTCCAATAAAGGAAGTATTCTCCATTTTGATTGCAGGTCCAGAGGCTGGCCGAATACGAGAGGTATCTGGGCCAGGAGGCGAGGAATCTGGTGGAGAACGGAAACGGTAGCGTCGGTAGCGGCGCGGTTCTCCAGCGCGGACAGCTCGAGGGCGATCTGCATCGCATCCAAGAACTGTTTCCCGGCGATAACCTGCGGCTCCACGAACGAGATGTCCTCACCACGGTACGCCGCGCATATTTTTCACCCTGTAACGTTTGAAAATTCATCGGGAAAACTCGTTTTCTCGATCGCCACGGCGCAGAATAGTCCAGAATTAAAATATGATAGCTGACACGCTTATTTAGTTCAGGAAATCAAAAATTTGCTTTAAATTGTTCCATTTTGATTCTGGACCACTGTGTGGCGTCAATGGTTCCGCGGAATGGATTCGTCCACATTAATCCCCCGGCGTTTCCGGTGGAAAGGCCATCGAGCGAGAAAAGTCTACGTGTTACGAGTTTCGACGATTCTCACGAGAACATTTTTCCCCCTCCTTCGACCGTGGAAAGTGTACACATATATAGTTATTCTCGTCGACAGACACATAGGATCCCCGTTTCCCACGCGGCTCGTTGGACCCTACGTGATGAAAATATCTCTTCCCGTTTTTTTTTTTTTGCGCTCGGTGAAACCCGTGGAAACTGCAGGATAGAATTTAATCAGGAAGTCCAGAGACTAGAGAGCATGGTACTGAACGTGTATTTAACTCTTTCATTCCCGAATTATCTAGCAATTACAAACAAATCTATCTTCTTGCATTTTGTCTATATTACACGGTATATAAATGATTCACAAGATTATTTCAAAATTTTCAAAGCATTTAGTGCCATTTTTCAATTCGTTGTCATTCGGCGAGTTTTTTCACTTCTATCACAGTTATGTAGAACAATTGATATTACAAAGTTATTGTACATAACAAAACCCATTGTTCATACCTTTGATCAGAGAATCCTCTTGAAATATTTAAAAGAAATTACAATTTTATAAGTATTTCATTACTAACAGTACTCAACACACGGATTCCAGCGAATGAAAAATACAAAGGACAATGTCTTATAACAAACTATAATCACAGATACGAAATATTTTATTCCGTAATTTAGAGTACCTAGTCATATGGCAGCAGTGGAAAGGGAAGGGTTAATTACACGTGAAATAGGGATCTCTAGTTAGATTCTTCGTTCCAATTAATTCGCGTGCGTCAGCTAACGATTTGCATACAGGACGTACGAGTTGAGAATTGTCTCCAGAGCTACTACTTCTATCAGAGGGATCTAGATTCCGTGCGTGTCGCCGTAGGTAAATAATATCGTGATCTGTTAATCTTCTCCAGTCACGTCGAGAACACGGGAACGATGACTAGGAAGGGGATCGTTTCCTCGAATCACGAGGAATCATCGTCGCCCAACGTTCGTCTTTGATTCTGCTACAGCTTTCCTACGATTAACGCGATCAGTGTCAGTCTCTGCGCTTGGAGAACCGTGTAGTCGCGCGTGCCAGTCTCCTTTGTAGTCTGTAAACGGTGATGGGTGGACAAGGTATACAGGGTGTCTCACCCGATTTTGAGATCTTGATTTTCTCGCTATTGTTATTCGTAGAAAAAAATGTTTCAGTGGAGGCTTGAATGGTATCGAGTGGAGCATATTCTGATGTTATTAGTTTTTTCGTGAGTGGACGCGTAAAGGTCATATAAAAGTCAACTTTGTTTTTTTAAATGGAATAAGGTATTTTTTTTTAATGTATCAATCGATGCAGCTGGACATTCGATATAAAAAAGTACTAACCTATATGTGTCGAAAAGTTAGTAGTTCAGGAGATATTTCAATTTAAATAATTCTAAAATACCATTACTGTCGTACTTTATTAGCATTCCTGTAAATAAAATTATTCGAATAAAAATTTATTCGAACACTTATTCGAATAATGTCCAACTCTGGTGTATACCCAATCGATTTCGTAAGGGAAATACACACATCCACGAGGATGACGGGACGGAGACGTTCTCCACGAGCCTAATACGTCGGTCGTGTCAAAGCGTAGAGTATGTTAATCAGCCTGTCCTGTTCGACTGTAATTTCGTGCTTTCGTGGGCCTCCCAACCTTGCTACGTCTCGCCTATATTTGGTAGCGTTATTTGTCAGCCGTAAACGATGCTTGGTGATCTTCTGCGTTGCTTTGACGTCACCGAATGTCATGGGGAAGAGGATAGATAGTCGTGGACGTATCTGGGAATCGTTGAAACTCTGAGTACGATCCTCGAATCAAAGAGTTAGCCCTGGCCGAGTATCCTGTATGGTCCTGGAAGATTGCTTCTCGAATCCTAATCGATTGCCTAAAAGGTTTCGTTGACAAAATACATAAATCTTCAAGAATTGAAATTTATTTTAAATAAAATTAAATAACATTTTATCATAACGAAATGGACGAATACAGCCCCCCCCCCTAGACCACCCTTTATTCCAGCGCTGATCATAGACAGAGATGAGCAAACTCGTTACTTAGATAAAAAGTTTCGAATAACAAATAAAAGATAAGAAAACGTAAAATAGTACTTCTTTATTTCATTAACTGTTTAATGTCCAGGACGACACTCTTAGATACTGCTGCTTTTCACTGTGTATTATTCGAATAAAATTCTGCCCAACTCTGTTCTCAGATCAGATTGATAGGGAACATAAAGGTCGAAAGAATCTGGTTCATCAACTTTCTGTTTATGGATAGCAAACCAACTGATATCGTTGTATTATAGCAATTTGTGTCATCATTTCAGAAAATGAAGAGCCTAATCCGCAAGAGGAACGGCGGTAATCCCGGAAGGCTGACGAGAGTACTGTCCCAAAAGTCGTTGAACGTGTCGAACAACTCGCCAGCTCCTAAATCGCCACCGAGGACGTTTCTCTTGGAGACCCCGGTCCAGTTCACCACGGTAAGATCCGCCATCGAGACGACAGTAATCGAGAAACGATAGAACAAGCTTACGGAAAAATGCGTTAATCGACGTGTTCGACATTCGTGTGCAGGGTGTCCAGTCGCAGGAACGACATCTGTTCCTGTTCTCGGACCTGTTGCTCATAGCGAAGGCTCGAAGCGGCGGTAACTTCAAGCTGAAGCAATCGGTGAGGATGAGCGAACTTTGGCTGACGGCTGGCCACATAGAAGACGTGGCCGAGACGAGCAAATCTCAGGAAACCAGCTTCGTTCTCGGCTGGCCCACCACGAACGTCGTCGCCACCTTCATGTAAGAACTGTTCTCTTCCTATAAAGTAAATTCTCGATGAGTGTTCGAAGGGTTCTCGACACTGAATTGAAATTTTTCTCAATTTTGAAATAAAATTGGCATTTTAGTGAACAATTTGGTGAAATAGAAGTGACAGCCTGTTGTGGACAGACTTGTGAGTCATAGATATTCGAGTGGGTTAAATTAAATTTAAATGGATCACCCTGTACACCTATCTGGTCCTACGAACATTAAGCCTCCACTCTACGTTTTACGATTTCCATTACCGTGTAAAATTACTCTGAAACAACCCATCCAAGAAATCCAAGTACCCAGAAAGAAAATGCCCCTTCGCCGGATTAGACATAATCGATGCTTAAAGTCAGCTTTATCGATCGACCATCACAACGGTTCGCCTCTTTTGTTTCTTTCAGGACCGCAGCCGCCAGGGATCTCTGGTGGGGACGTCTGACCGAGCTGGTACGAGAGGAGAGTATGAAGGAGCCGCCGGACACGAACATTCAAGTCGTGTATCACGACAATGACACGAACACGGAATACGTAAGTGCAGCCCCTTCTACCCGCGCGGCCAGACGAAACCGAGGGAGAGATTGTAACCACGCGGTCACGCCTTCACGGTCCATTCTTGGCACCATCCCCGTGTCTATGTACGTGTAAAACCGAGAGAGAGGGAAGGTTCGATCGCTTGACCTTCCTGGAGGCATTCTCGGCCCGCTCGAGATGCCCCTTTTATATCATTGACGTCAACGTCGAGTGGATCGCGCGCCTATCCGCTAAAAAGAGCAGCCTTCTACCGTGGGTCTTTATCGACGCGTTCCCCACAAGACTTACAGCGTTCATTATCGAGCGGCCGGTTGCATTTAAATACCACAGTGTAGAGAGACCGCCGTCCCTCGAGGCGGACTATCAAAGGGAACACAACCAGTGTGCCTCTTCGCGTTTAGCCGGAAGGTAACCAACGCGCGCCAGTGTCTTTATGTCATAAATAACCGTGTCTGTAATCGCGATGCATTCTTCCCCGCGGTGTACCATCATCATTATTCCACGAAATATCTACCTACCTATTGTCTCCGTATACCGTCAGGAGTAATCACATCCGCGTTTTCGTTTGATCTCTGTTACAGTGTAAAACGATAATGGTGGGATCCGAGATGACCGCGGCAGCCTGCGTGAATCTGGCCACGAGACTGTTGGACCTCCAAGGACCGTTTCAACTGTGGGCAAGAACGTCCGCGGATGAGGCCCCGTATCCGCTTATCGGCCACGAAAGACCGTTCGCGGTGAAACTGTCCAATCTGAGACACACATTGTCCGCGGACGAGGGTTTCGATTTAGAGCATTGTAACAAGAGCGGTCACGATACCTGCCATTTCATTCTCAGGCCGGTCCCCAAGTCACCGGTGAAGAAGAACAAATCCAAGATCACGGGACTGCTGAGAAGATCGCTGTCTTTGAACCCCAGTCTGTTCGGCGTGAATCTGTCCAGGCTGGACGAAAACGGTCTACCGAAACCGGTACTGGTGATGCTACAGCAATTGTTCGCCAAGGGTCCGTTCACCCAGGGAATATTTCGGAAGTCTGCGAACGTTAGGATCGTACGTGAATTACGGGATCAGATCGAGTCCAGCGGGGATCCGAGTTGTCTCGAGGACGCGCCGATCATAGCTGTGGCAGCTCTGCTGAAAGACTTTTTGAGGTCGTTGCCGGACCCTCTGCTGACCTCCCATCTGTTTCCGTTGTGGATGGACAGTCTGGAAACGCCGAATCCTATTCAAATCATTAAAAAGTAACGATCATTCTTTGTATGCTTTGGAACCATGTATCTATTTATTATTCGAACAACTGGTATATATAACGTTTGTTTTCCATTCTAGTATTTTAGACAGATTGCCGAAAGCGAATTACACCCTACTGTCGCATCTTATCTGCGTGCTTCATCACGTGGCACGTCGATCGAAGCACAATCTGATGTGCGCCAGTAATCTCGGTGTCTGTTGCGGGCCGAGTCTGTTGTGGTCGCCGAATCCGTCGGTGAACCAGAGCCGGGCAATCCCAACGCTCACGGAGATGCTGATCCGTCATTGCGAGGTTCTGTTCGGCGAAGGTGTCACGCAATTGCTCGGCGAGGAGCGCAGCGACAGCGGGGCCGAGGAGAGTACCGATAGCCTTCACTGTGAGTGTACCCTCCTTCGCTGTATCGTCGATCACGGTCACGAAATCCACGTGGCACGTGTATCGAAAATGGTATTATAGCTGCTTCAAAGATATAGCGTTAGGCACAAACGTAGCCGACCCTTGAACCATTAGTACTCGATCATCGGGGGCCCATTGTGTCCCACTGTATTCAGAGGATCGCTACGCTACTTTCAGCTATGGGGTTCCTAGGAATAAAACGAAAAAGACTGGAATATTTGAAAGAAATTAACGTTTCCGTAAGCTTTCATCAAGAATAAAACTCAAGGGTATCGAGTGACAGGATTAAGCTACCGAAACACATAACTTTAAGATCGGTTTATGGCTAACACTATATCTTTGAAACAGCTATACACGTGCCGCAGTCGGATTCCGCGCAGGTCCCTGTCTGACCTAACATAGTCCACTGAAGAATTTCTCTCGGTTGCAGCAGGTGGGCTTTCCCTGGACAGCCTGGACCTGACGGAACCACCGCGTAAAGACCATATGTCTCTGTCACGAGACTCCGGTCTGACGCTGTCCGATTGCCAGTTGTTTATACCGGAGTCACCGGTCGGCTCCGAGGATTCCGCGGTGAACGCCTCGACCTCGAGCTTCGACAAGTCGATAATCGGCAAGGAGGACAAGTCCACCAGCAGCAAGTCGTACGTCCGCGTGTACGGTGGCTGGGAGGAGCGAATGAACGGTTACACCGGGACCAATCATCACGCGAGCACGGTGGTCGAACACGGAAATTTCCGGGAAGAGAAGAACGGCAACGTCGTGGGCTATCCGAATCCGAATTTCCAACGGCAAGACTGGCTGAGGGCACAGCTGAAGAGAACCCCGCGAACGAAACTGGACGAGCACGATCATCATCGAAAGGAGCGATTCGACGAGAAGGATATATACGGCCGGGAATACCTGCGGCAAGACTCGATGAAGGAGAACGTAGAGAACTGCAAGGACATTTACAGAAGCTCGCAGCTTGATATATCGCGCGACTTAAGGTCCGAATACGAGAGAGCGTCGCAACAGGACATCTGCACGGAACGCGTGTCCGTTCACAATTCCGAGCAGGACTTGACGGTGGACGCGTCGTTGTCCGGCGACCGATACGAGTTTAAAAAGGAACGGTTCAGCGAGTTCAAGAAGGTCAAGTCCGAGGTGTACGTGAATCGGGACTCGCCCGTCTCGCAGAACGGTAGCTATCATTCGGGCAGCGATCTGTACGAGTTCAAGAAGGTGAAAAGCGAGATCTATGTAAACAAAGAGACCACCAGGACCACCGAGCGTTACGAGTCAGAGGGCAACATATACGGGAACAGGGACAGAACGAGCGAGATATACGGATCGCGGGAGAGGAACGATCTGTACTCGTTCAAGCAAGCGGAGGCGATCGATTTATACGGGGACGAGGACGATGAGGAGGAGGAGGAGAGAACGTGGCCGGACACACCGCCGCCCCTACCGCCGAGACTGAGGCATCTGCCGCCGGTGCATATGAATCTGGAGGACAGGCACAAAGTGGCGGGCAGGTCAAGGTCGCTTCCGCCACCGCCACCGTACAGGCCGCCGCCTCAGCCTCGTGCCACGGTCACCACGAGACACTTGGGTTACGGTAGATCGGTCGTAGACGACGAAAGCTACGTTTGAAAGGGGCCGTCGCGGGTGATGAGGGGCTAGAAAACGTTGGTCCCTTCCGCGCACCACCTCGACACAGAATCAAAGGGACGATACAGTCGCCCGTCGAGACCCTTTATTGGTTCCGTGTACCACCGCGATCCGATAGAACTTTGCGAGCTCGTGGAAATGGTTAAAACACTTTTTACACGCGATATTCGCCGTTCGAATTGGGATTCTGTGAGTTAAGGGTTGTACAGAAGGTCCCAGTTCATCGAGTTTGCCGGTAATCGAACGATCCGAATGCCCTCGGCCGGCCCATCCGAACGATTCATTTTGGGCCGCGACCAGAGATCACGGATACACGTTGGCACGTGTTGATGTGATCTCGTTACGACTGAAACTAGTCCAAACTGGAACGCACGCACGACATTCGGGGATAGTAAACGTAATATATGTATGATACGTTGTCCGTCATTTGTCGAACGAACGAACGAACGAACGAACGAACGAAGTTCGTTGCCGTCCGCCATTTTCTAGAACGCGAACCGAACAAATTTATACAGTAGAGGGGAGGAGACGTACGCCGTTATGTCTAGAAGAAAGTCAAAAAATGGCGCGCTATCCGATTCATGGCGATTCTTGTAGCAATAGACTTGCCTGTTACACAGTGATTCAGGGTGCTTCCACGAACCTTTATCGATAGGTTTCTTCTTCTTCTTATCCTTTTTTTTTTTAATTAGACGTTCATCATAGAGATGTTACATTGTTAAGGATAGACTGTAGCGGACAAGACTTGCGTCGAGATGATATTATTCGTAATTCTTTTTCTTACGCGAACGAGACTAGCTGTAAAAGAAAAAATATATATATATATGTGTGTGTGTGTGTGTGTGTATGTACATGCAAAGAGTGAAATCGCGTGTCGTCGCTAAAAAAGAAGGGACAAAAATGAAATAAATGGGTCTCCGTGGTTGTTCGAACGAATGCCTGCTCTGTAGAAATTAGAGAGATTGTCGATATTATTCGTTCCATTCGTCGTTTTGTGATCATCGTTTGAACACACAACCGATACGCACATATCCCTGTCGAATTTGTCTCGCGAGTCTCGAGAGTCGCGTTTCCCTCTCGCTCTGTACATTCGCGTCGAATTTCTTCTTTTCTGAACCTTCTCCATCGCCGGAAACTCGTTCACCCGCTGGGATAAATATAAAACTCTCGTGTCCCATTCTCTTCGATTAATTATAATTACCAATTTTTCTTCTACCCCTCTTCTTCCCGTCCTTCTTTTTACCTTCTTAAAGCGTATTTAGAACGTATAAAAAAATCGTAGATTGTCTCGTACCGCGGATGCAAGCGCGATTATCTTAAGGCAAATAAGATATACACCAGAAAGTTGTCTGAGAGATCACTGCGTATATTAATCACGTCCAAAACGGAGTTTTCCTTCTTTGTAAATATGAATAATTTGTAAACTGTAATCTTTTATATCGCTAAAAACTATCCGTATTACACGATACACACGCCCTATGCAACGCCCGTAAGGTAATGTATACTTTATCTAAATTATACGACATGCTATGAAAGGTTAAATATATTTCGTATTTTATACAATTGTGTTCTCGTGCCGGCTATAAATATGTATTTTCTCGTGTCCCGCGACCGTAATTCCCCTCGCGAGCGGTGCACGTGCACGGAATATCCGATCGGTATTCTTGACAATCGTCGAACGATCGTTGCTTGTCTTCTTTTTTTTTTCCTCTCGCTTCCGCTTGTATACAATCCGAATACTACGCGTTTCCTGTTCCGGTAAATTGTTCCCTCGAATAAAACGGTGGTCGCACGCCGCCCGTTCATCGCAAAATGCAACGTGAAACGATCTTGGACTACGAGGAATTCGCTAGTCTCCAATTAGACAAACCGGTTACCGATATAAGAGTACGTGTACCAACATTCGTCTCGTTTGAAGTAACCGTTCGATTGATAACCTAAAACATGCGTCCTTAGAACGAAGAGCAACTGAAACAGCACAGTCTAGATGTCAGTTTGGAAAAACGGCCAATAGAAAAAGCGCATTACCTTTTGACGTAAGTGAAAAGAGAGATTATATTACGCACGGGGAAGAAATATCGGTGTTCACAAATCTGTGTTCCTCCTCTGTACGTTTGCATTCAGTGTCGGTAAAACAGTTCCCTTTCACCGTTACCGAGTTCCGGTTGCGCGCGGTCTTGAAAGGACCAAACGTATCCTTGGATGCTCGTAATGATAGTAATTTCGCGCACAGTACCTCGACAAATCACCGTGCAGAGCCTTGATTTTAAACTACGTTATCCTCGCGTGATTATCGTATCAAGGTTGTTGGGCGATCAATTAATTTTGTATAAAGGTAAATAACGGTTAACACAGAGGCGTGGGTTGATCGAATCGGTACAAATACAATGCGGAGAATGAGTCATCTACATTCGTAAATATATACCGATATCAGTATTGTTCGAAAACAATTATGATAATTGCTGCTGGAGTGTCGATCAATTTACTCCTACATGTTAAATCAATGAAACTTTAAACATAATAATCGCAATGATCTGCACAGTTCAAAGGAAGTACATATCTCAATCGCCATCGAATCACCTTTTAATATCGGTGACAAAGTCAAACCATGGAAGAGTAATGATTTTTTTATTATAATTGGAATGTTTTTTTTTTTAGAGATGTGCAAACGATGTGCATCATCGCGTGGTGACCGCATCGGTTCGCGTCGATTACACAACACCGTCTCCCGATCGACGTATCGGTTCTATTGTATTACGCGGGGGTTACGTGTGTATCCATCGAAGTGCGGTACGTAGGTTGCGCTCGGGCGTCTCCGTCACAGTTCGGCCGGGCTCGCCGCCTCGTACGACAAGTCAGATATAATCGATACCTTGGAGTCGGAGCCCAGTTTAGTTGTCATCCACGTTCCGTCGTGTTGTTTTTCTTGCGTCGAGTGTGCGTCATGAGAGTGCGTACGCGTGTATCGTCGTGAACGTAACGGAGTTAATCGTGCGTCGCGACGCGATCCAGTGATACCGTTGAATAAGATGCGCCCCGAAAATGCTGCAGGAGGACGATAAATCTCCGTACGAGAGCGTGCCGGACCCGTGAGTAATCCATACGATTGCTTTTTAGTTAGAAAATCCTTGTGCTCCAAATCGGCCCCGTAACTTTCTTCCCTCTCCGGTTTGTCTCTCCCTCTCGTACGCACCCATGCAACCGTCCCTAAAAATAACGCGGCGTCGTTCAAGGAGTGTACTGTCCTGCCATCCGACTGCCGCTAATTATAGTCCTTTAAAGACATCCACTCGTAAGAAATGACATTCTACGTACGAGTAACTCGTAAGCAATGCTCTGCACCACCCTATTTAGAGAACCCACCGTGACCGTGCCGTTGGTTATTTCAAACGTTTGACAGCAATTGTCGGCTCGCTGTTCTCGTCCGATCTCTGTTCTCGCGGGAATCGTAATAATAGCGCCGATCGTCGGATTTTCGGGATTCCTCGGGGATCAGAATGCATCTGTGCATTCGTATGTAAACATTGTACCGATGCGGGATTCCGCAGACGTACGCTCCAAAAAGGATACGTTATGTAAAGATTTTCCTGTCCTTGGAGGTTGCATACATTTAAGGAAAATAACGATACCTCGACAAGATGGTTTCTATACGAACAATTATGCTATACAGTTTCTTTTTTATTGACAATAGAAGATAATTAGTCTATTAATTTGATAAAATAGATTGTTGAAATGATCATGGCTTTATTGATTTATTTGTTCATTTTTCCTTTCTTCATTAAGATAGAAATTCTTAGATATTCGGTTGCATGTATTTAGGTAATTCACCTGTATTTTTTATTAGCCCATATGTGTAATCATTTCAGGAAAGGAGATGATTTTCAAAAACTCAGCGTCATACAAAACTTACCAAGCCTCTTACAGACAGACACGCAATCATGCATGTCTCGTGTGGTACCAAAAATGCAGCAATCACTGGCAACTGCATCTACAGAGTTCCACATTGCAGCATCCACCACATTCAAAACGATATTAGAGCAGAAACTTGTCAGCCATAATGTCTTCAGTCAAACATTCCTCCCAAGTGTATTAAATTCCCTTGAAAGCCGTGATCCAGGTAAACTAATCATGTTCATTCGTATATTAGAATTGCTAGTTAAACCCGTATCGAACAGTTTCATGCATTTGGTGTTACTCTACATAACTTTTAACATGTATATATACATTTAAAGTTGTTTGTGATGCATGGCTGGAGACCTTACTGGATGTGATAGAGTTACTGCCGGTAGAAGTCATAAGAATGCAGGTTCGTATAGACAATCATAGAAATTGATATTCAGATATCATTACAATTTAGAAGGGCAAATGTATTGTCATTCGTGTAGCACACATATAACTCGATGATGTAGTAGATCAGTAATGAACTTGATTTATTTTTGTTAGTCCCAGCTAGACTAAGCATCAAGTACTCTTAAGACTCGCTTATCCCAAAGAGATGCTATGTATTCAACATAGCTTCGATAATATAACTGTTTAACAAAGCTCAAATTTTACTTAAGTCCGATAAGATAGCAGTATAAACTGGAGGATAATAGAATTAAAATCATGCAGATTCTTCCATTGACTATAAGCAAAGGACAATTGTCTCAACCTATCTACTCCAGGATAATGTGCAGCAGGTTACTAGGGAAAATTTGTACAAGATTCGAATCTGCTATGTGAGTATTTCATTTTTTTTATTTGGAAATACACATCTATGAGCAGTGCTTGTCAATGAAAAGTTTTTGATGTGCAAAAATGATCAAAGATAGTTTTCTTTTTTTTTTGGGAAAGTCGTTGAATAAGTATACATATTAAAATTGTTGTCAGGATACAGAAGGAAGTTCTACCAACGGTACACTCCCTTTGTCAGGATGTAAATAGTGAAGTACGAGCTAGTATCTGCTTGCAGCTACGTTTTGTTGCCGAAGGCCTTGGTGCTGAGTCTGTAAAACCTGCTTTGCTACCATCTCTCGTAGAATTAGCAAGCGACGAAGAAAGCAATGTAAGATGCACCTCTGTACAGACAATAGTGTACTTGCTACCTCATCTTCAGGAAGGTATGCTTGATGACTAGTTGTCCATTATTCATTAAGCATTCCAAGTTTCTTGTAGCTATATACATTGTAAATTAACTGGTAAATACAATTTCGTAAACGCCAAGACATAATCTATTGTGACCCACGTTTACAGATACAATAAAAACTATTATAATGCCGCTTGTTAAAAAGTTATGCGAAAACGCAATGAAATCGAACGATAATGTGATATGCGTGATTGCCCAGGAATTTGGGAAGCTCGTGCTTGGCTTGGAAAGTAAGACTCTCTCCACGTTGGAATTTATTCTCGTATCTGAAGTTAGATGATATCTATTGAATATTTTAGATTGCCTTGCACCCGCGGAAAAAACATGGTTTTTAAAGTACTTTCAACAGCTTGCACAAATGGGCATTATTTCGATGAAAAAGGAGTCGAAACCGCACCTTCCATTTGTAAGTACAAATCCTTAAAACCCAAAGGGATACAGATTGGACTGAAATTAATTTCTTTCTTGTTTTAGATTAATTCCAATCCTGGTGAAGACGAGAAATACATAGAGTGCCGACGGTGTTGCGCTTTTAATATGCCTGCAATGTTTCTGTTTGTATCATACTCCGCCGACGATACAGATGCATTGCTTGTTACGTTTAATGCATTAGCGAGCGATCACTATTACATAGTTAGGAAGACTGTAGCAAGTGGATTTCATGAAGTAAGGGGCATCCTCTTATACATACTTCCACGTTGTGCTCCGTTACTTTATATACTCACAATTATGATATCTGGACGCGTAGGTGGCGAAAGTATTGGGTCCAAAGAGTGGACGGATAAAGGCGGATCTAATAAAATTATTGAAGGACGATTCTGAAGAAGTGTTACAAGGTTTAGTTCCTCACATAGGATTGACGCTCGATTGTTTAGCTGAAAGTCAGACCATTGGGGTGGACAGGGTGGTTTGTACTTTCTTTCTTTTTTTTTCTTTATTTCATGCCACTTCAGTTCTTTTACATCATCCATACGCTGTTGCTTATTGAATTCAGGATTCCACTCTTATGGAAATAGGCAGGGCGTTGTTGAAATGCGAGTCGGAAATATCAGGCACTCACAATTGGAGACTAGCATCGATGATGCACTCGCAACTTGAAATAATACCCAAGTACTTTCCAAGTGATTTTATATATTCATACTTTGTGCCAATGGCGTTCTTCAGGATATTGCATGCTGTGAGTGAAACAAGTTACATCTTCGTTCTTTTAACGTAATTCAGAAGTGAAGAGCAATTCTATTGTTCTCAAATTCTAGAGGCCAATACCCGTACGTCTCGCCGCAGGAACGTTGTATCTGTTTCTTTTACGGTACAACATGAAGCCAATGCAAAGAGTAGAACTCCGAAGCAGACTGTACACAGAATTAGCGAACAGCCCCGATTGTTACGTTAGAATGATGTTCGTTCGTATGATGATAGAGGCCTTTGAAATTTTCTCAACGGTGTACTTCAAGGAACATTTCTTCACTACTTTATTGAACTTAGCGGAAGATCCGGTGGCTAACATAAGGATTAAAGTAGTTTCGCTGTTACCCCAATTGAAAAGCCAGCTGTGGATGCCAACGGACAAGAAGCTGTTATCGGCGATGGAAACGACCGTAGGACATTTAATGAATAGCGAGAAAGACAGGGACGTGATTACAATGTTGACGATCGTCATGCGGAAACTGAACGAAACAGAACTTAGATACGACGGACAAACTGTAAGTGCTACTATTTAGTGGATGGAAAGAAATGCATCGATGCCAGTTATTTACTATTGAAGCATTTTGTTGCAGTCGACGGCTAAACAAACGAAGCACGATATGGAGGACACCAGAAAATTAGAGGAAGAGAAAAGATTGTCGGGAATGGCAGCCGGAAAATCTCCTGCTGGCGGGGCCACAATGAAGAAAGGTGCGAATAATAATAACTCATGGAATTATTGAAAAATGTTGTTTACGACACTATATTTTTAGGTGCATGGCGACGACCAGCCGATATTTCAGCGAAACCAGCGTAAGTACTTCTTACTATGTACACTTAAAAGTCGTTTATATATGTATTTAATAAATTCCGTGTGTTCTGCTCTTTCCAGGTCACAGACAACGTCCAAAGGTGAGCACACTTCAAATAGTTTCATTCTAAAACTATTATTATCTACTTAAACAAGTAACACGTGCGCTTCGTTACCAAAGGTACAGGATCTCCACGTCATAGTAGCGACTCCGGAAGAGTAAGGTACGCATACATTTTATTCCCTTCCGAATACTCGACCATACTGTTAATATACAACATTCCAATATAACGATATTAAGATCGTCAACAATTTGGAGTCGATTGTATTTTCGAAATTCAACCAAACCATCTCAGTTCCATCTTTCAACTGTTCCTTTAGTGTATTAACAATTCCCAACAAGAGACTAACCATCAATTTCTGCACGCTTTACAATCTAACAGACCTCAGCTAACTCATCCTTGGGAAAGGCTAGGGTATAGCAACACGAACCCTGTTGGCATGGGGCATGGTAGCTTCGACAATGGGCCATGCGCCGATTATCTGATGCAAAAGATGCAGCAGAATCGTTCGAAATTGGCTTCGTTGCCGTTAATAGTTTGGCCGGACTCGTGCGAGTGTGACTACGAGGAGGAGACCAACCTCCACTCTTGTCCCTCGTCCGACTACGCGAAGTCTGTCTTCTTGGCGATCATGCGGGAGAACCGGCGGAAGTCCCAACAGAACTTCTTACTAACACGCGATTATGCACGCGAGTTCTCGACTAACATCGCCAGCAAGGACACTGCCACCGCGAGAACACTCGCCAGTGCTCCAAACCTGGCCGTCCTCCGAGCACTGACCAAAGCGGCTCACTATAACTCTTGTTGGCCTTGTAGCTCGATGCCGGAGATACCGGTGATGCTGTCCGACGACGAGTTTCTCGTGGACGCCGGTATCAGGATACCCGTCCAGTTCTCCGCTTCCCAGACGGTCTCCAAAATACCGCATCTTCAGGACTCAGTGTTCACCAAGAGAAGGAGTGTCTTCAGTTTCGAGCGTTCACGAACAACCATAGGCATGAGCTTCGACAAAGGGAAGCCTAAAAGGAATTCGTCCGTGGAGTACGAGGACTGTATGAAAAGAAGAACCAACGGGGATCAGTCGTCGAGTAATCTTCGGACGTCCATAGATTGCGAAGACGGGTTGAGACTGGTGAAGGAAAGTCAACAGATCGGTAAAAAGGATACGGTGTACGTTGGTCCTCTGATGAGAACCAGATTTGGCTTTGGTGTCAGTCAAGACAGGTCTATCGACGATAAGATGAAACGGAGTTCCTTGATATTGGACAAAGATAAATCGAAAGTTCTGCAGTCCAAGTGCACTTTGGACAGAACTAAACGACACTCGTCGAGCTTCGAGAAAGGAAAGCCCAAGAGGAACTCGTCTATGGACTACGAGGACAGTATGAAACGAAGAACCAACGGGGCTAATCAATCCGGCGATATGAGGAACTCCATTGATTACGAAGACGGCTTAAGGTTGATGAAGGACGATCAACAATTGGACACGAAGGATTCGGTGTACCTCGGGCCTCTGATGAGAACCAAGTTCGGCTTCGTGAACCAGGAGAGGCCTATGGGCGAGAAGATGAAACGAAGCTCGTTGATATTGGACAAGGATAAACCGAAGCTCGTGCACACCAAATGCACGTTGGATAGGACTAAAAGACACTCGGCGAACTTTAGCCTGAAGCCGACGGACTCGAAAGAGATCAAACCAGGCATGAAATGTCATAGCATAGAGGTGTCCGATTACGCGCCAAGCGAACGTCTAGGCAGGGCTCTTAGGCGATACTCAACCTTGGACGTGAACCATAATCAGGGACTTAGCAAAATACCCTTAAGAAGTTTTGTGCCTCGTAGTAGAACCGCGCCGGCCACCAGGGCGTCCAGTCCTGTTCACATAGAGAAGTTGTGCCGTATGCCGTTCTGGGAATCTTAAAGAGCACGCTGACACGCGATCGTGTTTCAGAGGCAAAGATTCTTCTTGCATACGTTGATTCGATTAGAAAACAGAATATTCTGTAGGACTCGGAGCCTCCATTCCCTTGTTTGTTCGATGCATACGACTCGACCGGAAACCATTTGTGTCAGTCATGTCGTTGCTTTTTTTTCTCCCCTTTCACTTCAGTTTTTAACTGCGTTCACAGTGGACATCGCGAACGGTGGCCATCAAACTAAATTAACGAGGATAAAGTGAGCACTTTCCAATCGACCGTACGTTAATTAATTAATCTCCTTAATAGAAGTCTCCGGTTCATAGGTCACTGCGACGACCGGGTGACACGCGAACAGATTTCTAGCAGCGTTTTCTTTGACTTCCATGCGCTAACGAGGTACTCGAAAACTGTTGTAAGGGCTATTTAGCTAGTTCGCTATCTCGTGCCTTCTTCACGGAGCCTTCTGCGTTCTTCGTCGCTTCTCATAGGCAGCCTAATAGAACGTATTTTCTTATTGGTATATTTCTTGCCACGTACCATACGCCGTTCAAATGTTTTCTAATATTTTAACAATAATCGGCAATAATCTGTGCGTTATTACGTAAATCCATTATCACCGGGACGTGGACGAGCCATGTCAAGGGGAAATATATTTTTCCGTTTATTTTAGTCGCGACGCTATTCATAAATGATTGTCCACAGGCGACAACTTGATCAGGGCATTCGCGATACGCATTTTACGGAGCATTTAATTTTCAATCGCGTTTAGATTTTTGTTCTGCATTCGAAAACGATAGAAAGGTCTCTCTCGTCGATTACTTACTGGTTCGAGAGGTTGCACCGCGAAGATATTTTTAAACGTGAATACAGCAGACACATACACACGCATGCTTGAGTTTAGAAGACTGTTTATCGAAGTTCGTAAAGAGTTTAAATGACGAAAACAAAAAAAGAGACGAAGAAGATAAGACTATTTTGCACTTTATTTTATAGCTGCATATCCAATACGTATTGGCCTACGAACAGAGTGAAAAGAATTATATGTATATATATATATACATATGTATATTCTTATTGTTAATAGAGTTTAAAGAGCAGTTGTTACTTCACTAATCGAATATATTCTAATAGAGATTATTATACTAGGAGAAGATCACGAAATGACGCTAGGGGTTACAGTATTGAAATAGCCAATTCTAGGTCTAGTCTCGAATAGCTGTAAAGCAGATCTAGTTTCGACACCTTCGTGGGAAAGGTGATTATAATTATTATTTTTTTTTTTTTAAATCACCCCCGATGGATTTTGTACTTTGCTTTTCGTACAGTCGTTCAATCTTCCTTTTTAAATCGATTGAATTTTAATTGATTGAGGGAGGGGGAGATTCTGTTCTATTGGGAATCTCTTACCAACGTTCTAACTTTTAATTCTAGAACGGTACGGAAGTTTTGCGTAGAATTCAGCCAGACAACGTTACACGTTCGTTCGACGGTGTGCAATATTTTAAGCGTTTTTAATTCAATCCCGACTATGGTTTCGCCTTTTGCACTTGACTCGAAGGGAGCCCAACCAGATCTATTTAGCTGTTACGTGCTAGGCCGTAATCGTAAGTTTTAATCGGTATCGATCACACGGAACATCGACGAGTCGAAAGGATTCCGTTCTTTATTCGACGACGAATCAGCGAACTCCCGTCGGGAAATGAACTAACCTCACCCCTTTTTTTGGAGCACGACTTTAGGGATTTTCGAATTCCCCGATTCCTCCCTCGCGAGAGAACGTAGAACGATCACGGTCTTCCCCAGCCGTGCTGCGGATCGGAATACACTGTTGTGTCTTAAGTATGAAATATTAATACAGTCTTTAAAGATATATTATTTCTAATAGAGAGACTGACCAAGACACGATTTAATGAATGTCTTAAGGGCGGATCGTATCGAACGGAGAGAATTCTATGGAAAAGAAACAAAGAAGGAGAAAAAAAACAGATATTATCAATGCAACAGAAGGAGCAACACAAACGTAATATCGCGACAAAGAATATTTTTCATCGAGAGCTTGTAGAGGTTAGATTTTCGGCGCGAACGAACGGGAATATAAACAGATGTAAAGACGCTTCGAAGCCAAAGATATAAATATGATTTCTAACAGTAACGAAGTCGAAATGAACGTACAAAGTCCTAAAGGCATTATGTACTTCCGTATGTGTACCGTGTACATTAAATACCGTGTAAGCTTTACATTGCAAGTGCCATTGAACACACACATACATACATACACACACACAACGGAGATATCGACGCGTGGAAAGCGGCGACATCGAAGAGATTTTCACCGTAAACGGGGCTAAATATATCGCGAATATTTTTACGATATTTAATATCGTGCCTCGGCTATCCGAGGAAACGAAAAATGAGAAGCAAGATGTTAGAATAGTCCGTAGGCCTCCAATATCGTTCAAGAATCGAAAGAACACCGGACGATCGAGAGAGACTCCTATCGTTAAGCTCGATCGTCTCGACTGTTCGCTTTCTTCCGTTCGTCCTTTTATAATTAATTGTTCTTTGAACATTTTAACGATCGGATGATCGATCGGACTTTGAGAAATCCGTGTAGAATAATAATGAATTATTAACAGTATATATAATGAGATGATTTATAATGAGATCCATTTCTTGCACAAGCTGCTGAACACCGAGTCGCTACCCGTTTACGTTCGAACATTATAGGAGAGCCATCACCGATTCCATAGTGTATCGACGAATTATTTTAAAACATTTTATCCCGGAACACATCACTCCACCGATATCGAATCTGTGTTTCTGCGACAATTCGTGACAAACAAGACCGTTTTCAGTCACGTCGTAAAGCAACTTTCGTGTGTTTTAATTCGAAATTGTTTTTTTTTTTTTTTTTCGATAGAACAAACACTATAGTGTCCGAACGTACGAATGGGAAGCGACGGTAGACGATATAACATTACGCTTAGGGTGTAGACGAGCCACAGAGAGCTCGAGGCGATTCACCGATCGAATTGTTGCCACACCGTGTAACCGACGTTAATTGCTCTGTTGCAACGCGTACAGCTACCGATTTTACATAATATAGCGAGGCTTGTCCTGTTATTTTCTTATTTTATAGGAGTCTTTAGGGTATCGTCGGTCGTACGACTAACGTGGGCCACCCAAATCGGTCAATGAACAGACAAAATCTTCGTCGGAAGATGAAATCTGTCTGGTTTCTGTAGTTGTACGATCGTTGGTACCGCCATGCTAGGAAACTTCATTTTTATAGAAGACCTTGTAGTGTAATATATATATAATATACAGGGTGTTCGCGATAATTTGTACCATCGTTTTTTTCGTAAACAGTAAACATTAGATAAAAACCGAAGAGGAGGAAGTTGTAGTATATTTTACTAGTAATATGATAGCATATCTAAAGTTTGTATATTTTTAATATTTTTCGAAAAACAAAGGTGACCTTAATTTTTTTAAATGGAATGCTACATATTTTTTTACATCATACAAAAGCGGGCATTAAGATGAGTTCAACCATGTAGTATACTATGGTCTTCAGGGTCATACAATTTCCTCCTCTTCGGTTTTTTTCTAATATTTATTGTTTACGAAAAAAACGATGGTACAAATTATCGCGAAGACCCTGTATATAATATGTATATATATACACACACGCGCGCAGAATATACACGTAAACAGAAAACGAGTAATACATTTAACGAAACTGAACAAACTGTTAAATATGCAACTAGGGGCAGTAGAGCGTCGCGCAGTTCGAAGAGAAACAAGCCAAAATAATCGAAGAGTTTTAAGAGGATTAGAACACAGATACTGAGTGACAGAGAGAGAGAGAGATAGAGAACGAGGAAAGTAAATGTTTTCTCGGACGTCGAGAGCATATCCGTCAAGATGTATACCGCTGAAAATGCTGCTATTTATTTTTGTACAGATCTACCGTACGGTAATACGAACTTTTGTGCCAGAAAGTAAAAGGAACAAATATACGGCGGTATGTTATTTAAATACGTCATGTATCTAAGTATACCACGCGGAGGACGAGAGAAAAAATATACGTATATATATATATATATATATATATATATACACACACGAAAGAATATACATACATACACACCGTAGATACACGTATGGCTATGAAGAGACATTTTACGCAATTGTTAAATAACTTTACTCGTTTCTTATGTGTATAGACACAAGAGACGAGTACCTTTACTTCGACGAACCGTTACGTACGTGTATACACGCGTCACACGAATTAACATACATACGTATATTTAAACGGGACAGAAGAAATTAGTTTCTTTAATTCGACTCCAAACGAACGATTTCAAAGACGGAGTAATTTTAATTGTAAACGAAACAGATCGTCATCGAACGGTCCGCGTTTTTAAAAATGGGAACGAGTATACATATATATATATATTTATGGGACACGCGGATACGATGAAATATAATAAGTACGCGCGGTTCAAAAGATGGGGAAACGATCAAATTCGCGGAAACGATATTTTTATTACTCACAAACGATGCTCCTGTAAAGAATAAAGAATGTTACAAAAACCAGAGACAAAATGAAAAGAATTGTATTTTTGTGAGGTATATCTGTAATAAAAATATAGTTAAATGTGAAGAGAATATATATATATATATACACACACACACACACACACACATAAATGTATATATATACATAACGAAAGAAAGAAAATGGAACGTGTCGCGATCGTAGATTTTATTGGATCTGTCGATATTATATTATACATCTGTTTTAGTATACGTTACGAACAATAAATCGAACTTTTTTTTGTTACGTAAACCAACGTTTCTCTTACGACTAATGATGTCCATTACAGATACAACGTTTTGGAGGTAGGTACGTCAAGGATCAAAGACGAGGTTTGCTTTTTTTACTTTTAATCCTTTTATTTCTTCTACTTTCTTAATAAATCAGTGACTCGAGTCGCTACAAACTTGTGTATGAGTTTCTTTTATAATTTAATTACGAACGTACATAATAATGATTTTTTTTTTCTTGTTCTCCTTTTAATTCACCCTCGCTCATTCACACGCACCCGCTTACCTTGATTACAAAGAAAAGAGGGGGGAAAAAAACACGCTTCGTTTTTTTCTTCTCAGAGGTAAACCGATCGTTCATTTTTCTTTCGGTTTCAATTTCATTCGATAAATATGCGTTCCAACTATTCTCGACGGAAAATTCCATTCGAATATTTATTTTTCACGGACTTCGCTCGTCGACGAAAACCGAACCGTGTACGCGACAATTTCGACCGATTTGGATTTCGAAAATAAACGCGGCCTATTCTGTATCGTACTTATAATTCTTTTACAATCGTCAACGGAGATATTGCTTTTCTCTGGCTCTCTTCTTCAAGAAACTCAAACGGATCGGAGGGACGATACTTTTCTCTTGCGATTTCTATAAAACTTCATATATAAACAGCGTCTCGGTTCCTTCTTTCATCGGCTCTTCGAACTCTTTTTCTTTTCTTTTCTCGAGTACATCCAACAGCCGAATCTCCCTTTATTATTTTTCCTATTCGCTTCTCGAGAACGGATTGTCAAAGTAAACGGATTCTTTTCTGGTTCTTCTTGCACGCCCTTCCATTCGGTCTAGTGGTATCCCACCCCGCTATTTTCTTTCTTCCCCCCCCCCACCCCCCATTAAATAGGCGCTTGTTTCGGTTTGATTCGTGCCCCAGTGATTTTAAGGTCAGTCGGAAGGTAACAGTCACAAGAGAGACGGCACGCGGAACGTTTACACTCGCTTGGGAAAAAAGAAAAAGGTTCGCGTGTGCAAGCAACGTGTCCCTTTAAGTACGCATGATCAACAAGACTGTCCTACGGGAATGTATGTACATGTGAAAGTTTCGTGGAGATGATGGTGCACCCGCGGTTGGTTGCAGAGAATCGTTCGTTGCTCGAGAGATTTTACTAAATTTAAGGACGGCGCACGAAGAGCCATTTCCATTGCACTGATACCACACGGTTCTCCGAATAAATAACAGCGAAAGGTGACAGTTGGCCATTTACATTACGGTAGTGTTTTCTTGTTAATAGTAGACACTGTACTATTTTAGAGTAATCGAGTCGTTGACTATTTAGACGAGCAACGGAGTCAGAATTTAAACAGTTGATCCAATTCGTTTGCATAGTGTAACTGTGTTCTATAACGATTATAAAACAGTTTTATATTTAAATAATTGTGCTGAACCTTTCGCCTACTGTGTCGGGTCCGTGGGACGTTTTAAATCAGAGTTGGGCAGAATATTATTCGAATAACTAATATAGTGGTAAGCAACGGTATCTAAGAAGGTCAGCCTGACCTCGGTTAATGAAATTGAACGATTACTGTTATTATAAAAATGGAAATTTTTACGTTCAGTCGATGAAAAAAAATGAAGTATATTTTATTTTTATATTATATTCGTTATTCGAAACAGTTTATCCAGATAATAAATTCGCCCGTCTCCGATTTAAAGTGACGCGTGTTTCCGCGTGGACAATTAAAACAGTTCCGTTGCATTCGTTTTCTCCATTTACATCCGTAATACGAACGATTCTCATGTTTCATCGGGTACCATCGGATCCCACGGAACGTGGATCGCTCGCGTGCAAGCTTGATTCGTAGTCTTCGGCTCGAATGCGAAGTGTGTGTACATAGAGAAACGGTGTTTCGGTAAATTTCGCGTCTCGGCGGTCTCTTGACATTCGTCGTATCCTATAAAGTGAACGTGTGTCTGTACGTGTGTGTGTGTGTGTGTGATTGTTGTATGTGTGTGTACAAGTAAATCGTTTCAAGATTGCTCGTATCGCGGGAATCATCCCTGACGACGAATCGACGCGATATATATACATATATATATATACGTATCACTCGTCATTAAACACTCCCGCGAGAGAATAATTGCGACGTCGAGTATGCAATCGCAAACCGCGACTGGAATCAATTGCGAACGCGATAATGGCTCCGAGACGAGTCGAGCGCATTTCATCACATACACACACACACACACACATACACGCAGTAAACCCCCAACACCTCAACCCTTTCATCCCCTCGTCGCTCATGCCGGGTTTCTTTTGTATGTACAGGTAAAAGTCGTCCCAAAACCGGCGACAAAACAAAGAAACCTCGGTATACGCTAATGCCACACTAACTATTTACAAGAAATTATAAACAAGAGCGCGTGTGTGTGTATATATATATATATATATATAATACCCTCGAGAACGTTAGTCGCTATTCGTAAACGGTATATCGTTATTAAATTCTTAGATATGGTTGTTCCGCGGCACGGAACCCTGGCACACGCGGCTCCGACCTCAGGGTGAAATATTACCATTTTTTTCTTTGAGCCAGCAAGCGAATGAGATCTACACCAAGCATGTGTAACGTATGAATTCTCCTGTGACTTCGTTGACAGGATTCCGAATGTACCCTCGCGAGCAAACTCTGCTTCCAGGGGAAAAAGTGACGTAACAGAAAGGCCTCCTCCATTGCTTGGTGAATTTAACGTACTGCAATAAATGTTAAATCGACTGTTAATTTGGAATACATTTCAGTAACTCCCGAGATCAAGCGGTAAGAGGCCCTTCCCCTACGCCACTTTTTCCCTTAATGGAAGCAGAGTTTGCTCGTGGGTGTACATACCTATACATTCATTCGGTGGAACACGGTTTTCCCGTGAAAATCAATCCAAGTTTCGATGACAATATTCATACACCTAGGATCATACTGTATTGGAATGTGTAGTGAGGGTTGAGGATCTT
Organism: Dufourea novaeangliae; assembly: GCF_001272555.1. Taxonomy (NCBI): domain Eukaryota; kingdom Metazoa; phylum Arthropoda; class Insecta; order Hymenoptera; family Halictidae; genus Dufourea; species Dufourea novaeangliae. The sequence continues at coordinate 1,489,228 of NW_015373993.1, read as the reverse complement.
CAACGGAATCGAAACCACGAAAAACCGTGGAGGCTGGAAAACAAAAAAAAAAACGTGTTTGGATAGTGTTCGGAATGAGGACAGTTTGAAGCTCGATTAAAGTTACAAGAGGTGTTAATCAACACACATCATACGTTACCATCTGTCTAACCATGACAGTTCGAGCCTCGAAGAGGTAAACAGTCTTCAAGTGCAATGCAGAGGGAGCCAGTCTTAAACAAAAACGGCTCGGTCGGAGTATCGTGTGCTCAGACTTCCGACCAGTACGCAGTATAATCCCCTTTACAGTAAAAATATATTATCGCTACGGGTAGTACTTAACTTTGACTAGCATGTGTTTATAGAACCGATTCCCCAATCCTACGGGCACCTACGCACTAGACTTAAACGTACGCGCGGGCAATAATGGTTAAAGCCTCTCTCTCTCTCTCTCTCTCTCTCTCGCCGAAGAACGCGTCCCTCCTCGGCGCGACATGGAAGAGGGAACGTGTTTCGAATTTAGACCGGTCTCTCTGTCGACTGGGAATCATCATCGGTGGCGGTCGAACAGAAAAACACCGCAGGACGTCCTAACCACGCGGCTCCATCCGTCACCTTAATCGTGTATAGAATGTTTACTTGAGAAAGTATGGGGTACAATGTCGGCTTTACCTTAAGATTACATCCTTTCCTCGAGATAAGTACAATCTAATAACCCTCTCTCCAGGGGGGTAGGGGGCGTAAAACGCACGTCTGGGAGTAATTTAAGGTTAACTGAGTGTATCGATACATTATATCTATACCCCCAACACTCGATATATTCACGTTAGTGTCTCGCTTGACTTCAGGTGTCTTCCGTGGTTGCATTTCTCACATAAATCGTTCGTATTTTACGGTTGCTTTTTCGTACCCGCGAGTTCTCGTTTCCTCAGCCAGGATGTCACAGAAGACACGAGGAGTGCACGTTCGACGCGCACGGAAAGTGTAGAAAGTAAAAAAACAGAGCGAAGGGGACCACTTTCGATCCCATAGAGAAAAAATAGAACAGAGGACGATCGAAGTGGGGGCGCTCTAGAGATGAGCAACGCATGAGAAGAAAAAATTATACAAACCCCCTCCCCCCTAGCTCTTTAGATACTCTTCTACGATTTAACCACACCAGCAACTATTATTCTTTTGTTCAGTCTTGTGATAATACTACTTTAATACTTTTCACGATTCGCGCGCAGAGTCCAACCGTTGGGGTAAACGTGTACACCCACGAGCAAACACGGCTTCCGCTAGGGGAAAATGTGGCGGAGAAGAAAAGTCTCATACCACTTGGTAAATTTATTTCAAATACTGAAATAAATGTTAAATCGAATGTTAATTTGGCATAAATTTCAATAATTCCCGATACCAAATTTTAGGAGGCCCTTCCGCTAGGGGAAAAAGTGACGTAAGAAAAAGACCTCCTATCACTTGGTAAATTTATTCCAATTACTGAAATAAATGTTAAATCGAATGTTAATTTGGCATAAATTTCAATAATTCCCGATACCAAATTTTAGGAGGCTCTTCCGCTAGGGGAAAAAGTGACGTAGGAAAAGGACCTTCTATCACTTGGTAAATTTATTCCAATTACTGAAATAAATGTTAAATTGAATATTAATTTGACATACAATTAACATTCAAGTGACAGAAGGTCCTTCCTCTACGTCACTTTTTCCTCCACCGGAAGCCAAGTTTGCTCGCGAGGGTACATACATACACACATGTCTCTGGACCGTGGATCGCATCTGCGAAAGAGCACTGTGCACGGTATATAACACGCGACCGGTTGCATTCGAAACGAACAGCGTGATAGAAAAACGGATATATAAGCGTGTGGCATTGCTACAGCAATATTGAAAGTTCGATTAACGGATCGAGAACACTGGGGGAGTCCAAAGAGTGTCGGACGAATATTCTTATACAGGGCGTTCCAACTGACATGACCGATTGTATTATTTATTTTTTAAAGTTTCTCTGGATATGTGTGTGTGTGGTCACAGAGATTTTTTCTAGATGTTTTCTTTTAATGAAGAATTGAAATTACACGATAACCGATTCGTAAGTGGTTAACACTTTGTCAATCAAATAGTACGTTTTTATATTTCTCCCGAGTAATCTATTATATAATCTCGATTCTTTTGAGAATGTTGAAAATTGTGTAATGCTTGTGAATCACAGTGTTTCGCAAACGATATTTCACGTCATGTCAGTTGAATGGCCCCAGTATATTACAATTGTTCAGTTCCGTTCCGGCTGAGCGAAAACAATTCCTTGCAGTCAGGGAAGCTACGCCAGCTGTATATTGTCGTTAACGAGCGAAAACGATTCCCGTGTAACTTTACATCGTTAATGAACCCCCTTGTTCACGGAACAGCGCGAACGCTCTCGTTGCCGTTGATCTTTTTGATTCTGAATACTGATTTGATTATCCGCTCCGTGGAGCATAATATATATGGAAACACAGAACAATTCTGCTTTTAATATATCTCACAAATGGCGAAAACATTCGATATCGATTAGTTCTTTCATATCTCTCTCTCTCTCTCTCTCCCTATTTCTCTTTCTCTCCTTTAATATCAGCATTAAATTCCCTAGCATTGCTATTTATTGCGTTCAGTATCACTGCACACGTGTCGTCGACCGCGTCGACTCGCGTTGCAGAAAACTCGATTATCCACGGTGTAAAGATTATTCGCGAATGATATTACACACGGCCGGATCACGTTCGGCGCCGTGATCCTCCGGCGGACCAGCAGACGGACAAAAGATGAAAAAAAATATACACAGAGAGAACATGATTCGCGGCGGTTGCAGCTAGCGCGTTACAATTGCTCGTGTATGTATGCATGTGTGTGTATACGTGTACGTGTCTGTCTGAAAGAAAGTTCGAAGCTGTGCAAAGATACACGAAAAAACAGGCCTAGCTAGACTCGATCGTTCGGTAAAATCACCTAGTCGTTCGCTTCCTTACTCGCCTACGTTTTCTTTTTTTTTTTTATAAATAGTATATTATCAAAAAGATCCATCATCCTGCACCGTCGAAGTAAAAATAAATAGTATTATTTTGTTTACGTTTTACTATTATACCTGTTTGGTAAAGAATTTCATAAACATATATACGTTCTTCGCGCACGAAACAATATAGATATCCCTTAAGTACGAATTAAAAAATATCTTTTTTTTATTTTTTTTAAGTACCATCGCTACGATATAGACGAAAAATCGGGGACCGGAAACGTAATATTGCAGTCGCGCGTACTACTAACTAATTCGTTGCGTGATCTATATATGTATATATAAATCTAATAGGAAATCATAGATAATCGAAGCAATTAATACGGAACGTATTACGACGTAAGAGTGTACCGTTAATGGGACCCCACCACGCGGCCCATAGAAATTCAATAAAAATAACTCGAACTTTACACCATTCGCGTATTCTTAGGACTTATTTAAAGATATTTTGTTTTTTTTTTCTTTATAATCTATACATAGTGCCATCTTTGATTGCCCAGAGACTCTACAATATCCACCATATAAATCTCGTTAGAAAGAAGACCATTGACGGCTGTATTTACGTTATATCTTAGCCTTTAGAAAATAACTAGTAAGTTTGAAAAACCCTGTGAATGCTTTGCAACTGACTACTTTCATTGCATCTCATTTCATCCTTTCTTGTTTCTTTTTTTTCTCTCTCTCTCTTTCGTCGCGTTTCTTCCATTCTCGTTTCGGTTGTGTACATCAGAATGCAAACAGCTGGTGGTTTTGTGTTCGAACGGCATAAACACACATAGAGTCGCGAAATTGCATTCTTTCACCCCCGCTGTACAATACCCTATCCGTAGAAGTATACCCATATAAAATAAAACATATCCAAAAAACGATATATACTCGTATAAAGTATACGATCCACACGCTTCTTTCGTTTCTTTTTTTTTTGTTCTTTCTTCTCATTTTATCCTAGGGCAGGATTCTTACTGTACAAACTATTACAGTTTCTTATTGAGCACATTTTAGAAATTGTTTGAGTCGTTGTAGGAAGTGTTCGATTATTGACTTCATTTCGACTATACGCTAGAACCTAGACGCGTCACGAGAAAAAACATCGGAAAGTCTGAGTGGTCTCATTTGATTGTGCGGAGTCACGTGTATGTGTGTGTGAGAGAGAAGAAGACATCGTGGTTGCGATAGGCGTTAAAGGAAATCAGAAGAGACGACTCTGCCGTGGCTCATTTGTGGTCCTCGGATCGTGGACCGTTTCGGATCTCTTTCCGCCTATCCTCAGTCTGACGGAACGACCGTATAATATGATTCAATGCGTGGAGTTCGATATAAATGCACCGCCTCCGAATGAAGCGTGCTCGGGCGGCAAGTGCTAGGATACCCGCGTATAGTGTGAAACGGTCATGATGCCCCAAGTTTATCATTTCTACGTGAATACTCTTACTGATTTTTGTTTGGAATTCCTAGGAACTTCAAGTTTTCCTCCTCTCTTCCCAAACAATCCTTGCCGTGTCTTAAGCTTCCTGAAAGAAACAGGCCGGGATACGTGAATGCACGCACAGCCGCCGCCGCGAGAGCGATTATATTCGAAGCCTCGACTCCTATCATTTCTCACTTACATCGGGAAACAAAAAGTGTTCGCGAGTCGGTTGCGGTTGTTCGAACGGAGAGCTGCTCATGTATCCGGGCGACGGGGACTCGCTTTTCTCGAGCACCGGAGTAATATTCGCGTAATTCGCGGCCGGGGTTGTCAACGTTCTTCCTTGCTCGACAAGAATACTTCTGTCGATCTTGTAATACTCTTTTCCGCTTCGCGGACGAAGCGTCGTTGCCACTGCTCTGCCACCCAGTCTGGAGAACGGAACCAAAAAAGAAAAAACCAAAAAGGAAAAGTTTAATTACCGGAACCAAACAACTTGAACTATAAAGAGGTAAAATGTAAGAAATACGTTACCTCAGACTGTCTGGCGTATCGGACGACGAGTGGGACGACAACGACAAGGTCTCGATGTAATCGGACATATCGGAGGTGCCGCTGCTGGTGCTTCGCGAGTCGATGTAAGGTGCGCCGGACACTTCTCCCGGACTGTTGAACCCTTTCGTACCCTTTGGCAGACACGTGGGTATGTCAGCTTCCGCCGACGAGGATTTCGTGGGTATCTTGATCTTCTGGAACTGGAACGACAGTTCCCGTAGTGGATCGCTGGACTTTGACTTCCTTGGCAGACTGCTGTGGTAACAGGTGGGCGGTGGACTCTTCCGATAGATCGACAAAACGTTCTGCTTCGTTCCAGATGTCGACGGCGCTAAGGACAGCTCGAACTCGACGAATTCGGCTGTCCGATGACTGAGGGACCCGGTCGAGACGCCCGAATCGTTGCTACTGGAAGAGTCTCGGTTGTGACCGGTCTTGGATGGCACCGAAGAGGATCGTCGTATCTTGATGAAAGATGGTTGCGGCGAGGCTATCGAGATCTGTCCGCTGTCCTGGTTCATTTTTATCTCGGAATTCACACAGGTCACGTGAGCGTCCCCTTGGACCAGGGTGGCCTTGTCCGCCTCGCTGGAACACTTGTGGATCGTTAAAGTCGACGGGAACGTGTGGTTCTCGTCGTCCAGATAGTGAGCGGACTCCGCCGAGTAGGATCGTTTCCTCAAGAGTAGGCTAATGTTTCCGCTGGACTCGGCACCGTTTCCATCCAAGTAACGACGTTTCAGATACGGACTAGACAACATGGCTGAACCAGGAACACGGAACTCGGAGTCGGATCTCTTCTTTCCGCTCTCGGCCATCGCTGACCCGGACAATGCGGGATTACTCGAGCTTTTTATACCGCTGCAGATTCTCGACAGAATCTCCTTGGAACAGGCGTTATGCGCCGGCTGCATGGGCAGGTAACCGGGGAACGGTTTTTTTGACGTTTGCTTCTCGGGATCCATCACGAGATAATCGTTTTCTCGGTCTTTCACGTGACCGCATTTCTGGCATATCTTGGTCTCCTCGGTGTTCGCTTCCGGTGTTTCCTCCTTGATCTGATCCGCGAATTTCTCGATCTCCTCCTGTGATATTCCGCTCTTCGTCAATAGATCCTTGCTGTTCTCGTAATGCTCTAAAGATTGCGTGAAGTCGATGTTCGCGTAATTCGTCTGTTTAGCCTCGGGTTGAGTGTCGATCACCGGCTCGACGTTCTCGTAGTTATTGGACTGGTTCTCTTGAAGGCAGTCGCAGTCTTGATTGGTCTTCCCTTCCGTCGTCGCCGACTTGTTCATCCTCTTCGCGGTCGCGTAAATCGCGATTTCCCCGCTCGCGTTCACCACAGGCATCTTGCCCTCCCCTGAGAGTTTCACTGGGTGGACGGCCACCCCCGTCGATTCGATCCCCGCGCCCCGTCTGCAATACGGCAACACAAAGCCAGCCCAGCTCATAACGTTCTGACAGGGACACACGGAGGATCTGGGCGACTGAACGGTGAGCTTCGCCGGACAGCCGCATTGCTGCAACACCACAGCCTGGGGAGTCTGCGGCGTATCGTAATTAGGGTAATTTTTTGGCAGTGCTAGGCATTCTTTGATTTTCCTTGGCGTGTCGTAATACTGATCAGGTTGGGGAGCCTGTTCGAGCAGCATGTGATGGCCCAAGATCGTCTTAGGTATATCGTAATTCTCGTACGGTCCAGCAGCAACAGCCATGCTGGCAGTGTTACGTGTGGTGGCCAGCTGTTGCTGCTGTTTCCGCGAGTGCACGCAAATCTGTTCGTTTGGCAGTGGCATCGGTGGCTTTTTCGCCTTTTTCGTGGCAGTGTTTTGTTGGGACGGTTTCGGTGGTCTCGGCGGCAACGCGCTGGGACTAGGCGACACGCGTTGAACGTTCGCTGTCTGTTGCGAGCTTTTTGTTTGAGAACAATGGCACTCTATCTGCTGCTGGGAGCCGGAGAAATCGCTATCGTGGCTGCTGCTGCTGTACGAGGACAGCGATAACCGATCCAACGTGCGGGGTTGTAAATGACAGCCAAGATTGTTCATCGTTCCGGCGGGACTGCTCATGCTGCTCACGCCGGTGGTCGTCACCAAGGTGGACGATTTAGAGACGGTGCCCAATTTACTGATACAGCTAGCGCATCGCTCTAAAGCGGACGTGCCTTGACGCGTCAACGAACAGCTGCGCCAGTCACCCGGCTGGTCCGGCAATTCGGAGACGGAGATGGTGTCTCTGCTGCTGTAATCCCTGTCAGGCTCGGTTTGCTGTCTGCTCTCCGCGGACGACCAATAGGGGGAGCTCTCGTTCTTGCAGCTGTCGCACTGCTCCTCGTACGTCGACGAGTAAACAGCCGAGGGGAAGAAATCGCTGGCCCTTGTCTCCGAACGGGAAAACTGACGGCGCGGGCTGTCCTGGGCTATTTGCTCTCTGCTAAGCGGCCGCTTTTTCGTCAGCTTTCCCTCGGCCGCCAGTTGCAGCATTTTTACGATGTCCTCGCCTTGATCCGTGATCAACACGTGAAGACCCTCCCCTCGACCGCATCTCGAGCCACCCTCGAAGCAGAATCTCCCTTCCACAACGCCGTAACGACGAAGATGTGCGATCTCCCAGATGCCCACCAATCTGGGTGGTATACCGACGGTGATACAGAAGCGGCGATCTTGAATGTGTAAATGGGCCGGTCCATTCGTCAGCTTCGCCTTCGAGGGCACCGTGGAGATCAGTATCAGGAACTGTTGATCTGCAAAAATTACGGAAGGTCAGGTTTATTATTTCGGGGGGGGGGGGCATTTAACCCACTTTCGAGCACATTGTTCCGGAATACACCGGACTATCGGGTTAATTGACAGAATTTTTATGTTTTCGGTAGTAGGGGGGGACGCACCTTCGCCGAGGTTGTTCGATATCTTCACTTGCCATTGGATCAAACGTTCCCTGGTGTCGAAGGCCAAGACGACGGTAACGTCCTGACATATTATAGCGATCGTGTTTGACTCCTTGTCGAGGGTGAAACCGCTCTGCACACCAAGAAAGTGTTGCAAGCTCAAGGATGCTTTCGTTTGGCCTTGCTTGTAGCGATCCTTGCTATCTCCGTATAGTTGTAAATGGAGACAATCTATAATTTATTCTATCGTCAACATCCGTCCGGGAAAAAATTCGTTTCTTTTATAAATTATTTGATTGGCAACTTCTTTGAAATTTAGACACATCTCGTTGCGTAATAATGTTTAGCAGCTACGTTTAAAAATAGTTCGGTTTCATAAATAAATCAGGTACTTAATTATTTCGTAATTGATTTGTTAGTTAAACAAATTGAACAGTTTAAATGAATTGTACGTTATTTGATTTTCAGTAAAATTAAATATTTTTCATCGTATGTATCGAGGAGACGACAAGCTATTAATACGGTTATCCGGTCGTGGAAAGCGAACGAAATCCAGTTAGACCCTTCAATGTCTGTGCATTTAACTAATTCTCCCTAAGGAAAATTTATGAGGTGCCGGTGTCCCCAAGTTTTAAAATATCCTCAAGTTACAAGGGCCCAGGTATTAATGGTTATTGCCAGAAGCAAAGCTCTTCTTGGAAATTTTTTGTTTCTTCAGGCAGTCAATCTGTAACAGATGTGCCAGCTGCCACCCTAGGAAGGTCCATAGGGAGGGATTCTTTATGCTGATAACAAGGAAATTCTTTTAGGAGATAGGATTAGGAATGTGGTAGGAAATAGAATTGCCTCTCTACAGATTACTGAAAATGTTGCAACATCTGCCCCCCTCCTCCTTTGATAATAAATGCATTTCATAATCAGACCCTTTGTAAATATCAAATACCACATGGATAAGATAAAGTGACTAAAAAGTTCATTATTATGGCATGTGGTGCACACAGTAAATCACTGTGCAGAATGTACATACATTGCACAATCAAGCCAGTGCCTCCATATCTTGGAAATGATATCAAGAACAAAGACACAAGGAAATGCAATGTTTCCTGTTTGCTGACTATGGCTCATTTGATAGACAGTGTTTGTTAATTGTGTAGAGTGCCATAGAATAATATGAAGTTTAGTGAAAAACGTAGAAAATTATATATGTATATATACCTGCAACTGGTGACAATTTCCTCATGACACACCATCGTGATTTCCACTGTAAAGTAAACAAATATATTTTCATAAAGTTCCTATTAGATTTCATTAAGAAGTAGTATCCATTATTGTGCTGTGATGGATAATGTTGTTTGTAGGCTTTGCTAGTAACAACATACAATGTTACAGCCTATGCAAAATACATTATGGTAATTTACATAAAGAGCCATATATACATATGTACACACATGTATTACATACTTGTTTGGATCCAGTTAGACCCCTCTGAACCCCTCCATGATAAAAATAAAAGTTTCCTACCCTTTCTGATCTGAACGACTTCTTTAGTAACCCCAATGTAAATAAAAGAAAATGACCTAGCTTTTTTTATGGCCTCATGCCTCCTCATTTCTTTCCCATTACATTACTTCCTTAAGCTTTCAACAAACTACTCAATCGTTGAAATGGGCATTGAAGTCATATCAAGACACTTTAATTTGACTCCTTGGCCATGATAAAAAAAATAGTTGGGCATTATATTCAAATTTGAATGGGGCCACAGAACATACATATTTGATCTTTCAGTAACATTTAATGAAATATTCAATTAACATCATGTAAGTATCACTAAAGTAAAGTGTTAATGGACTTTCAATTATTGATAACATTCAATTAAAGATAAGAAATTTGAATGTAGTATTTTGAAATAATATAACTAAAGTTTACATCTTCATTTTAGATGTGAAAAAAGTATTATAAACATTGGTATATATTGAACTTCATACTTAAACTAAGAATGTTTATACATCTACAATATTTAGGAAACTTTTCTAAAGATTAATTAAACATTAAATAAACAAAATCTTTAATAAAAATAATAAGTTTCTCTTTAACTTTCTATAATCAGGAACAAATATATAAATCTGAACAAAAAGAAAATGAAGACATTCTGTCCATGTACTGTACACACATGAAAATAGACTCCAATCATTAAATTGATATGCCCCTAATCCTAATTACCATAACTCAGCATAAATCAATTAAGCGTACATTTCCAAGTGTCCTATATACACTACATGTGTATTAAGCGTGCATGTTATTCTAAGTTTCTTACATCATTAAATAATTTCTTTTTTTAGTAAAACCGTACCGTGCTCAAGTGACTCCGAGATAACTATTTGCACGAGCACGAGTTTGGGTCGAATTATGGGCACCGCGAAGCTAGTTGTCGGTGAAAAATGTGTACAGAGAGCACAGAGAATAATTACACCGCTCGATAAATTCACGGGGAAAAATCGGGCGGCATTATTTTGACGGCAACGAGTCGAGCAATTATCCGATTTATGTTAATTGGTTGGCCGGATCCAGGGGAAGGGGAAAGGTGAACGGTAGTTAACAGAAAATTCGATTGAGGCTACTCACTTTTTTGCCGTCGCGAAATTTCACGTTTCCCTCGATAATACAATTGTTATCCACCATTGTAGAAGGCCGCTGCTGCTACACTGCTTTTAGGTGTTTTTCTCATCACTATGTGAAACTACTCCGGTTACTCAACGCTGCATACCGGGACACTGTAGAGGCACAATGCTCATAACACCGCGAACAACGGCATTTCCCGGCCCACCAACTTTTTCCACACAGAGTAACAACCGCGGTTTCTAATTTCACGAATTACGCGGCAAAATCCATACTACATCCCGTCCGCGGCGAGCATCCATCTTGACAATCTTGGCTTGCTGCGTGCACTGCTCTGCGGTCCTGCTCCCTTTCGAGAGCGTATTCTGCACATTATCCATTCCCCTGCACTTCGAGCCAGTGGCGTAACACCCAGCATTTTTTACACCCACGATACTCACACTGGGGGCGCCTATGTAGCTCAATGGTACCGTTTACAACGCCGTGACGCGCTTCGCGCTTTCCATTTGAATCTTATTCCCTTCAATAACGGTATATACTTTTTTTCATTTACCTGTGAGATAACTTGAAATATTTATGATAAACAATTATAAAAAAAGAATAGAAATGCTATTTTTTGAGTAATAACGAATTGTATTTCTTGACAAAATATGAATTACATACAATGTTTAGCAATATTTTCTCCGATACGTAGATACAGAAACGTATATGTTAAGTTGTAAATATTTTTTTGTTACTTTCCATGACGGAATGAACAATTGGATTTTCAACACCGACGAGATATGGAATTGGATCATCTTCTGTGTTTTTCTAATTAGTAAACAATTTTGGTCGTTAGATGACGATACCATGGAAGAACTTACGTTTATGTATCGATATGGTTTAGCTATTAGTTTGAATTCTTTGCCACGGATGGCGTCACCGATCATAGTTATAATTTTTTATAAAGCAGTTGTTTCTTATCGTTCATTATCGACAGAATGGCCACATACTGCACGTGGTCTACCAAGTTGCCATTGATTGCCATGTGTTTATAAGGAAAGTTAACCTATGTCAACATTTGAGTTTATACTTTATGCATGATGAATACACCAACATTGACGAAACAACAGCAGAAACACAGCTTGTCCGCGAAGAAAGCCCCTGCCAAAGGATTACGAAATGTCCTAGCACAACCCCAAGACAGTTTCTGGTAAAGATCATATTCCTTTTCTCATGAAATTGATGCCCTTACCTTCTAAAGAATATATGTATATTATGTAAATATTTATTCGTTATTTACATTTGGTAGGCCAGTTATAAAAGGGGATGAATCTTCACAACTGGAAGGTTTGTTGAAGAAGTAAGTTGTCAGTATTATTAATGTTGTATAGTAATTATAGCATGATACAGTTTGTGATTGATACTTGTAGATTAATGCCAGCCATAAGACGTCCATCTCATGTGATTCCATGGTCTCAATTGAGACAGTTGAAAAAAGAAGAACGTATTAAAGCTAAAAAAGAAGCAGTTCAAAAAGAAGGAAATATTCCTAATACACAGACAATGTAAATATCCTTATTAGAGATAATAGATGGATTTACAAGCTTCTGTAATAATTATGCTTTTAGAAATTCAATTGTGTTGGGTCTAAATGCAATTACAAGAGCTCTGGAAAAGAATAGTGTTTGTTGTGTTTTAATCGATGCCAGTATTGAACCACACCTGCTGATCAAACACATTATTATTATGGCACAAAATAAAAAAATACCAATATTGCTCTTATTTAATTTTAAAGTTGTTACACTGAATAGCATTGGATTTGCCTCTGCTGCTTGTGCTCTTAAGGTAGAAACATTTAGTTATCTAAGTTTATTCTATATTATTTATACAATTTGAATTTCAGAATGTTGTAATGAAGTCATCAGAACATCATTTCCATCCACTTTATACAAAAGTATGTGATATATTTAAAGATATACCATTACCAAAAAACTCACTTAAATTATTTAAAGACGTTGAAACAGTAGAGGAGATTGCATTGTGTGAAAAAGACAAAATGAATTTTGCAAGAGAACCAGAGATTAAATCTTCAGAATCAATTAAGTTTACATTATCCACAAATGTATATAAGTATAGATCTACACGTAATGAAAGAGCATTTGTTCCACCAAGTGCAACAGCGAGTTCCATTAATGGGTCCACCACAGAAAAAATAGAGCCATGTGACTTTATTTCTTTAAGTAATAGTGACACTGATGAATATGTTGTGAATATTAAGAAAAATGCAAGGTATATCAATATTCGCAAAGACTCAGATGCTTGGAAACAAAAAAATTTCGAACACAATAACCAATCTTCAAATATTACTTATCTGCCATTAAGAGTAAAACGTTTGCAAGGTAACAGTAATCGCTTGAAAGCTACAAAAGTATCAAAACAAAAGAAAAAGTAGCAAAGGTGTTCAGTATTAATATTTATTCCTCACAAGTAGGAGTTTGTCGATTTTTATTTTAAATTACAATAGATACGAAACATGTAAATACAATTGTACAAACTCTTAAACTATTATCATTTATATACATGTACAGTAATGTAAGAATAAACAATGTAATTTTTTATACATATGAATACAATATATACAAAAATTATATATATAATTGAATTCAATGAGTACTTCTGTACTTGAAATTTATTCCATCTAATACATTCTGATTATATAGAGATTCAGTCTTTTACAGATATATTATTGTTAAAATCATGTTAGAATATGGTTACCAACAGGTTGTTTACTTATATATAAAATCTCTGTATTTTGTAAATGGTAAATTGAACATACAATATTAATTTCACACATATGTATTCGATGTCTAAACAACTATAATATCATACAGGTAATGTAGAGTTCACAGAGGATTTGAACATTCTTGTGAAAAACATTAAGCCTTTAGTTCCTCCAGGTATGTGACTTACTAGGAATGACAACATAGCTATTAATTGTAAAACAGCACATAGTACTGTCAAAGGAGTAGACTGTAAATGTAGAGCGAAATAAAGTGTTCCTATTAATGTAGCAAAATAGGACCCTGTGAAACACCTTCTTTCAGCAGTGAATAACGATTTCAGGTAACTTAATGGACCCAAGAGGAAGCAAAAACTACAAAATACATTCAACCAGGATTAGTCGAATGCGTGGTATTTTATATTAAAACAGTCGATTTACGTTTATTTTGCACTTACCTGGATAGAAAGAATACACTTCCTAATGTATACAGAAGCGCAAACTTTCTCGCTTTAAGTAATAAAACCGGAATATACATTGCTGACAAACAGAAACACAGCACGCCCATGGCGAAACATACAACGAATGCTACCAGCCTTTGAATCCGTGTCTGTTACGAAGGAATAGAACTCCTTAACATCAGTTTATAATATTTGACATTCGAGGTTATGTACGTAGCACTCACCATACTAGGACAACATTCCTTTTGTGCACCTTGTATCCACCCCGTCTCTTCTCTCTCGTCATCACCGTTTTTTCCGAACCATTTCCCAATGTTTGTTTTCGGTAGTGCCATTGATGGTACCGTAATTTTGAATTGCTTTTCATTTTTACTGCTAAGCAGATATTCATTCAGTTCTTTGTTAAGATCAGCCATTTTGACACGTCGCCATACTGTATGTTTACAGCAGTGATGGGCAACCGGGTCCACTTGGGTATACCGGCATGCTGCCCGTACGGGCAAGTGGCGGGCAGCCGCGGGCTCCTGTACTCGGTGACCTGAGTGACATGAGTTACCAGAATGACCTGAGTCAGCTGACGATAAGATGCTCAAACTAACGATAAAAAAATGGGATGCTCAAAGTAGTGATCAATATTATTGACATTATGGAACATTTTTTTGTCTGCAGCCAATTTTGAAACGAACTACGTGTCATTTTGGCATACCCAGATGTTTATAACTGGTGATGAATGAATTGTTACTGTCAGTCTTGTTTTCTCAAAAGTGAATGATAAATAATAATAATAAATCGAAGAGATCGCTGCCGCATGTGGCACACGGATTCTCCTCTGTCCGTGCGTTGTAAACGTATTAAAAAAAAGATATTCTCACTTTATATAAAGTAGGCTTGGGTACTTTTGATTTGAAATGAAAACTACAAATAAAAAGAGCCAATATTTATTCCAAATAAAATAACAGATAAGTTTATTTGAAAACAAGGATGTATGCAAATAAATTCCAAAATCTTATTTCAGAAATAAATTATTTCTAAATGATTTATTTGCCAAATATTTGGTTATTTAAAATAATAATGCAAAATGAAAAATAATAGATTTTCGTATATTGTTTGCTTAAATTAATGGGACAGTACGTAGATATACGTGTTCGTAAGAGCATATTAAAAGTAATTAGTTTTTTGTACGCGAACACAAATTCCGACAAATCCGACCCCGAACCTGCACAAGCTCGGTGAAATCGGTATGAAACACTTCGTAGGTTTATTTTTATTTTATTACTAATAATTCTATGGTATATGTATATTGCATATATTTGTAGCATCCTGAAAACGGGTATTAACGAGCCATTCGACGTCGAAACGCACAGAAATGCGGTCTTAATAACCGATTTTTTTCGAATTTGCAGCATTTGTTGATAACTAAATAAACGAAACTAAATTGTGTAAAATTTTAGGTTCTACTCTTGAACCGTTTCCGAGAATTTTCCTTCCGGGAATGCCTTACCGTAATGAACCTTCTCGTGGCCGCGGGATTCCGAGAATCGAGTGACGTCACGGCGTGCGAGCGAGAGCGGTAGAGCGAGCCGCGGTATCGGTGCTCTCCGTCGGTGTGATGCGTGCCGAGGAATTTCGGTGGTCTATGGGGGGAGGTGTGCGAGCGAGAGAGTACGGTAGAGCGTGCCGAGTATCGGTGCTCTCCGTCGATCCAACGCGCTAGTGAGTTGCGTCACCCAGTTTATTGACTTAGCCGTGTACGCCGTGTACCAAGGTCGTACCATCCCGTGCAGG